>NW_027397074.1:79664725-79843418 GCF_003265705.2 Callorhinus ursinus
TTCAGCTCAGGTCATGATCCCAGGGTCCTAGGATCAAGCCCTGCATCAGGCTCCCTATTCAGCAGGGAGACTGCTTCTCCCTCTCTCTCCGCTGCTCCCCCTGCTTGTGTGTGCTCTCTCTCTCTGTGAAAAAAATAAATAAAATGTTTAAAAATAAATTTAATTTTTTAATTTTTTAAAAAAGTACTCCATATATAAAAAGTGTTGAGAATGGGGGAAACACCATGTTGGAGTGTATAGCACACTGACAAGAGACACAAGAGAAATCTCTGGCAGCTACCCTTAAGAGGAAAATGTGGGGATCAAGAAAAACACTAAGAAAGTGGAACGCAATGTGTAAAACTTCTCCATACCACCAAAAGTATAACTATAGTAAAGAACTTTAATATTATTTAAAACTTCTGAATCCAATTTTAAAATCTCTGGTAGCTACCTTTAAGAGGAAAATGTGGGGATCAAGAAAGACACTAAGAAAGTGGAATGCAATGTGTAAAACTTCTCCATACCCCCAAAAGTATAACTATAGTAAAGAACCTTAGTATTATTTAAAATCTGAATCAAATTTTATTTTATCATGTTTGCTTGGATGCTTTGTAAAATCTATGGACAGACAGCAACATGTCTAGCAACTGCCCTCTCCATTTAGGTTAAACCTGTAAAATACTTATTAGTCCTCAATAAACAGAAACTAATATTACAATTCTGATCACAGCCTATTACATTTGTTATTTTGACTGCCTCCCATTATATTCTGTCTAATTCATTTCTGTGTGCTCATCACCTTAAACCTCTCTGTAAAGGTAGGTGCCTAATCAATATTTGTAGAATAGATTATCTGAAAGAACTAGGTAGATGATTGGTAGAGAGATGAATTCATAAAAGAAAGGATGAATGCTGTACTTTATGGGGAAACACCCTAGAATGGTCAGCCATGGAAGATGAATGTTTACTTATAGTAGGCCTTTATTTTCCTACTTTGGTACTCTCTCTATTAGTGTTTGGGCATGCCTCTTTGGGTCCTTGTCCTCACTGGTAGGCAGTGGAGTAGTTAAAAGCTCAGGTTCCAAAGGCAGACGGCTTGCATTCAAATTCTGGTTCATCCAAAGATGTATGCCTGGTAAAGTTAGGGATGTGAAGCCTCGGGGCCCCTTACTTACAACCTCTTCCCAAGCCCTGTATCTGTATTTCATATTTGAAAATTTGCATTTTACTTCTGAAAGAGGTTCCAACTATTGTAAAACAAAACTTCTGTATTCCACAAAACATGGATCCAAACTTGGCTCTACCAGTTACTGGCTATGTGACTTGGGCTTAGCGTATTTATCTGCTATGTGCCTCCATTTCTCCATTTGTAATGGAAGAAAGCTGGCAATCTGCTCCATAGCATTGTTTTGAAAATTGAGTAAATATGTGTAAAATGTTTAGCACAGGGTAATGCACATAGTATGTGTTCACTGTGCATTGGCTTCTTTAACTCTTTTTTTGGTCATTCCTTACCTTCCTTTTTTGTGAGCCCTGTCAGGTCTAAGATCACCTTCTTTGCAAATTTAGCCTGTGGCAGGCTCCTCTTTAATCCTTAATCCCTTCCCCTTGCACCTGCACATTCCCTTCTATGAGCCTCTGCAGCTATTTACAGTCTGATTTTATCAACCTCTATTTGTTTTTTGAAACCTACTAGACCTGTTCATTACTTAAAGGGCATGACAATTTTGGTTTCATTTTCTCCCCCTAGGAGCCATCTGCTAGATTAGTTTTCTAAACAATACCATGAAGAAGAAAATTATATTATCCTCAAACTTTCTAAATAACATTCTGAAAACTTTCCAACATACCATCTATAGAACGGCAGCAGTTACTTAGATTCTATCTTCCCTCTGAAATTTTGATCTTTTCAGATATATTCAACCCCATGAATACTGATGCCTCTGAGTCAACTGTGGAACAGACTTGGGACACATGGATTTTTGCAGGTGGACTTGCCTAGTTCCTAAAACCGAAGTTTGCCTGATACTGTTCATCTCCATCTAGATCTTTAATGCAGTATGGGTAGCAGGTGAGGAAATTATGTTGCGTGATTTATTGGCTTATTGGCCCTTAAACCATATCAGTTTCTAGAATAAATATCTATTTCTGATTTAGCCAAAATTGTTTAACCAATATCTGCAAACATTTATATCAGCTAAAATACCCAGGAGTCCTATAATCAAAAATACATTATGGAATGAAAGATTAAAAATATGGCCAGGTGCCTGGGTAGCTCAGTTGATTAAGTGACTGCCTTCGGCTCAGATCATGATCCTGGAGTCCTGGGATCAAGTCCCACATCAGGCTCCCTGCTCGGCAGGGAGTCTGCTTCTCCCTCTGACCCTCCCCCATCTCATGCTCTCTCTCTCTCTCATTCTCTCTCTCAAATAAATAAAATCTTTAAAAAAAATAAAAATAAAAATATGGTCATTCCTACTTGCCTGTAAGGCATCCTCACCATGTTTCATTATTCTATGGATATTACTTTCCATGATATCCCTGACCAATATGTGACCATCACGTAAAAAACAATGACTTTTAAACTAATACATATGTAAATATCATCATGCAATGCCTCTCAATATTATGTTCCATAGACAATAATCTGTCTTATATCCCAGGAACACTGAAGCATCTTGAAGCCCAGCAAAAATGATATCAAGAATTCAGCACAACATGCCCAGCTGCCTTATCTTCTCTACTCCCCATCTGCCCTTCCCATCTGAAATGCCTGGTATATCATGGGTTTAGAACCTGATTTCAACCCAAAGTTTCAAATACACTTGCAACCAATATGGGTTCCAACCCTTTCAGCATTTATTGTCCCTTCTCAAACACCAGCTGAATTAGGATTCTCAAATAGAACCAACAGAATGTGTGTGCGTGTGTGTGTGTGTGTGTGCGTGTTCATGTTATAGCCCCTGAAGTTAAGGACTTAACAATCACACACAAATTCGTGCCACCCAGTTTTATAGTCTTAATTTCCCAGCATCCAGAGCAGCCCATCTCTAGTTTTCTCCCCTGTCATGATTGGTGCTGGCCCCTAGGAGAATCCTGATCACCCTAGCAGCCCTATGAAATCTTTTGAAGAACATCTCCTCTTGAACTTATTATAAGGGGATCAAGCAAAGGTGTCCTACAGCTGTAATCTGAAATCTGCTACCACAGCCGGTAGCAGTCTCTTTAGAGACTAGGGGAGCAGACTGTTTTTACGGCTACATACAGCAGGCATATGATTATGAGGGAAAAGAAAACATTTCTGTAAGCTAGGAAAGAGCTGCTATGTTTTTTGAGGTCCTGGCTATTCTGAGAAACTCTGGTATACTACGTAAATGAGGAAGGATAATCTAGCTCCTTTCCCAGACTCGAACACTGTAGCTGAATGTTGACTTTTTCCATAGAAAAACAAACTTTAGGTCAACAAGGGAAAGAGCATGAGTGGGAAGGATAATTGGGTAATTGACCTCATGGATCCGCTTGGCAGCTCTCCCACTTCCTCGATCTACATATAAGGAGTATGCTGGGCACCTGGGACAGTACTTCTCTAGGACATCACATTCCTGTCTCGTCCAACATGCACCTTCTCCAGCTCCTGTTCAGAGCCGGCCCCGGCGTCCTGCTCATGGTTCTCTGTCTGCAGCTGGGGACCAACAAAGCTCAGGAAGACAAGTGAGCCAAGCCTTTTTCTTCCTCACAAAAATCCTTTCAGGGAGGGCTCCTATCCTAGCCTGGAAATCTATATATCCCTTCCTGAAAACTTTTCAACTTCCCAGAACTCCAGTCCCAGGGACACTTATAAACCCCAGGTCAAGTCCCACTTCTCTCCTCTTAGAAGTCCTATCAACTCCCCTCATATTTCCACTGGATGCTTCTAGGTTGTCCATGGAAATATGGCACCCAGTGTGCGTAAAGGCTGTAATTAACAATCAGTCTTGCTCTTTGGTTCTGATCTACATCCTGTCCATAGTCTACACCTTTGTTAGATTTCTGCTCAGTAAACTTTATGTTCTCACACCTCGTCTCCTAGAACAGAATGTTTAGCAGGTCTGTGAGTTTCAGTGATAGCTTTGAGCAATTTTGGCAGGACTCACTAAAGGATCAGAGGCCTTGATCATTGATCCTTGACCACATGGTCTGAAGTTGAGCTAGCCCAGCAGCTTAGACATTCTCCCTACTCTGAAGCCCAAAGACAAAAGAAAGTACACACTCACCCACCACCCACAGTAGGATCCAGGAGCACAGGTTCAGAAGCCAAATCATTGAGGGTACATACTTGAAGGAAGCAGGAAAATTGGGCAAAATGAAGTAGGAAATGGAGCAGGGTCTGGGAGAAGCAGGGACACTCGGCAAATCTAGAGGGTTTTCTTTACGGGAATATGGTTTTGAATGCTGGGTTTTTAGGTTGTGATTCTGATGGTACCCTCTGTGGCATGACCAGATATCCTCTCCTGGATGGAGTAAACCCTTCAGAGTTTTGACAAGTTGGTATAGTGGAGGCCAGTGTCCTAAGAAACATTGAGTAGGGGTAGGTTCAGATACAGATGTCACCCCACCCTGAGATGGGGCAGCAAGTCATTGAAATAAGCTACACTAATTAGGGTGATCAGCCATTACCGTTTGCTCAGGAATTTCTCGGGTTAGCGCTAAAAGGCCCTCATCCCAGGAAGCTCCTCACCCCCAGGCAAGCTGATCTGATCACTCACTCTAGCTAAGCTGGTCATTTTATCAATCCTAAATTCATTTATAAATGAGAGGAATTTTGGAGACACTTAAGTCTTCACACCCTTTCCTGTGCACTTCGCACTAGAGCAACTGGTACAAGAAATGGGATATCTCCAAAATCTGAGATGCTTTACTCCAGTAAAATGGGACCATGAAGCATTGTAGCCAAAAGCCTGAATTTCCTCCTGTCCCACCCAACACCAAAAGAGCTCAACCAGGAGTTTCTGGAAGAGACAAAGTAAGTCTCCTAGTCCTGAACCCAGTTCTCCCTGATGGAAGAATCCTTGACTTCCCTCTGCCTCCATTTCCTTTTCCCATCAGATTGTGGTATGTAACTTGAAAATAGGGTAGCATCTAAAGTTCCCAAATATGGCCATGTGTCCAAATTCACTGCAGAGCTAAAGAAATACAAATTCCTAGGCCCCACCAGGAACCAAAGAAGGAGGATCTCAAGGATGACTCTAAAAATTCCTCCAGTGCATTAAGATGTTTAAGGTTTAGTATGATTCTGTTGATATGGAATATTTCTACTAACAATGACTTGAGCCTTCCCACTTAGTAGACAATCAACAGAACTTGGAGGATTTTATTAAGAAATGACATGTGACATTGTATTTTTATTCTTTTTTAATTTATTTTTTTGTCAGTGGAAAGAACAATGATGCTCAGTTTTAAATAAAGCATCAAAGTTGTTTTATTAAACAAAACAAAGTCTGTAGAAAACAACCAAACCAAACAAGGATCAAGGATTTCCAAGGGTTCTGATGCTCAGCAAATGATTCAGATCCCATCATCCCCTTCCCCTTGCACCTTCCCTGTGCCCTCTGCTCTGCTCATTGTGCTCGTCTCTCTTGTGGACAGATCTCTGATTTCTGCCCTGCTTCTCTTTTCCCAAAACCAGTCGAACAGTGATAACAATGAACTTGCAGATGCCCCAAACAGCAGAAGAAAATGAAGAAGTCACTCTGAAGCTTACAGTTGGAACAGAATTAAGAGAATGTATGGTGGTAAGTAGAGGCCTGGGGAAGTAAACTCAAGAAAACTCTGACTCCTTAGGTATGAGTACAATTAGATTAGTCTCTCACTTTACTGTTGCATATTATACTTAATAAAATGCTGAATAGCAATCCTCATGCTCCCAGTTCTCATACGTATTATGCTACTTGAGCCCCAGAACAATCATCAGACCTTGGGGAAGATTACTATTCTCATTTTACAGATGAAGGAACTGGATCCAAAGAGGTGTAGGAAGGATGAGAAGGAAAGAAAGAATGAGTAGTGAGAAAAGCAGAGCTGAGAGGAAGAAGAGAGAAGTGTAAGAGCTGGGGGAGAAGAGGTAAGACATCCTCTAAGGTCCTGGACATGACTGTTTGAGATGAGGGGTGGGATAGGGGGTTCTCACAAGGAAAACTGCAACCCCATCCAGTGGATTGAGGCAGGTGGGCACAAGAGCGATGTTGCAGAGAACACATGGGGTATGATTCCCTCCCCTGCAGTAAGCTCTGAGCAGAGGTTGTGTTCACTGCCTCTCCCTCTGCCCTTTTGCTCTACCATCAGTAGTTCATTCTCGTTCCAGCCTCCTCTCCCCAACAAGGAGCCCACGCTCTCCTCCCCACTTTCTCCAATTCAGCAGTTGTGGGAGGGAGGTCCGATCCCTTTACTAGATCAGAGGTTCTCAAATGGAAATGCATGTAAGTCTCACCTGTGCATTATCACTCCTGTTTGGCTGCTCTGGGCCATGAGGAAAAGGGGTCTGTGTAGGTTTAATCCACAGAGGCTCTTCCCCAGGAAACAGTGTGTCTTCTCCTCCCTGCCAGCAACCTTCTCACATGCTGTCACGCACACACAATCTGCCCCTTGTTAGCTACCACTGTTCTAGGGCCAAGACCCAGGCGTCTCCACACTGACTCCTTCCAGAAGGGCACTCTCTCAGGCAGCACAAGCATTTTTCCTATGGCAGGAGTTTCCTAACTCAAATTAGATTTACGTATGATGATTAAATCAAAAACAAAATTGGGAGCATGAAGACTGTTATTCATAAGAATACATTCTAAAAATGGCCCCATACCTGTAAGAGAAAGATTTCTGATCACTGAGCAAAGAACAACACAGCTGCTTTGTCAAATTTGTCTGTTTACAGTTCAAGAATATGAAACTTGTATGTTAATTGGGGGTGGGAGGGAGGCCACATCATAATTTTTCAATTTTGTGTCTTATTTATCATAACCACAGATGACAAAAGGAATGAGAATGTCTTGTGATAATGGTAGTTTCTGGTGATGATAGATAATGAAACGCCATTTCCACCTGAGAAAGTGATAGGTGTAAAAAAAAGTGTGTTTAATCAACAAAATCACATGTGAAATACTTTTGTGCTACAGTAATTATAAGGACTATGTTTTAAGAACAATGCTAACACAATAAAATAAGGCAATCTTTTTAAAACCTACCCAAGTACAAGGAATCTCATAAAATAAATGATATTGTAAATTAGAAAGAATTTGTAGGAAATTTTCTTAATTCTGGTCAACAATTTTTATTTGTAGCTTCTTTTTTTTTTTAGGATTTTATTTACTTATTTGACAGGGAGAGATAGTGAGAGAGAGAGAGAGCACAAGGAGGGGGAGCGGCAGGCAGAGGGAGAAGCAGGCTCCCTGCTGAGCAAGGAGCCCGATGTGGGACTCGATCCCAGGACTCCGGGATCATGACCTGAGTCGAAGCAGACACTCAACCATCTGAGCCACCCAGGGGTCCCAAGGGTAGGGTTCTTGAAAGAAACACCTGGATCTTCAAAATATTCTGAGTAAAATTCCAATGGTGAGAACACTTGAATTCGCTGTTTGGAGCTGACGGGCTATTCGGTGCACGGTTGCCAGTTACCTGGGCAAGCTTCAGGAGATAGGCAGATGGCCCCAGCCATGACCATGCAACCCCATGATAATGTCCCCATGTTCAAGGTAGTGATGAGTGCAGGCAATATTTTGAGATCTATAAACCTGCCAAGTAATACTAACATATCTATGTTTCTCTTCACGATAAAAATCATACACACTGCTAATGCCACTTAGGATCTTTGATGACATAACAGGAGGAATACTCAATTTCAGTGAGATGTTAATAAAATAAAGATGCAATTTCTTTCCATCTGAGTTCACAGACCCTCTGGGTCTGTGAACTCCAGGATAACACCCCCGTGCTGAACACTAACCAGACAAAAACTTCCTAATGCTGCTGAAACTTACATATCTCAAGTTGTAAACCCCTCTCAAATTAAAAAAGGAAATTTACCTTCAAGATTTCCTTTGTTTATCTTACAGCCAACTTTGGTAAGTAACTGTTTTCCTCTCACAACCAAGGAAAGAGAGATTGAGGGATGTCACTGCAATCATCAAAGGTCACAGAGTTCGAGAGGAGCATGGTTCTGGCAACAAGACCTGGTTTTGGTCTCCACACCCAAGAGCCAAGCTTGGTCACAGACCAGTTCCTGAAATCCCTGGCCAGGGAACAACAGCAAACCTGCTCTCCAGTGAAGGCTGCCCCAGAATGGGTTCTCCTTGCCCTGTCAATTCACTAACTCTTCCTTTCAGAGCCCAGACCCACGGTGGCACTAAAGCAGGAATTTGAGGACATGTTGACAGAAAACCTGACCTAGACTTTTGTTCCCAAAATGATACTACAAAAGTGGACTCCACAGTGCCTCTGGTCTACATCCGTCCCTGCTCTTTGCACATGAAAGATGTTGTCCTCCTTCTTCACGCTCTCTTGCCTTTCTCTCCCTTTCCCACTCCCCAGATTAACACGGGGTCCTCTCTGCCCACCTCCTCCTCCACAGATTAAAACTTCCCTCCGAGGCAGCCATACAATGGATGGTCCTTTTAATTATATTTACACCGCCTGCCTCTGTGAGGATTATCCAAGAACTTTCTACTGGGACTTTGAAGTCAATAGTAAGTATAGGGGTCATCCAAAGGAAGGACTATCCACTAGGGCAGGGGAAACCATAAAGAGAAATGTGACTCAGGATGTGGAGCAGAATGTCGGGCAGAAGGGGGGAGAGAAAGGAGGAAAGAAGAGGGGAGAGTGGATGGGGACTATGCCCACGTCTGAAAGTGGAGGGGTTGTGTGAGAAAAGCTTAAGGGAGATACATTTGCAAATGATTTAGGGAAACTGGGCCCTAGTAAGGAGGTGCCTGAAACTAGTAGAAAAGCCAGGAAATGGGGTTAGAGTGTTATCAGAGAAGATCTTTGTCCTTGTCTCTTTCAGGAACTATGGCAATAGCAGCAATGGTCCACATTATTGAAAAAGAAGGTATCTGCCCTAATAAGGCAGTGGTGCCCAATGGACAAAAATATTTCTATACCATTCGGGGTATACAGGTAGTCTGATCTTGGTGGAAGCCCTTGTCTAACTGCCCCCCAGGGTGGTTCCTTTAAGGAAACTTGGCTGGAATATCTGTTGTGGTCTGTAAAATAAACTTCTCACAAACTTCTCTGTGTTTTGTGGTGTCTTCCCTTCCAAACCTATCCCAGAGGAGCCTCACAGCACCCAGAATTTCTAGAACTTTGTTATCTCAAAGAACTGTTACTGAGGAGTTTATGGGTTCTCATTGCCCATTGGTATGAAGAATGAGAGATGAAGAAATAGAGAAGACTCACAGAATCTGAAATTCTCTGGGCTCCTAAATATGATGCCCCTTCCTGTACCCACGCCCTGTGTTTCCTTACTGTAGGGAAAAACTCAGAAAGCTAGGTGATGCCAGGTGTTAGTGGAAAATGAAGGGCTATGGGAGCCATTAAGCACTGCTGTGGCCTTTTGGAGAACCATCTAACATTATGTAATCAAATCAATTCTGCACATACCATATAACCCAGCACCTCCACAAATAGAAGTGATGGTAAGAGACCCTGGGTTCCTAGGTCAATATATTCTAGCTATCAAAGACAAAGCACCACTGAATAACCATTTTTCTAAAATATATGCCACATCTTGAAGGACATCACCATAACCCTAAACGGTGGTGATCTCCAAACTATCTCCTTAGCTGCTCATTTATGAGGTTTTTTCCAGCATGCTGTAGGTGACCAGTAGTTTCCTGATGATGCCATTAATGCAAACTGGTAGATTCCTGGATCAGGTGCCCATTGTGGCAAGTCTTTCATTAAAAAAAAAAAAAAGATTCCCTTCATCTAAAGAGATATTAGATGAGATTCCATGTCTAAAAATCAGGTACTCTATAAGCTGTCGGATGGCAGTGCCGGCCAAGACACTGCAGGCAGGGAGGCTACATCCATACCTAGAATAGAGATCAACCTCAGTAGAGACAAACTATTGCCCCCTCAAGAGTCAAAGGGTCCAATGTCACCAGTGTATTCTCCAAATGGTCTCCCTGACGTTGAGGTCTCAGCATTTGTCTCTGGGCTGAAAGGTTGGCAGCCAAAACATCTAAATCACTTATGGTGAGAGGCACATGTACAATGTCGATGATCACTGCCTCACTGGCCATCACACAAGCATTGGAGTAGCTGAGAACAGAGGCTGCCTCATAACCATTGAACCAGTCATCCTATCCAACAAATTAATTGTTCAATGTCTCCTCTGTGTCAGATACTTTCTTGTGAGCATTAACATGAGACACAAAGAAGCACATACTTTGTAGTTCATATCCCTTGGTTCATCCAGATAGCCAACTCATTTGTAAACCACACCTGGGTGTTTTATCTCTAAAACCCAGTTATAAGAACTCCCCTACCCATGACGCTGCAGGCCAATCTGAAGGAGGAGTGTTAGTGCAGTAGAAGTAGTAGACATGAGAGAAGAACCACCTTTTTTCTGTAACTCTGGAACAAGTTGGATCCAATTGCAACTGTGCTATTTCCATTGTATGATGAATTGCTGCTGTACCCACCAAAATTATAATTTGTGGGTCAGCCAATACCTAAGTCATCATGGGATACTCTGGCCCCATAGTCACTTGGTGTTTCACGGTCACGTATTAGGTCTCTACAGTGCCCATGTGCTCCTTTTCAAAAAAAAAAAAAATAGTTCCATGCTGCATATGATATGATTGTATTTCAGAATCCTATTGGTCTACTCAGCAACTCTCTTCCTAGGTCTTACCAGAGGCTACACCCAGTGTCTTTAATCTACCATAGGAAAGATTAAACACATAGCATATAGAATATGCCAAGTGATATGGCCAAAATAAAGGGGACTTATTTTAGTTTGCTCAGACTGCCATAACAAAATACCAGAGTCTGGGTGGCTCAAACAACAGAAATTTATTTTCTCACAGCTCTGGAGGCAATAAGGCTAAGACGAGGGTGCCAGCATGGGTTCTTGTGAGGGCCCTCTTCCTGGCTTGCAGACCAGTACCTTCTCACTGTGTTCTCACATGGTGAAGAGAGGGGTCTGATGTCTTTCTCTTCTTATAAAGGCACCATTCTATCTTAACAGGACTCCACCTTTATGCCTTCATTTAACCTGAATCACCTCCTTAAAGGCCCTATCTCCAATACAGTCAGCAGAAGGGTGAGAGGGGTTAGGGCATCAACATATGAATTTTGGGAGGGACACAATTCAGGCATAGTAGGTAAACTTTTTCTCATGCCAAAGTTTGAACATGCTACAGAAACCCTTTTCTGCTCTGATACCACTCAAAACAGGTGTCTTTTTGAGTCACCCAATAATGTGACTGAATGTATCATTCACAAGTGTAGCAAATACTGCCTCCAAAATCCAAGGTCTTCCAAGTATTGCACTTCTCTTTTAGTGGTAGGTTATTCAGGGTGCAATAACTTTCTGGAAAAGATATTCTAGTGCATCCAGGTGGCTCAGTCAGTTAAGCATCCAACTCTTGATTTCAGCTCAGGTCACGATCTCAGGGTTGTGAGATCAAGCCCTGCATTGGGTCAGCTTGGGATTCTCTCTCTCCCTCTCTAAAAAAACAAAAAACAAAAACAAAACAAAACAAAAAACCTTTAGCATGCCCCAGACCACTGAACCCCTAAAAACTTCACTGATGGGGTAGTCCCCTAAAGATGTGCATTGTGCAGGTGTCTTACCAGAATATCTACAGTGCTTGCCACTTCCTGATCAGCAGATCTGATTAATACAATATCATCAAGATATGGACCAGAATTCTATTCAATGTCAAGATGATCAAGGTACCCATATTATAACAGGCATTAGGAAAGTTCATATAGTACCAGGGTAAAACTGTGAATATGTATGGCTGCCCATCCAGGCAAACATAAACTGCTCTTGATCTTTTTATCTGATGAGAAAAAAAAGAAGCATTAATCATATCAGTTACCACATAGTAAGTGCCAGAGATTATGCTTATCTTTTCTTGTAAAGATACCACATCTGATATGGCAGCTGTCAAGGGACTTTTTTGTGTGTCTGTTCATTTGTTTGTTTACAGTAGCCAGCCAGGGCCCATTTTCATCCATTTGACTTTGCATGAGCCAGACTGCTGAGTTAAAAGGGATATAATTCTGAGCACCACCCACCATCCTTTAATTCTTTAAGTGTGGCACTTATCTCTACCATCCCACTAGAATAAAGTGTGACTTACTTTCTTAGCTTGGGGATGCAATTTCACCAGATCCCACTTACCCATTTCAATCATAATAGTGCTTACTCCACAGGTCAGGGAACCTATGTAAAGGTTCTGCATCTGTTTATTATATTCATCCAGTTATGCATTTAGGGACCAGAGAAATGACCACAGCATAAGAAAAAATGTACTCACTCTGAGATGGCTTGGACCAGGACCCCATTTATCTCCTGGCTTCCATAAGCCACATTATACCATGGAGGCATGATAGCATTTTGGTGTCAGTCTCAGCTTAGAACCAGTATCCAACATCCTCAAAAGATTGGTATTTCCTCATTCTCCAGATATAATTATTCTGGTGAATGACCAGAAGTCTCTCTGAAGAAAGACTGAGGTAATATATACTACAAACACATGCTGTGATGTTGCAAGTTACTTCCTCAAGGGGACCCAGTCTTTCTTTGAATCAATAGGCTCCGAGAGCTAACTCTGGTCTGGAAACTAGGAGAAGGACTATGATTTGCCATTATGTTTGCCAACATCAGCTTTCTGCTTATTCAGTCTTGAACTTTTTGTATATATAAGTTAAACAATCCCCTGATGTCTTTCCACACATCCTTCTCCTATGAACACCACGGTCAACTAGCCATCACCAAATATACCTGTTGGCAAAAGTTCCCATTATAATTTTGGCCTTGCTGCCAGTTACTTTAATTATTATAACCTTGTCTCCAACAGTTAAGTGCCAATTCCAGGCCTCTGCTAGTTCAGAATCCTATAAACCCCACTGATACAAGGGAATGTAGATCTATAGCAGCATTTTCTATTCCACCCCAACCTAGAGAGGAAGTCCACCAATGAACTTAACAATTCCAGTGCCCCACCATTCCACTAGCATTCCTTACTGTTTTACCAACTGGTATGTCTTTTGGGATTTCTCAAATAGCAAAATCATCTAATTGATTCTCTGGCCTTGTATAATACATCCACTCTGGCATGCTCTACTCCCTGAGTCTTTTGAATCCTTCCTAAATACTCTGACCAGTTTGAGCATATCCACATTATTTTCTTTAGGTCACCACATTTCCAAAATTTAAGGGACCAGCAGAATATCAGACTTGTTCCAGGTATTCTTTGCCAGGAACTTAAGTCCTGAGTCATGGGAGAGTGCCTCTCTGTAAGCACCTTCCAAAATCCAAAATCCCAATGATCCCTATCCCTGACATTCATGCTTTTGTGTAATTTCCTTCCCTTGAGAGCAGGCAGGAGCAATGACTTCCTCCTAACCAGTGGAACATAGCAAAGTTAATGAGATGTCACTTACTTACTCAGGCCCTGGCAATCAACAAAAGCTTAACAGGAGACAAAACAGCAAGAGCGACCTGCAGTTTGGTGCTAGTGCAGCTCTGGAAAATACCTGGGCTCACCCAACTCAAGCCCCAGGCAGCACAGACTGGCCCACTAACAATAGAGGGACTAAATAGGCAAAGAAAGCCATTACAGACAACTGGACTGAAGGCAAAAGTGGCTCAGACACAACAGTAGGGTGCATATAACACACAGGAAACAACCATGAAGTGCCGGGTTCTGGTGAACAGGGAACATTGCACAACAGGGCACTACAGGACCTCTTCTTCATAAAGCCACTACTTTCAAGAGCAGGAGAGATAGCTGACTTTACTAACACATAGAAACACACACAGAGTGTTAGACAAAATAAGGAGACAGAGGAGTATGTCCCAAATGAAAGAATAGGACAAAATCACAGCAAGAGAGCTCAACAAAATGGAGATAAGTAATAGGCCTGATAGAGAATTTAAAGTAACGGTCCTAGGGGTGCCTGGGTGGCGCAGTCAGTTAAGCATCTGACTCTTGGTTTCTGCTCAGGTCGTGATCTCAGGGTCATGAGACTGAGCCCCACGTCAGGCTCCACACTGAGTTTAGAGTCTGCTTAAGACTCTCTCTTCCTCCCCCTTTGCCCCCCAAATAAATAAATAAATCTTTTTTAAAAAATAAAATAATAGTCATGAGCATACTCACTGGACTTAAGAAAAGGGTAGAAGAGCTCAGTAAGACCCTCAACAAAGAGATAGAAAATATAAAAAAGAAACAATCAGAAACAAAGAACACAATAACTGAACTTAAAAATACATCAGATGGAATAAATAGGCTAAAGGAAGCAGAAGAACAAATCAGTGACCAGAGGATAGAGTAATGGAAAGCAATCAAGCCGAACAGCAGAAAAAGAATAATAAATGAAAACAGATTAAGGGAACTCAACAACACCGTCAAGCATAACAACTTTCACGTTATAGGGATCCTGGAAGGAAAAGAGAGAGAAAAGGGGGTAGGAAATTTATTTGAAGAAACAAATAGCTGAAAACTTCCTGAATCTGGGGAAGGGAACAGAAATCCAGATTCAGGAAGCACAAAGAACCCCCAGCAAAATCAACCAAATGAGGTCCACACCAAGACACAGAGTAATTAAAATGACAGAAAGTAGTGATAAACAGAGAAGTTTAAAAGCAGCAAGAGAAAAGAAAACATTATATATAAGGGAAATCTCATAAGGCTATCAGCTGATTTTTCAGCAGACACTTTGCAGGCCAGAAGGGAGTGGCATGATATATTCAAAGTGCTAAAAGGAAAAAATGCAGCCAAAATACTCCATCCAGCAAGGCTATCATTCAGAATAAAATGAGAGATAAAGGGCTTCCCAGACAAACAAAAGTTGAAGGAATTCATGACCACTAAACCAGCCCTACAAGAAATGTTAAATGTTGGGGCGCCTGGGTGGCTCAGTCGTTAAGCGTTTGCCTTCGGCTCAGGTCATGATCCCAGGGTCCTGGGATCGAGCTCCGCATTGGGCTCCCTGCTCGGTGGAGAGCCTGCTTCTCCCTCTCCCACTCCCCCTGCTTGTGTTCCCTCTCTCACTGTGTCTCTCTGTGTCAGGTAAATAAATAAAATCTTAAAAAAAAAAAAAAGAAATGTTAAATGTCAAAGGGGACTCTTTAAGTGGAAAGGAAAGACCATAAGCAGGAGTAAGAAAAATAGAAAGAAAAAAAGCAGTAAAATTAAGTATATAAAAATCAGTTAAGGGAATCACAAAATAAAAAGATGTAAAGCATGACACCATATAGCTAAAATGTGAAGCGGGGGGTAGTGAGGACTGAAATTTTAGTGCTTTTAGAATGGGTTCAAATTTAAGTGACCATCAACTTAGTAGAGACTGCTATGTGCATAATATGTTATATATAAACCTAAAGGTAACTACAAATCAAGAACTGGTAATACATATGCAAAAAATAAAGAGAAGGAATCCAAGTATATCACTAAAGAAAGCTAGCAAACCATGAGAGAAAACAGCAAGAGAAGAAAAGAGAACTACAAAAACAACCACAAAACAAGTAACAAAATGGCAATGAGTACATACCTATCAATAATTACTTTGAATGTAAATGGACTAAACACCCCAGTCAAAAGACATAGGGAGATGCAATGCATAAAAAAGCAAGACTCTTCTATATGTTGCCTACAAGAGACTCATTTCAGGCCTAAAGACACGTGCACATTGGAAGTGAAGGGATGGAAAAGCATTTATCATGCAAATGGAAGTGAAAAGAAAGCTGGGGTAGCAATACTTAGACAAACATAAACCTTCAAAGAAAGACTGGGACAAGAGACAAAGAAGGACACTACATAATCATAAACAGAACAATCCAACAAGAAGATATAAAAATTGTAAATATTTTGCACCCAACATGGGAATACCCAAATACATAAAGCAGCTAATAACATAAAGGAAGTAATCAATAGTAATACAATAATAGTAGGAGACTTTAACACCCCAATTACATCAATGGAGAGATCATCCAAAAAGAAAATCAACAAGGAAATAGTGGCTGTGAATGACACATTGGACCAAATGGATTAAACAGATTTATTCAGAATATTCTATCCTAAAGCAGTAGAATACACATTCTTTTCAATTGTACATGGAACATGCACCAGAATAGATCACATGTTAAGCCACAAAATAAGTCTTAACAAATTCAAAAAAATCAAAGTCATACCATGCATCTTTCCTGACCACAACACTATGAAACTAGAGATGAACCACAAGAAAAAATCTGGAAAGAAGACAAATACACAGAGGTTATATAACATGCCACTAAACAATGAATGGGTCAACCAAGAAATCAAAGAGGAAATTAAAAAAATACATAGAGACAAATGGAAATGAAAACAAACAGTCCAAAATCTTTTGGATACAGCAAAAACTTCCCTTCTAAGAGGGAAGTTTTTAGCAATACAGGCCCACCTCAAGAAACAAGAAAAATCTCAAATAAACAACTTAACCTTATACCTAAAGGAGATAAGGAAAGAAGAACAAACAAAACCCCAAACCAGTAGAAGGAAGGAAATAATAAAGATGAGAGCAGAAATAAACTAAATAGAAACTAAAAAAGAACAGTAGAACAGGTCAATGAAATCAGGAGCTGGTTCTTTGAAAAGATCAACAAAATTGATAAACCTTTGGCCATACTCATCAAATAAAAGAGAGAGAGGACTCAAATAAACAAAATCAGAAATGAAAGAGGAGAAATAACAACCAACACCACAGAAATACAAAGGACTATAACAATATTATGAAAAATTATATTCCAAAAAATTGGACATCTTAGAAGAAATGGATAAATTCCTGGAAGCATAACCTCCCAAAACTGAATCAAGAAGAAATAGAAAATTTTAACAGACCAATACCAGTAACAAAATTGAATCAGTAATCAAAGAACCCCGAACAAACAAAAGTCCAGGACTAGAGGCTTCCCAGGTGAATTCTACCAAACATTTGAAGAAGAACTAATAACTATTCCTCTCAAACTATTCCAAAAAGTAGAAGAGGAAGGAAAACTTCCAAATTCATTCCATGAAGGCAGCATTACCCTGACACCAAACCAGATAAAGACATTACAAAAGAGAGAGAGAGAGAGAGAACTACAGGTCAATATCTCTGATGAACATAGATGCAAAAATCCTCAACAAAATATTAGCAAACTAATCTAACAACAATACATTAAAGAAAATAATTCACCATGATCAAATGGGATTTATTCCCAGGATGTAAGGGCCGTTCAATATTTGCAAATCAACCAACAGGATACATCACATCAACAAGCAAAAGGATAAAAACTATATGATCACTTCAATAGATGAAGAAAAAGCATTTGACAAAGTAAAACATCCATTCATGATAAAAACCCTTAACAAAGTATGGTTAGAGGGAACATACCTCAATATAATAAAAACATGTTTCAACATAATATGGAAAACCCACAGCTAACATCATACTCAATGGTGAAAAACTGAGAGATTTTTATTCACACTTTTATTCAACATAGTACTGGAAGTCCTAGACACAGCAGTCAGACAAGAAAAAGAAATAAAATCATCCAAATTGGGAAGAAAGAAATAAAACTTTCACTATGTGCAGATGACATGATACCATATATAGAAAACCCTAAAGACTCCACCAAAAAACTACTAGAACTGATAAATTAATTCAATAGGATCACAGGATACAAAATCAATATACAGAAATCTACTGTATTTCTATACACTAATAATGAAGCAGCAGAAAGAGAAATTAAGAAAACAATGCCATTTACAACTGCACCAAAAATAGTAAAATACCTAGGAATAAACTTAACCAAGGAGGTAAAAGACCTGTACTCTGAAAATTGTAAAACATTGATGAAAGAAATTGAAGATGAGGGGCGCCTGGGTGGCTCAGTCAGTTAAGCAACTGCCCTTGGCTCAGGTCATGATCCCAGAGTCCTGGGATCGAGTCCCACAACAGGCTCCCTGCTCAGCGGGGAGCCTGCTTCTCCCTCTCCCTCTGCCTGCTGCTCCCTCTGTTTGTGCTCTCTCTGTCAAATAAATAAATAAAGTCTTTTATTTATTTGACAGAGAGACACAGTGAGAGAGGGAACACAAGCAGGGGGAGTGGGAGAGGGAGAAGCAGGCTTCCTGCAGAGCAGGGAGCCCGATGTGGGGCTCGATCCCAGGACTCTGGGATCATGACCTGAGCCTAAGGCAGACGCTTAACGACTGAGCCACCCAGGCACCCCATAAATAAAATCTTAAAAAAAAAAAAAAGAAATCGAAGATGACACAAACAAATAGAAAGATATTCCATGCTCATGGATTGGGAGAACCAATATTGTTAAAATGTCCATACTACACAAAGCAATCTACAGATTTAATGCAATCTCTACCAAAATACCAGTGGCATTTTCACAGAAATAGAACAAATAATCCCAAAATTTGTATGGAATCACAATGGTCCTTGAATAGCCAAAGCACTCCTGAAAAAG
Source organism: Callorhinus ursinus (assembly GCF_003265705.2). NCBI lineage: Eukaryota > Metazoa > Chordata > Mammalia > Carnivora > Otariidae > Callorhinus > Callorhinus ursinus. The sequence continues at coordinate 79,683,408 of NW_027397074.1, forward strand.
AAAAACAAAACTAGAGATATCACAATTCCAGATTTCAAGATATACTACAAAACTGTAATCAAAACAGTACGGTAGTGGCATAAAAACAGATACATAGATCAATAGAACAGACTAGAGAGTCCAGAAAAAAAACCAAACACGATTATACGGTCAATTAATCTTTGACAAAGGAGGCAAGAATACACAACGGGAAAAAGACATTCTCTTCAACAAATGGTGTTGGGAAAATTGGACAGTTGCATGCAAAAGAATGACACTGGACCACTCTCTTACACTATACAAAAAAATAAACTCAGAATGGATTAAAACCTAAATGTGAGACCTGAAACCATAATGATCCTAGAAGAGAGCACAGGCAGTAATTTCTCTGACATCAGCTGTAGCAACGTATTTTAGGCATGTCTCCTGAGGCAAGGGGAGCAAAAGCAAAAATAAACTATTGGGACTACACCAAAATAAAAAGCTTCTGCACAACAAAGGAAACTACTGACAAAACAAAAAGGCAACCTTCTGAATGGCAGAAGATATTTACAAATGACATATCTGATAAGGGGTTAGTATCCAAAATATATAAAGAACTTAACAAAACTCAACACCAAACATAAATAATAATCCAATTAAAAAATGGAAATAAGACATGAACAGACATTTCTCCAAAGAAGACACACAGTTGGCCAAAGACACATGAAGAGATATTCAACATCACTCATCATCAGAGAAATGCAAATCAAATGAGGTATCACCTCACACTTGTCAGAATGGATAAAATCAAAAAACACAAGAAACAACAAGTGTTGGCGAGGATGTGGAGAAAAAGAAACCCTCGTGCACTGTTGGTGGGAATGCAAGCTGGTGCAGCCACTGTGGAAAACAGTATGGAGGGTCCTCAAGAACTTAACAGAATTACTATATGACCCAGTAATTCCACTACTGGATATTTATCCAAACAATATGAAAACACTAATTCAAAAAGATGCACTCCTATATTTGTTGCATGGCAATACACACTTTCTCCCATTGCTTCTTCTCGTTAATCATACTTTAGATAAGTTCAAATCTTTGAAGAACTGTTTTATAAATGACTTAACTTGCCTACAATTATATCGAAAATTTTGGTAAACAATTCCTGTAAATTTTGATTACAGTTGTCTGCCCTTAGCCTCATTTTCACTTTCTGTGGTTTCACTTACACACTTTTGGGCAACCAAAGTCTGACAACATTGTCATAAAGTCAAGAGTAGCCTAACACGGTGTCACAATCTTATGTCATTCACCTCACTTTCATCTCATCATGTAGGCGTTTTATCCTCTCACATCACAAGAAGAAAAAGGGTGAGTATAGTACAAGAAGATATTCTGAGAAAAGAGACCAGATTCATATAACTTTTATTCAATATGTTCAAATTCAATATGACTTTTATTACAGTACATTGTTATAATTGTTCTATTTTATTATTAGTTATTAGTGGTAATCTCTTGCTGTGACTAATTTATAAATTAGACTTTATCATAGGTCTAGATGTATAGGAAAAATCATAGTATATTTGGTACTATCTGCAGTGTCAGGCATCCACTGAGGGTCTTGAAACATACCCCACTGATAAGGGGGGACTACTCCACATTTTATGTAGAATCAGAGAGAGAAGTGTAATCCAATTTTTAAGCAAATGGAGCAAAAACCACTTTTTAAAACTTTCAGTAAACCACAATGATTGAAAAACAACTCATAAGTAGGAAAACATTGACATTTATCCCTTCACAAGTAAGGATAGAAAGAAAAAGACACTGAACAAAATAAACCATGAATGCTTCTAATCACCATGCAATGCTTACATATTATTTTTGATTGAGTAAATGCATATTCTGTATTATAATGTTACAATGAAATAAAATTGAGAATTATGCAGCATTTAAAATCAGTGAAATATTCAGAAGGATCATGGACAGGGAAAATGTATTTGAATTTTGTCTTACAAAATATTTTCAAGAAAGTTTTTCTGAATGGTAGCTAAAACATTTACATAAGTTAGTACCAGAAAAGTTAGAATTGAGACTACCATCTGGTTTTTTTTTAAGATTTTATTTATTTATTTGAGAGAGAGCACAAGCAGGGGGAGTGGCAGAGGAAGAAGGAGAAGCAGGCTCCCCACTGAGGAGGAAGCCCGATGCAGGGCTTGATCCCAAGACCCTGGGATCATGACCTGAGCCGAAAGCAGTCGCTTAACTGACTGAGCCACCCAGGCACCAGAGAATATCATCGGTTTAACAGAATTTTCTCAGCATGTACTAATTATCTCAACACCTGTAAAGACTATTTTCTTAATAAATAGTCCATTGAAGGTGTCGACAATTTCAAATGTATTAGCCATAAAATGCAACTATGAATAACATTTCAGGAAATTTTATGAAGATAAGAGAGATAATAAGAGGTGTTAAAAACATGTTATTCAGAACAAAGCAGTTATACGGCATTGGAAATAAATGTGACTAATAAGCTCATTAAAGTACATGAATTTGTAACAGAAAAGTCGTCTGTTTGTATTATTTTTAATGTTCAGTTAGTCAGTACAAAAAAGTGGTTTCCTTTTTCTCTAGAGATCAAGGGTATATGGTTTTTACAGATAATCCAGTCAAGAAATGGGCAGAAGACATTTACAGACATTTCTCCAAAGACATACAAATGGCCAACAGGCACATGAAAAAATGCTCCACATCACTTGCCATCAGGGAAATACAAATCGAAACCACAATGAGATACCACCTTACACTGGTCAGAATGGCTAAAATTAACAAGACAGGAAACAACAAATGTTGGCGGGGATGTGGAGAAAGGGGAACCCTCTTACACTGTTGGTGGGAATGTAAGCTGGTGCAGCCACTCTGGAAAACAGTATGGAGGTTCCTCAAGAAGTTAAAAATACAGCTACCCTAAGACTGAGAAATTGCACTACTAGGTACTTACCCCAAAGATAGAAATGGAATGATCCAAAGGGGCACCTGCTCCCCAATGTTAATAGCAGCAATGTCCATAATAGCCGAACTGTGGAAAGAGCTGAGATGTCCGTTGACAGATGAATGGATAAAGAAGATGTGGTGTATATATATATATATATATATATAATGGAAGGGATCAGCCCTCAGAAGGGATGAATATTTACCATTTACATTGATGTGGATGGAACTGGAGGGTATTATGCTGAGTGAAATAAGTCAGAAAAAGACAATTATCATATGGTTTCACTCATATGTGGAATATAAGAAACAGCACAGAGGATCATAAGGTGAGGGAGGGAAAACTGAAGGGGAAGTCATCAGAGAGGGAGAAAAACCATGAGAGACTCTTAACTATAGGAAACAAACAGGATTGCTGGAGGGGAAGGGGGATATGCGGTAAAACTGGGTGATGGGCATTAAGTAGGGCACACAATGTGATGAGCATTGGGTGTTATATGCAACTGATAAACTATTGAATACTACATCTGAAACTAATGATGTACTATATGTTGGCCAATTGAATTTAAATTTTTTAAAAAGGATATATGGTTTTTAGAAAACCTTAATTGAAATATAGTTGACATGCAATGTCATATTAGTACAGGTGTACAACAAAATGATTTGACAATTCTAATCACCATGCAATGCTTACCATGATAAGTACAGTGACCATCTGTCACCGTATAAAATTATCACCATATTCTTGACTACATTCTGTATGCTATACTTTTTATCCTCTTGACTAATTTGTTTTATAACTGGAAGCTTGTACCTCTTAATCCCCTTCATCTATTTCACCCATCCTTTTGCCCCTCTGACAACCACTAGTTTGGTCTCTGTATTTATGAGTCTGTTTCTGTTTTGTCTTATTTTTTAGATTCCACACATAAGTGAAATCATATGGTATTTGTCTTTCTCTGACTGACTTATTTCACTTAACATAATACCTTCTGGGTCCATCCATGTTGTCACAAATGACAAGATTTCATTCTTTTTATGGCTGCATAATATTCCATTGTGTGTGTGTGTGTGTGTAATATATATTCCATTACATATATCACATATATGTTATATATATCACATATATATGATATATATATCACAATTTCTTTATCCATCCCTTGATAGATATCTTGCCTATTATAAATAATGCTTCAGTAAACATAAGAATACATATATGTTTTCAAATTAGTGTTTTCATTTTCTTTGGCAAATACCCAGCAGTGGAATTACTGGATCATATGGTATTTCTATTTTTAATTTTTTGAGAAACCTCCATACTATTTTCTACAGTGGTTGCACCAATTTACATTCCCACCAACAGTGCACCACTTTTTAAAATAATTTTTGAACAGATCTATTTTATCAGTCTACCGACAAATAATAAAAATTTTCAGCTAATAAATTCATATTTACTAATTACATAAGTTTAATCATTGTAATGTCCTTTTGCACTCCCAAAAGTATCTCATTTGCATGATAAATTACATGGATACCCTAAATGGAATGCAGAATAAGGAGACAAATATATTAAAAACACATTAAAAAACATATTAAAAACATATTAATAACTGCAAAGAGAAACCAGGTTTAGGGGCACCTGGGTGGCTCAGTCAGTTAAGCATCTACCTTCGGCTCAGGTCATGAACTTGTGGTCCTGGGATCAAGCCCTGCATCTGGCTCCCTGCCCAGCGGGGGGCCTGCTTCTCCCTCTCATCTGCCGCTCGCCCCTGCTTGTGCTCTCTCTCTCTGTCAAATAAATAAAGTTAAAAAAAAAAAACTCTTAAAAAAAAAACAAAAGAGAGAGAGAGAAACCAGGTTTAATAGGAATTCCAGGTGAGGAGAATAAAGGAAAAGTCTGAAAGACAGTATTTAAAGATATTATTACTAAAAGTTTCCCAGTTTTAAAATATACATAAAATATCATATCTGGAGCCCTTTCTGAATGCCAAGCAAGACAAATTTTAAAACAACAACAATAATAATAATTGTCCAAACTAGACACATAGTAGAAAAATACAGGAAATTGAAAAAGATAATCTTAAAACTATCAGAGATACAATGAAAAAGGGTAATACTAAAGAATGACAGTGTATTTCTCATCAACAATAATAAATACCAGAAATGAGAAGCTAACAAATCAAAATACTCAAAGTGCTAAGAGAAAATAGCTGTCAAAGTAGAATTTTTTACCTAGTGAAATTCTTATTAAAATAAGAGCAAAATAAAAACATATTCAGACGTCTATCCAAAAGCTAAGAGAACCTCACTCATATAGAAATAATCATCCAAAGACTCATAGAGGGCGGCTGAAAGTCTTTACCAAGAAATACATAACCAAATCAAAGGGAAGCATTAACTTAGAGGAAATAGTATGTCAGAAGATGGAAACTTGAGAAGACAATTAAAAAATTCCTTTATGCATGTAGCAAGAGCAGGGCATTATTAAAAAGGAACACTAGAGGGGAGGGACATATGGAAGTTTAAAATATGATAGCAGAAATGAAACATTCAGTGGAATGACTGGAAAACAAAGTCAAAGAAATCTCTCAGAAATTAGAACAAAATGCTAAAGAGATGAAAAAATGTTAAAGTCTGACAATGAACATGAGGAATTCAGAAACGAAAGAAGAGAGGAAAAAAAAAGTAAAAGGAATCATTAAATTAATGATTGATATATGGCCCAAGTTGGAAGATATGGTTTTCCAGATTGAAATCCCATTCTAGTGGGTAAAACAGACATCCAACAAAAGACATTATCATGAAAATTCAGGATACTGTGGACAAAGCAAAGGTATTTTATGACTCCAGAGAAAGAGACGTAAATTACTTGCAAAGGAACGATATAAGTGGAAATAAGATGTGGAGGGGAAAGGAAACAAGGATTTTTTTTTCTAATAGATAAAATAAAAACTATTTAGAAATATTTGACTTAGTTGCATTATTTTTTTCCTGTGTCAAGGTAACCCTTTATAAAATCAGTAACTGAGATGAGCTATACCAGGAACAAAGAGAGGCTGATTTACTTTTATTTATTTTTAAAGATTTATTTATTTATTTCAGAGAGAGAGAGAGAAAGAGTGTGTGTGAACAGGGTGAGGGGCAGAGGGAGAGGGAGAAAGAGAATCTCCAGCAGACTCCCCACTGAGCTCAGAGCCTGATGCAGGGCCTGATCCCATGACCCAGAAATCACAACCCCAGCCGAAATCTGAAGCTTAACCCCAGAAGCTTAACCAACTGAGCCACCCAGGTGCCCCATATAGACCACCCATACTGGACACTAATCTTGGCCTCATTCACCCAAGCCCTTTGCTTAACCATTGTGGTCAGCTTGATTATTAAACATCCAGGCTGCCTCAGAGACCTACTTAACATCCAAAATACTATGCCATTGAGAACAAATACCTTTTACAATTGTAATACCCATGAGCACTAATCTTTAGAGTTTCTTGAGGTAGGATCCTGTGTTTCACTTCTGTATCCCAAGTGCCTGGTATATAATATGTGCTCAGAAAAATGTATTAGTATGTGCATGTTTTATCCATTCAAAAAAATTCTTCAAAAGGAAATCGTAAGGGAGGTTAACGACATAGTTAGAAACATATTACAACAGAAGTACTACATATCAAATTTGACAGTGTTCCTGTAACATGGTATTTAGCAGTACATGTATATACTTCTTTCTTTAAAAAAAAATAAGAAAAATTGAAAATCAGTTTGTTTTGATCAAGAATAAAAAAAGTGACAAAATAAAACTAAAGGAAGATGTAAACTTATATTAAAGTAAGTGAAGAAATTAATGCAACAGAAATAAAAGAAATAATGAAAGATAAATAAAACCCACAACTGAATCTTCAGTGTAAGGGGTGGGAACTCTAGTAAAATAAGCAAATCTCTAATTAGAAACAATGAGAGAAGACACAGACAATATTAGAAAAAGAAAAAAAAGATGCAATAACTACAGAATAAATAATGGGGATCTACTCCAAACTCATATGTGTAATATTATGCTAAATAAAGTTGAAAACCTACATGAAATAGAAATTTTTCTAGAAAAAAAATAATTAAAATTAGTCCCCCTTCCCAAAATTGACAAACTAATTAACCACGTCACTATTTTTTTTAAAAAATTGAATTTGTAATCAAATGTCCACCCTGCTGCCCCACCCCCCCAAAAAAGAATTCCTCTTTATCCAATATAATAGAACTTTCAATCAGACACTACTACATAAAAACAGATTGCATTTCCAAGCCTCCTTTGTGGGTAAATGCTGCAGTATGACTCCAGTCAGCCAACGGTATGCAAGAACTGCTATTTTGTTTCATCACCTTCTTTTGCCCCTCTTCCACACTACCTCCCTGAATTTGTCACCGTCTTGAATCTGAGGCTGAGGGCCACATCCCAAAGAGAGTGGAGCAATGAGCTCAAAGAACCTGTCCCTGAGGACTCAGTAAAGTGAAGTTACCATGTCAGTCACAGATCACTTATTTCCAGACTAAACTCCTATCTTGTGTAAACTCCTATCTGTGTACTATTGCTGTTGTTGTTATTAAGTGAAAAATGGTGTTAGGTTAATTGCTTTTTAAAAACCATAAAATGTTGGGCGCCTGGGTGGCTCAGTCGGTTGGGCGTCTGCCTTCCACTCAGGTCATGATCCCAGGGTCCTGGGATCGAGTCCCGCATCCGGCTCCCTGCTCTGTGGGGAGCCTGCTTCTCCCTCTCCTCCCCACTTGCGCTCTCTCTCTCACTATCTCTGTCTCTCTCAAATAAATAAAATCTAAAAAAAAATAAAAAATAAAAACCATAAAATGTCAAGAAGATTTTTTTAAGAGCAAATATGAACCAAGTATAAAATACAACTGAAGGGTTTGCTGTTGCTGTTGTTCTTGTTGCTTTTACGTATAGTTGATATACAATGTTATATTAGTTTTGGGGGTACAACATAGTGATTTGACTAGTCTGCACATTACTTAATGTTCACCATGATAAGGGCAGTCACCATCTGTCACCATATAACATTATTACAATATTATTGACTATATTCCCTATGCTGTACTTTTCATCTCTGTGACTTATTTATTTTATAAGTGGAAGTTTATACCTTTTAATCCCCTCATCTATTTCACCCAAGCCCCTACCCTCTTCCTTCTGGCAACCACCAGTTTGTTCTCTACATTTGTGAGAAAACTAAAGGGCAGAATGCTTATTATTCTTTCACTGCTTTTACAAATAATTTTAAAATGAAATATGTAGAAATTAGATAAATGCAAAATACTTAATACAATAGTCATCTCTAAGTTGCAAGATTGAGTCTTTTTTATTTTTATTTAAAATATTCTATATTTTTCATACAAAAAAATTATTAATATCAAAACTATAATTGACCACATAGCATATTTTCATGGAATTCCTACAAGTAAGGAGAGTCATAAGCATGCACACTGGGGAGAAAAGAAGCTCAGAGCTTACTACATGATGAAAGGTAATTGTGCCATGAACAACACAAAACAATCTTAACAAAATCAACCACGGGGATCTCTAGAATGTAATAAATGTGAAATGCAAACCTGGATGATATTATAAGACCTTCAAGGACAGATTATCATTTGCCTCTGGATTTGGGATGATAAAGTTTTTTTAAAGATTTTATTATATATTTTTTAAGATTTTATTTATTCATTTGAGACACAGAGATACAGAAAGAGAGAGAGCATGAGCAGGGGGAGAGGCAGAGGGAGAGGGAGAAGCAAGCTCCCCGCTGAGCCAGGAGACCAACGTGGGGCTCGATCCCAGGACCCTGGGATCATGACCTGAACCTAAGGCAGATGCTTAACCATCTGAGCCACCCAGGCGCCCCTTAAAGATTTTATTTTTAAGTAATCTCTACACCCAACATGGGGCTCAAACCCACAACCCCAAGATCAAGAGCTGCACACTCCACCAACTGACCCAGCCAGGCACCCCTGATGAAAAAAAACATTTTTTTTTAAATAAAGAAAGAAGAGAATGCTCTTTACTTCAATCCAAAAGAAGAATGAAAATGTGGCAGTTTCTGTGGCAGGAAACAGAAACCAAAGGAAGAAAATGCCATGATAGTGACTGCGGAAAACAATCTGCTCAAAGTTTTTTTTGTTTTTTTTTTTTCCCAGAGCCTCCACTTAGAGCAGAACAACTCTGAAAAGCATGAACAAATTTGGAGGATTCACACTATCCAGTTTCAAAACTTATTAAACAGTTACAATAACTGGTAGAGTGTGTTAGTCACAAAAGGATAGGCACATAGATCAATGGAACAGAAGGGACAGTTGCAAAGTAGACCCACGCAAATACAGACAACTGATTTTTGACCAGGGTGCCAAGGCAATTCAATGAAGAAAGGACATTTCTATCAACAAATGGTTCTGGAACAATTGTTATCCATATGCAAAACAAAACAAAATACCTCGACAAATTCTTCTCACCTTATACAAAAGTTAAATTGAAATGGATCATGGACCTAAATATAAAAGATCAAATGATACAACTTCTCAAAGAAAACAAGAGCAAGTTTTTGTGGCCTTGGGTCTGGCAGAGTTGTTTAATATTACAGCAAAAGCACAATCCATTAAAGAAAAATTGATAAATTGAAACTTATCAAAATATCAAACTTTCCTTCTGTAAAAGATATTGTTAAGAGAATGAAAAGACAAGCCATGGACTAAGAGAAAATATTTGCAAAGCATTTAGGTGATAAAGGACTTGTAACTACAATATATAAAGAATTTTTAAAATTCAACAATAAGCAAGCAACTAGATTTTAAAAATAGACAAAAATCTATAAACACTTTATCAAAGAAGATATACTTATGTCTAATTAGTATATAAACAGATGGTCAATGTCACTAGTCATTAGGTAAATGCAAATCAAAATCACAATGAAATACTACACACCTAAAATGACTAAAAAAAACCCAAAACAAACAAAGCTCTGCACACATAACACCAACAATGCTAGGTGCTAGTTAAGATGCAGAGCAGTTAAAACTCTCACACATTGCTGGTAAAAATGAAAAACGGGGGGTGCCTGGGTGGCTCAGTCAGTTCAGCATCAGACTCTTCGATTTTGGCTCAGGTCATGATCTCAGGGTTGTGGGATTGAGGCCCACGTCAGCCTCCACACTCAGCAGGGAGTCTGCTTGAGATTCTCTCCCTCCCTCTACCCTTCACCCCCTCCCCCCGCTTGCACACTCTCTCTCAAATAAATAAATAAATCTTAAAAAAAAAAAAAGGAAAGAAAGAAAAGAAAAACAGTACAACTACTCTGGAAAATAGTTCAGCAGTTTCTTTGAAAGTTAAGTGCTTACTGTACAACCCAGATACCCTATTTCTAGGACTTTGCCCAATTGAAATGAAGATGTTGCATGTGAATGTTTATAGGAGTTTATTCATCATTGCCAAAAACTGGAAATGACTCAGATGTCTTTATAAGAGAATGGATAAACAAACTGATATATCCATACAATGTAATACTACTCAACAGTAAAAGTGGCTGAACTGTAAATTCATTTAAATGGTTAAATCTTAAATACATTTTGCAAAATAAAAGAAGTCAGACCCAAAAGGCTACATACTGTATGAATCCATTTACATGTCATCTGGAAAGAGCAGAAGGATTGGGACAAAAAACAAATTAGTGGTTGCTAAGGACTTTGGGATTGGGCTGGGGAGACACAGATAATTCTAGGGTTGGGGCAGGATGACTGGAGCATCCCATAATGCCTGAAAGGAAATAAAAATAAAAATGGAGTCATATCAAAGACATAAGAGCCACCATGAAAGAGTTTCCAATGACCAAAGGTTGAACAATTTGAGCAACATTATAAATAAATATTAGATTGTAACAGAATAAATCTAAAATCCATGAGTATATACTAATGCAAATTAATGTTTGATTAAATAAATAAATGATGGGAAAAAAGAACTCTTCCTTACAGAAGATTTCTAATTAATATAAGTAAAAGGAATGAAGAAAATAAAAAATTAGAACAGCACAGCAATGTAATTGTTGCAGTCAACATCTGTTAAAGAATGCTGACATTAGTGGAGAAAGGTTTGAGGAAAAGCAAGATATTTGCACAGCTTCAAAGTATCTCTTCCAGAATATTACTGTGGAGGTTTTAATTATGTCCACAAATTCTTTGAGATTCCTTCTTCCAGAAAGCAAAGTTTAATTCCTCTCCCCTTGAGTATGGTCTAGATTCAGTGACTCACTTCAAATGAAGAGATTATGAAAGGGGAAAAAAAATGAAAAGGAACTTAATGGTGGAGAAAACTGGCAGATAGATGTCATCTTAACCAAGGATGCTCAAGTTTCCCATCACCACTAATAAGACATTGGTACCCCCTGCAATGAGAAGGGTACCTCACCTTTGGAGTATTCCCCCAAATCCATAACTCCAATCTAATCATGAGAAAACATGAGACAAACCCAAACCAGGGACTACTCCACAAAATACCTGGCCAGTACTCTTCAAAATGGTCATGGTCATGAAAGAAAAGGAAAGACCAAGAATCTATTACAGATTGAAAAAGACTAAGGATACACGATGATTAAATGCAACATGGTATTCTAGATTGGATCTTGGAACAGGAAAAGGACATTAGTGGAAAACTGGAGAAATCCAAATAAAGCCCACAGTTTAGCTACTAGTATTGTAACAGTGCTAACTTCTTAGTTTTGGTCATTGTGCCATGGTTATGTCAGATGTAAGCATTAGGGGCAGCTGGGTGAAGGGTATATGGGAATTCTCTATACTATCTTTACAACACATCTCTATGTCAAAAACTATTTCAAACTAATAAGTTAAAAATATACCAAATAAACTGAACTTTTTTAAAGCCATTTTCTCTGTCCTTAATGGTTCAAAGTCTTCTTGAGTTTTCTTTGGTTAGATATACACTTGGATATATTTAGCAAACTGGGTATGTCATTCAGGTTCTACTGACTCTACTTTAAAAAATCATCTCTTCTCCTAGAAAGGTCACCTCATCCCACTGCAGACTTCCCCCGGGAGTTCCTATCTACAACATTCTTTCCATTGCGGGAAGCAACCTTGCCATAAGCTGTGACAAACAGAGCCTCTTATGAAGTGCCTCTGATGAGTGGGGGCTGTGGCCCCTGCTGCTGCCCACTGCCTCTGCACAGCACCCCGACACTGGGAAGTTTAGCTGCCGGCTGAGGTCTTGTCCCCTTCCTCTAACCTGTTCCCCTAGCCTCTCCATCTCCCACCTGTGTTTCACAGAAACACAGAGAACTGCTGTGCTCTCACCCAACCTTGCTGTTCACACTCCCACACTTGATTTGGGCATCAGACCTGCAAAAGTTCAACATTTATGGGGTGGTAGAAGGTCCTTCTCTGTATGCCAGTCATTACAAAGAACTTATGTGAGCTGAGGGCCATTGATATGGCCATTCATTAATCAGCAAGTATCTGTGCTGCCTCCCAGGGGGTCAGGTCCTGCAGACTAGAGCTGGGAACAGGACACAGAGGTGAGTAACAGATGAGCAGAGTTATCAAACTCTTGAGAGAGGCTGTCCCATTTCTCCCTGACAGTCAGAGGCCTGGGTCAGCAGAGTGGGGGAAGAGTCAGTGACAAGAAAAGCGTCTTTTAGCCTGGTGATGTGTATTAAAGAGGGCACGTACTGCATGGAGCACTGGGTGTTCCGTGTACGCAAACAATGAATCATGGAACACTACATCAAAAACTAATGATGTAATGTATGGTGATTAACATAACATAATAAAAAATAAATTAATTTAAAACATTTAAAAAAAATATCAGAGGTCCTGAGCTACTTGTACAAGTGGGTGGAAATAAGCAGAGTTGTTTATTACACTGTTTTTCCAGGGAAATATTTGGAGTTCAAAAGTAGGGACCTAAAGATGAGATGGTAAAATTCGTAACAACTTGTCTAAAACAGTTCATCGGGCCAGAAAACCTTTATAAGCTTTTTGACTTTTTTAAAAGAAGCCTTAAGTAAGAAGAAAACCAAATGTTATTAAGATTTTCAGAGACATCTCACTCAGCAACCTTCTCTTTATTAGAATCATCATTGATTATGTACATTCATAAAAGTCCATTTACTCTGAGTTGAGAAGTCAATTTTATCATTTGTCCTATGCTTACATTTTAAAATCAGAAGCAACCATCCCAAGATAAAAGTGACTCTTTCCTTCATCTCTTTTAGTTTTAATATTCCAAAATAGATTGGGTGACTTGGGTGTTTTTTTTACCCAGTGTTGGTTAGCCTACCTTGTAAAGGAATGGGGAACTTTTCCTTTGTTAACAAAACAAAATTCAACCAAGTACATTTAAAGATCTAACTGACTTTATTAAATGACTGATGAAACGGGCCACACCTCACCTGGCAAGTACAGAGGCACTTGGAAGAGTTGTACAAAACGGAAAGTTCATATAGAAGGAGGGTGGAGCAAGGAAGTTATAAGGGAAAGAAAAGACTGCTCTGGGTAAGGTCACTTTGTTTTAGGGGAAAGGGCAGAGGATCTGACCTTGCAGATTACTTCATCTTCCTTTGGGGGATGGAGAGAGCAAGTAACATATTACTTCTTTAGTGCTGACCAGAAAATTCCTGACTGACCAGTTAAGGCAATATTTCTGGGGGAGAATGAAATTGCAATTAGATTGAGTATTAAGCCCTGGTTTGGGAACTTGGCTTAAGGGGCACCATCTTGGGCCTGCGGTTTTCTTTTTTTAAATACCTTAAACCTTCATTTTTCCTAGTGTTCTCTTTAAAATGAAAGTGCATGTGTTTAAACATTTATATGTAAAAGAAGTTTATTATCTCTCAAGTAATTTGTTTTGCAGAAAATTTCTATCTCTTAAAAATTACAGTCTTCTTGCCTTACTATTGTGATATTGTGAAAAAGGTATACATTTGGTCTTTCATCCCATTTCTCCCACAGAGCTCCTAAAGCCCTTGGAGTTTCCCTGGCAGAGCTCCTAAAACCTTTGGAATTTCCGAAGTCATAAGCATTATAAAGGTGTCTTTGGTTATGTTAATGATGTGACTTTCAGACCACACCTAAACTGGGGTGGTTGCCAGGAGAACCAATCATTGATTAGAGGTTTGGAACTTTCAGTCCCACCCCCTGATTTCCAGAAAGGAGAGAAGGGCTGGAAGTAGAAACAGTCACCAGTGGCCAACGATTTAACCAGTCCTGCCTATGGAATGAAGCCTCCCTAAAAATCCCAAAGGATTGGGTTCAGAGAGCTTCTAGTGAACATGTGAGGTTCACTGGAGAGGGGATGGACGCCACATACCTTGCCCTCCTCATCTCTTCCACCTGAAGATTCGTTGGTAGACTTTATCATATACTTTATTATAAAGTTTATTATAAAACTGGTAAACTGTTTTCTTGAGTTCTGTGAGCCACTCTAGCAAATTAATGGAACCTGAGGAGGGAATCCATGGGAACCTTTAATTTGCAGCTGACAGGTCAGGAGCACAGGTGACAACCTGGATTTGTGATTGGCATCTGGTGTGGGGGCAGTCTTGTGGGACTGATCCCTTAACCCGTGGGATCTGATGCTATCTCCTGGTAGTTAGTGTCCGAATTGAGTTAAATCGTAGGACACCCGGCTGGTGTCACAGAATGGCTTGGTATGGGTAAAAACACACACAAAAAAAACCCCAAAACCCACACATGTGGGGACCAGAAGTGTCAGGAGTGAAGGGTTCTGTGTAAGTAGTAAAGAAAATCTCACAGATAGAAAGCTGGGCTACTTTTTTTTTTTAACTCAATTATTCTTCCCTTAAATAGTGAAGACATCATAAAAGACTATCGGGAAAAAAAAGTGTTACAAACAACCCTGAATTTAGTCTTTGGCACACACAAAAGGATCCACAGGTCCAGGAAGTATAAATAATGGGGAAGAACATAGAATCTGGTACCAGGTAACTGGGGTTAGAATCCCAACTCTGTCTCTCTCTAGGTGTGTGACTTTGGCCTCAGTTTCCTCAGCTGCAAAATGTAGATAATAAAAGCACAGTCTTTAAAAATAAAAAAGTACGTTCTTCATTGGGTTGCTGTGAGGCTTAAATGTGATAATATAAAGCGTGTGAAAAGTGCCTAGCACATAATCAGACATAATATGTCTCTATCTCTATATGTCTTTGAATTTATTATTATTATTATTATTTTCAATCAGTTCCCTGAGGTCACAAGTGAAACTAAGTTAAATGGTGACTTGGTGGGGCACCTGGGTGGCTCGGTCATTAAGCGTCTAACTGCGGCTCAGGTCACGATCCCAGGGACCTGGGATTGAGCCCCACATCGGGCTCCCTGCTCAGCTGGGAGTCTGCTTCTCCCTCTTCCTATGCACCTCCATCCAGCTCATGTTCTCTCTCCCTATCTCTCTCTCTCTCTCTCTCAAATAAATACATAAAATCTTTAAAAAAAAATAGTGACTTGGTGGGCAAATGTTCAACTTAACTGGCTCTAGCCAAGGCCATGGCTCTCAATGCCATGTTAGTGGTTTATAAACAAGCGTCTACTCAAGTCCTCCCCTGGGCCCTGTAATTGAACCAACACCAACAAATACAACGGACATGGAAGAGAATTAGAAAGCAAATCCTTCCATCATTTGCATTTCCAGATTTAGATCTAAGAATTCTGAGATAAACAAATGGAGTGAATTTGGAAATGATGCATCAAAGACTTCCTCCTGTGACATGAAGAGTGGGAGCTATCAAGGATCTGCCTAACAAATGCTAGAGAGACATTTTCCTCCAGACACCAAAGAGGGGTAACAACTCAAGATGACCAAAACCTGCAATCCCCCAGAAAATGAATTGTCACCATCTCTCGATTTTAACTATTATAGATAGGCACTGAATGCATCGTTGATATCATTGCAAATGGGTTCATTATGGCTATAAATGCAGCTGAATGGACTAAAAATAAGGCAGTTTCCACAAGTGGCAGAATCCTGTTTTTCTTGAGTGTATCCAGAATAGCTCTCCAAAGCTTCATGATGCTACAGATTACCTTCAGCTCAACATTCCCACGTTTTTATAATGAAGACCATATATATGACATGTTCAAAGTAAGTTTCATGTTCTTAAATCATTGTAGCCTCTGGTTTGCTGCCTGGCTCAGTTTCTTCTACTTCGTGAAGATTGTTGATTTCTCCCACCCCCTTTTCCTCAAGCTGAAGTGGAGAATTTCCAGATGGATGCCCCGGCTTCTGTGGCTTTCAGTGTTTATTTCCTGGGGCTACAGTGGGCTCTTCTCTAAAGACATCTACACTGTGTATTGTAACAATTCTTCTATCCCCTCCCCCAACTCCACTAAGAAAAAATACTTCACCTGAGACCAATATGGTCAACCTGGTTCTACTCTATAACCTGGGGATCTTCATTCCTCTGATCATGTTCATCCTTTCAGCTACCTTGCTGATCATCTCTCTCAAGAGACACACCTTCCACATGGAGAGCAATGCCACTGGCTCCAGGGACCCCAGCATGGAGGCTCACATGGGGGCCATCAAAGCTACCAGCTGCTTTCTTGTTCTCTACATTTTCAGGGCAGTTGCTCTATTTCTCTATATGTCCAACACCTTTGATGTCAACAGTTCCTGGAATATTGTGTGCAGATTCATCATGGCTGCCTACCCTGCTGGACACTCCATTCTACTGATTCAGGACAACCCTGGGTTGAGAAGAGCTTGGAAGCGGCTTCAGCCTCAAGTTCATCTTTACCTAAAAGAGCAGACTCCATGACTGACACCCACAGAGTACAACAGCACCCAGTCCAACCAGCTCTGCCTTTCCCTTACCTAGACCCCTCTCCACCTCCTTTGTCTCCGAAACCTGATCCTTTTACATGATGTGTTTTTTTAATAGAGAAGGCTGATTTTCATTTTTCTCTTTTGCTTCATGGGCACAATCATCGTGATGTTTGACATCCGTTACCTGAGCCTTCCTCCCCTTGCTCCATCTAAAGCAGTGATTCTACACGTTAAATCTCTGGGAGAGATTTTTGGAAAATACCAATGTCCAAGCTTGACCCCTAAATCAAACCAGAATTTTTGGCAACTTAGACAATTTTGGAACTTAGACAATTCTTTTAAGTTCTCAAGGTGATTGTTTTCTAAAACCTAAAACAAAAATTTTTAAGATGCTCAGACTGACTTACAACAAGAGGAAAATTAAGACTACTTTGAAATATAAGTTTTCACCTATCAGATTAGCAAAGATCAAAAAGTTTGGTAACACACTATGTGTGATTATGGGGACCAGGCAATCTCATAAAAATGGAAATATTAATTGCTGCTTCCTCAAGTACAGTTTATAATACTCATGAAGGTACATACTTTTATTTGGCAATTTTACCTGGAGGAATTTATCTTATAGATATATTTCAGTACATAAAAATAGACAGGTACCAGTTATTTATTACAATATTTTGCATCTAAGATGGCCATATTTATTATTAAATGGAGCCACAACTAATGTTGAATCACCAATCTTCAACCTATGATAAACTCACCAAATAAAACTTATTCTACTTTCTCTTCCTATCTGTAAATAACTGGGTTAAATTCCTCCTGAAATAGAGACCCTGTTTCTTTTTCTCTTCAAGAAGATGCAGAGACTCTTCTTAAAGGGTCTTGTTTTCTGAACTTCCATGTCCATGGGCTTCTAAGACAAGATAAATAAGGTTATAGAGCAAAATGTAAAGAAGACCTTGAAATTTTGAAATGTTCAATCCAGGAGAGAGATGCTACCCCTTGAATCTATTCAGGGTAGGTCTGGACTTTGGGCTGCTTCGTTACTCATCACCTGTAGTGGAAAGGGCCACGCTGAGAGAAGAAAGGGTGAACTACACTCCCCCATTTCATAACCAGTCTACAGGACAATCTGTAAACATGGACACCTCTGGGGGAGTCCTCACTGGGCGAAAGACTTAACTGTGTTGGCCAGTACTCCTCACACGTGCCACCCTTAAAAGTTACCAGCAAGTAAATACGACTTGCTGTTGAAACCATGAAAGTCTTCAGGAAGGAACATGACTGTTTCAGGTGTGAGTGTTAGACATTCATCACTGTTTCTCATTATCCTTATCAAGGTTTTCGTTGCTGAAAAAAAAAGTATTTGATATTCAAAATGATGTCACGCTTCCTTGTACCTCAACAAATGGATTCTGAATAATATACCGGATGCTAAGAAAACTGGTAAACCTGTTTCGTAAACAGTCTCAGGGGCTGAAGACTTTAAGTCAGTGAAGTATCAAAACATAGTTATGGGCAGCTGGAAATAGACCATCAAAGCCACCACCTGCGAGAAAATATTGATGGCAATGATGAGATTGCTCACTGAGCAGCTCCCAAAACCGAGGAACAGATAATTGGGGAAGTACATGTCACACGTCACAATTGTTTGTCACTATTTCTGGTAATGTGGTGAGGTTCATTTTCTTGTGAAATAGCCTGATTGCTACAAAGCTGTCTATTAAAAGCATCTTAACTCAATTCTCATGCCTGGCTTTTTTTTTAAATGAGATTGTCAGTACTTAGAAAAAACATAATACTATTACTCATTTCTAAATCTCCACCCAAAGATTACAGAATTAAGAAATTAGAGTTGTTTCAAGTTTATTTTTTTAAGTTATTATTATTATCAAAGTAAAACAGCTTTTGGCCAAAAAACAAACAAACAAACAAACAAATGCTGAAAAGGTCTTTTGTGAAAAGTAAGTCTTCTGCCTCACCCTGATTTCCACTTCCCACAAGCAACAGTTATATTGATTTCTGTCTTTAGATTTTGTGGGGGCAACTTTCATAGCTCCGAATACATATGCATATGCACAAACACATGCATTGTTTTATCCATCTGACTCATCACTGTAAAAGATGAGGACCAAGTGTCACTTAATATTGCCCTCGTTCCTCCTCCCAAATTTTGAGAATTGCATTACTACTTTTAGCTCTTATTCTCATTGCTTTTAAATTATTGAATGGTCATTTTACAATGTTTTGTTCTAATATTTATAGTCAACGCCTATCAACTCTGCACTATACAAGGAGTGTTGGCGCTCCTATCCTTCCTTCTACTACTTCTCCCTTTTCCACCTTCTAACTTCTGAAAGCAACATGTTCCTTTTACACTGTCATATGCTATTCTGTAACTATAGTTCAGTCTTCTGTGCATTACCTGAATTTATTTTAAATGTAGAAAATCAATAAATAGCATTTCTTTAAAAAAAAAAGATTCTATTCATTTATTTGAAAGAGAGAGTGAGAGAGAGCACGAGAGCAGGGTGAGGGGCAGAGGAAGAAGCAGATCCCCTGCTGAGCAGGGAGCCTGACACAGGACTCAATCCCAGCACCCTGGGATCATGCCCCGAGCCAAAGGCAGACGCCTAACCGACTGAGCCACCCAGGCGCCCCAATAAATAGCATTTCTAATGTTGTTACTAAAACTATTATCCGACTCAGGACCAAAAAGTGCTTTCCATTATGTTCAATGACACAATCCATAGACCCAAGTAAAAGGAGATTGTTTCCAGCATAAAAATCAGATGCATTTTATTTTCTTACACTCCATCGTTTACTCAACAACATGCAAGAGTTTAGTTTAGGTTTATTATAAGCCTGCTCAATTGCCTTCCTTTATGTTGTTTAGACCACCCTCACCTCCCAGAAATAAGTATATTCCTTACCACCCACTGAAAGGAATTCAGTACTTTAATCATGGTACTCTCAGCTAGATGTAATCCACTAAGTAATTTCCTCAGAAAGGTTCTTTGGAAATGGGAAATGTTTTTCTTTTGCCCTCACTCTTGATTGGTAGTTGATTGAATATATAATTCTAGGTCTAAAATAATTTACCTTAAGTAATGGGAAGAAATTTCATTATCTTTTCACATTTGTTGTTACTAATTAGAAGTGTAAAAGCAACCTGTGCCTTTTTCCTTTGTAGGCTTTTGTATTTTCTTTTTTTAGAAGTTTTTAGAATCTTCTTTTTATCCTTAGTGATTCACCAGGGTTGCCCTACAATTGTGTATAACAGAAATCTGACTAAAGTGACCATATAATGCTATTTTCTAATGTAACATGAATTCTAGAGGCTGAAAAAAATGCTCCAGGAAGTCACTAATGACCCACGATCTTTCTAGCTTCCTGTCCCGCCACATCGTGTTGCTGAGGTTCTTATTCATGGTCACAGGATGGCTGCTACACACTGAGGCATCACTTCTACATTCTAGGCAGAACTGGGTCATATAGACAGCCCACAAGGAAATTTGTAAAAGAGTTCTTTTTAATTTAAAGTGCACACTTCCACTCTAATCCACTCTAAACAAAATCAGGGTACTTATAATGAAGAAGAGAGAAGAATGATTATGGTTTAGGCAACTAGTATCAAATGCTCCATTTGGTGAAAATTGTATAAGACCAATTCAGGGTTTATCAATCAAAAGACCATGCCTTAGTAGCACTTGCAAAATTTTCTCTTATTTCTCCTATTTTTAAAAAGTAATTTCTTCCTCTTCATTTTCTCTAAATTTGATCCCTGAAAATCCTTTTGGTCAGATTTTACACCTCCTGGATTAAACATCTGTGTCTTTTTTCTTTTATCTTTTTCATCATCGATGTATGCTCAGCATTCAGAGACATTATCTTGAATTCATCTTAATTTTACTGAAATCATGTATTACCTGAATGTAATTTTAAGTCATATTTTTAATTTCTAAGTTTCTGCTTCAGGCACCTGGGTGACTCAGTTGGTTAAGCATCGGACCCTTGGTTTCGGCTCAGGTCATGATCTCAGGGCCCTGGGATTGAGCCCCACATCAGGCTCCCCACTCATTAGGTAGTCTGCTTGTCTCCCTCTCTCTCTGCCTCTCCCCCTCACTCACATGCAGGCTCTGTCTCTAAAATAAATAGTCTTTAAATAAAATAAAATAAATTTTCTTCTTGTTTCTTATTTCTTTTTAATAGCATCTTTTTCTTATTTTATGGAGGCAGTATCTTCTCTACCTTCTCTGAGGATATAAGTTCAAATTTTTTAAGTGTTCTTCTTTGATCTTTATTTCTTCAGGGGTGATTTATTTTAAATGTGTTTCTTGGTCTTTCTCTTTTAGGCTGTGAATTTAGCTCCTATTTCTGATAATCCTTGATTACTAATTCATGAAGGAAAATGAAAGGCTGCTTTGCCTAAGTAAGAATTATTTCCCAGTAGGACCGTCTTTTGAATGGAAAGGCTGATTGGGACCTCTGTTTTGTAACTGGGGCCATTCAGTTCATCAGGATTAGCTTCTGGTGGCTTTTTTTTTTTTTTTTTTTTTTTTTTTTAAGTCTGACATTAGCCTAGAAATCTAAAATGTCATAATAAGAAAGAATTTACTCTCTGTGCAAACAACTGCAATGGAGGCCCTAGTTCTTCCTTGGAAATGTGTTCAATTTCTCTAAAGAAGAATTGTCAATATGGACTGCCAATGGTTCTGTGTGCAGTGGTGGGAAAGGGCTGCAAGGAATCACTGAAGCAGCTATATGACAGAGAACTGTAGCAATGACTCTGGTTTTGCCCTCCCTCACTCCTACTAGCCAAAGCTAGGAAACATGCATCAAGGGACCTCAAGGCTTTCAGCAAGCTGATCAGCCACCACATTCCCAGAGGTCCACCATGTGCATATTCTGGGCATCCTCTAAGTCACTTGAGCTATAATATGCTTTCGTTAATGATCCACATCCAAGAGATGGGATGAAATCTTTAGTCTGCCCTTGCCCATCCCCACTCCTCTCTCTTAATTATTACGGGATTATTATTTTTTTTTCTCAATGGAGTCCCAGAAGAATGGGAAGTTAAATGCATTTGTTTGGTCTAATACTTAAAATCAGAAACCTTATACATAATATTTTTTTATTACACACGTACCTCTAAGCCTATTTTATTTATTTTTTTAAAGATTCTATTTATTTGACAGAGAGAGACACAGTGAGAGAGGAAACACAAGCAGGGGGAGTGGCAGAGGGAGAAGCAGGCTTCCCGCGGAGCAGGGAGCCCGACGTGGGACTCGATCCCAGGACCCTGGGACCATGACCTGAGCCGAAGGCAGATGCTTAACGAATGAGCCACCCAGGCGCCCCTGAGCCTATTTTAGAAGTTCAATCTTTGGTGCCCACAATGTTTTATCATGGACAATCTTGAATTGCCCAAATCTTAATTTGGGGTCATAAAAATCCCCCAAATAGTTTTCTACCGGAAATTTCTGAACTGGAACATTAACTCTATTGGTAACAGGCTTATTTTATTTTTGTTTTATGCTAATGTTTTTCTCACCTGTTAACAGACCTGCTAATTTTATTGTGACTGACCGTTTAGGAAAGTTTATCAATCCCTCCAATTGATTAAACAGTGGCAGCACCCAATTCCCTTTTCTTATTGATTTCATGGAAAATTTCCAGAAAACTTAAATTGGTGAAAGCTGATTATTGGGCTAGAAATGAGAGATTTTCATCAATAAAGTAAGTGGTCAGATACTTAAAATAAAGGAAAACATCTATATGGACCTCTCCGCATGCACTCCACACAGCTGTGTGCATGTCCTCACCATCATCTTGGGAATTTTTTCTTAAGAGCATAAGAACAAACACCGAAATGATAAAAGCGGGATTTAGTCTATCCCGGCCAACTCTAACTCGCCTGCCAAGTAGATAAAAAGACATGGTGTCCGATTCCCTGGGAAGACTTTTGCCTGTATCACCATGGAGACACTACTCCGACCATCAGGTAATGGGATTCTGTACAACAAATATAACTGAACACAAAGATGGAGCTGCTAGCACCAGGAGAGTGAGCAAGAGAAAGGCCTGACTAAGGAAGAAGAAAAGGCACCATGCTGAACATAGGTGTCACAGTGAGAGGAAAGGGGGCTGCAGGCGGTGACTCTGTAGATGGGAAAGAGCGCTGGTGACTGGTCACTTGACTTGGAGACCAGCCCAAACCACCTTCCTTCCACCTTTAAGGAGCAGCCAGGCTCAAAGCAGGAGAGAAAATCTTGAGTGAGCAGAGTATAACATGAAATGAGTTAGTTTACCCAGAATGTTTTCACCCGCCAGGTGGATTGGGGGAAGGGAGGGAGGGCTATGCAGATATTAATTACTTTTATTTATTTATTTTTAAAGATTTTATTTATTTATTTATTTTTTGACAGAGAGAGAGAGAGCGCGCGCAAGCAGGGGGAGCAGCAGGCAGAGGGAGAGGGAGAAGCAGGCTCCTTGCTGAGCAGGGAGCCCAACATGGGGCTTGATCCCAGGATCCTGGAATCATGACCTGAGCCAAAGGCAGTCGCTTAACCAACTGAGCCACCAGACGCCCTAAGCCAATTACTTTTAAAATATAAGTTGCTATTCATACTCTCGGTTTGCAAAATTTAAAATTCATTCCTACTTTATGTGGGAGCTCACCTGGGATTTTGAAATAGCCACACAGCGCATATAACTGCACATAAGCCAATTCTAACCCTGGACTGGAATGTGGAGTAAAATCATCTCCAGGCAAGGCCCAGCACCAGCAAGAGACAAGAGACTGAGCGGTGGTGAGACTAGAGGAAATGGGCTCTCAGACGCCACCACTGATGTCAGAAACAGGGATGAATTCTAATGAGATTGACTTTGAGAGAGAAGAGCAGAATGCTTAAAATGCCCAGGCAGGGCTGAAATGTACTTTTCTCTCTCTCCCTGCATGCTCTCCCTGAACAAGCACCTCCATTCTCGTTGCTCACGTCCCCAAAAAGGCAGTGTCTTCCAAATCTGTGCCTGTTCCTAACTCACTCCTGAACCCCAAGCTCTACCCCCAGGGTCCCCTCTCCTTATCCCCTTTTGGTCCAGATTTTTGCTAAATTAATGACTCTGTCTCTAACTATCCTCTGCCTTGCAAATGAAAGCTCTTTTGGTTTTAAGAACTCTTATGGACTGGCATTTATAGCTGAGATTAAAAATAACCCCCACCAGACTGTCTGTAAGATGTGATTTCCTGAGAACCTGCAGGCCTTGGGAATGCAAATCAGAAAAGGATCCAATTGCTACCAACACTTACCAGAGAGAACTGCCATTTGCATCTGCACTCCAGATCCTGGATGGCTACAAATAAATCAGTGGCTCATTCAAACCAGAACCAGGCACAGATTGAAAGCCCTGGTGGAGGTGGATTTGGAAGGAAGAGTGAAAAGGACACAGCTCTGGAAACTGGGACTGATCAGTCCATGTTGCTGCCAAAATAGAAAGCTGGGCAGTGTATTCCCAGGTATCTAACCCTAGGTGACCCTGAATGTTACGGGCAGCATTCCTTCAGCTTAGTGAGTGTGGTTTCCAACCGCTAGACCTCTTGTCCCACCCAAAGATACGTTCCTACACTTTTGTTATCTACAGTCTTTCTAGGGTCATCCTTGCCCGTGGCCTGGATACGTGTTCAGGCCTGGAGCAAAACAGAAGTGATTGTACTGGAAACATGGTGATATCATGTGATAGTAATACCTACCGTGGGCACAAAGTAGAAACAAGAGTCCAGTTTTATCTTGCTTAGGAAACAGATTTTCCTGAAATCACTTCTCTCCACACGCCTGAATGTGGTAATTCCCTTCCCATCACCTTTATCTGGCTCCCTAAATATCATTTCATATCATATCATAAAATATCAGTTAAAGGATCAAAAACCTGTTTCCCTTAAGATTCTAATCTCTCAAATTCTGAGCTGGTTTCCTCGAAAGGACTGTGTGACCTCTGTTCTGCTACTTCTCTGGTCTCTATTAAACCTCCCCCACTTAGCAATGCCACAAAGGCTGTCTGCACTGGTCTTAAATAAGCTATGCTATGCTGCTGAACACATGACCCGAAGGTCTTTGTTTTTAGGGAACACACTGAAGTATTTAGGGATGAAGGGGCATCATATCTGCAGCTTCCTCTCAAACAGTTCAGAAAAAAAGTAATATGTGTGTATATATATTTAGAGAGAGAGAAAAGAAGCAATGCAGTAAGATGGCAATACTTGGGCAATCTGGGTGAAGGGTATGCAGGAATCCTTTGTGCTCTTCTTGCAACTTTTCTAGAAGCCTGAAATTAAGTCAAAATAAAAGTCAAAAGAAAGAAAAATGACCTTAGCAGCACGGTGAGCTTTAAAGGAAATAATATCTGTGAAAATACGCTCTATAAAGTGCTGTGTAAATGTTTTTAAACTAAAAGTTATACTATTTAAGCTATCCACTTAAATTCATTTTCCTTAAAAATTATAAGAAATTTCAATGGCTTAAGAAAACACATATTTATTCCTCACACATTCAAAGCCCTCTGCAGGCCCAAGCACTCCATGGGTAGCTGTACTCCATGCAGCGTCTCAGGGATCCAGGCTGCATAGAGCTAGTAAGCCACTGTTGCAAACAAGACTCCAGAGGCCACCTCAGCAGATGTCACTTACGGAGCTGTCCCACTTGCTCCTCGGTGCCGGAGGGAGGATGTCACACGTCCCCTTCCACTCACAACTCACCAGCCAGAGCTAACCATACAGCCCCAGCTGACTGTGAGGGGGCGGGAAATACAGGGAATGTCATGCCAGATTTGTGGAACATTCTCGTCTTGGTTCCAGGATCTACTTGAGCTCTCATTTTCTGCTGAACAAAAAACACTTTCTCTTTCTCAAAAAATGTGAAGAAGGATGGGGCTCAGAGTGTGACTGTTTGCTAAATAAAGTGAAATAACAACAACAAAAAAAAGCCACAAAAAATGCAAAGAAGGAAAGGGGGAAGAAAGGTACATATCTAACTTTATTCCCCTCCTTCTCTTCATATCAGCGTCCCAGTGCTCCAACTTAGACTCCCTACCTGACTACCAGTCACAGAGAGGAGGTGGCTCTGCATTCTTTATGCCACCCTTCCTCAGAAATGTAGTGGCTTATACTTGTCAAGATAGAAAATGTTCCTCTTGATCATGGGGATCAAAGACTTGGGGTCTTGATTGGAGAACAAATGAAGACAGCATTAAGGACAAAGAAAGGCAAATAGTAAAGAAGAAGCATTTAAGCATTTTCAAGATCCACAAATATTGATCAATGCCCACTTTACACCTAGATTCTTTACATTTAATATTTGCAACATCTCTTATTTATACCCATCCAAGCTTCAGCCACCTTAGAACAGACATATTTGAAAATCATAGTACAGAACCAAAGGTATTTGTGAAATGAGAGCAAAGCCATCTCTTCTGGGGAAATCACAGGATATAGACAACCTCCCCTTCAAAAAAACCGAGTGCAGAGCACAAGACTAATAACGCCTAGCATACAGACAGGGGAGAACAAACCTCCAGGGGTAGGATAAAGAAAGTGACCTTAAGGCAGGGAAATAAATGAAAAAAGCACAGGCTCCTTGGGTTTTACTGTATTTACGCCCCCAGAGACAGGTGTTTTGGCAGCTCTTGGAGAAGATCTGCATGAGCTGGGTCCACGAGCTCACAGGTCACAGCAGCATTTCTCAGCCTCACTCACAGAATAAGGACAGCTCTATTCCTCCCACCACACACACCTTAAAGATCTGGCACCAAAGTAGCCTCCTTGCTTTTTCTGTCACAACTCAGAAGTTTAGAGTTCCCTGCACAGAGCTAACCTTCTCCATGATCTCCTGTGCCACTTTTGGAAGTAAATCCATGTGACAGAGCACGGAAGCACAGACACAGAAAGGCAAGTCTTTACTTCCCCTGTCCTCTGTCTTTCGGTCTGCCCTTCCCTCCATTTCCCATCCCTCCCGCCTTCTCTCCCTCTTTCCTTTCCTGTTTCTTTCCTTCCCTCCTTCCCTCCTTCCCTCTTTCTCTCCTTCCCTTTTTCCCTTCTTCCTCCCTCCCGTCCTTCCAATTTTCCTTCCTCCTACCTTTCCACCTTCCTTCCTTCTCTCCTTCCTTCAACAAATTACTTATGGAGAGCCTCACATGTGGCCAGGGACAATTTCTTTAATTTAGAAAATGAGACTTTACTACATTCAACTTAAAAGTAAAGAGCACCTGTCCCCAGGTAGATTGCTACAAATACATGGAAAGAGACAGAATCCAGTTTCAGTTGGATACTCTGCCCACCTACCTAAGGAAAAAGAAGAAAAATCCGGGGTCTTTTTTGTTGCCAGACAATCCTGGGTAAGACTCTGGGCATGAAGACAGCATGAGGGAAGCACATAAACAGCATCCTACTTCCAAGATGGGCAGCGCACCTGGAGTAGAGTTTTAAAAGTCCATTCCTATTTAGAGTCTAGAGAAAGATGAATTCTGCTTAAGGCCTTGCCCCCTTCCCGTCTCTCCCCATGTCAGTCTTGAGTGTGGTTCCTCCCTCTGGACCTGCAGCTCTTTTCAGGGGTGGGCCCTCTTCTCCTGCGTTATAGCTCCCCAAGGTCCTATACTGCCATGGAAGACACAAAGTACCCATTTGCATTATTGCGTTACCTTCATTACCTGCTCCACTTTATCTTGACTAGTCCACTCCACTCAGACACATCAGTGACTCTTTTCCTGCACAAAACACACATCCAGGGGCACCTGGGTGGCTCAGTCGGTTAAGCGTCCCACTCTTGGTTTCGGCTCAGGTCATGATCTCAGGGTCTTGAGATCGAGCCCTGCATCAGGCTCCGTGCCGAGTGTGGAGCCTGCTTGAGATTCGTTCTCTCTCCCTCTGTCCCTCTCCCAACTCACGTGTGGACCCTCATGCACGCTCTCTCTGTCTAAAATAAATAAACAAATCTTAAAACACACACACACACACATCCATTTTTGGTGCTCCATAATCTCCCCCCCAAAATTTTTCTTCACCCCCTTGACAGAGTATATTTGTTATTTTTGTATTCTTTAACTGGTCATTATAATTATACATAAATAAACCATATATAATACAAAACTAGAGGTAATTTTGGTTTTAGACTGATTGCCACTCAAAGTTTTGAATCTTTGTGTGTGGCCTCCTCTGCTTTGTTTCGTGTCCCAGGAGAGAAGCAAGCAGGCTCATCCAGCCATGAGGGGAGAAACCTGGGTTTGGATATCTAATTGGTGTCCTCAAGAAACCCATGAAAGTTTTCCAGTTATAGTTTTAGGGTTCAGGCAGGCCTTACACTGACACGCTGGGAAGCACTTTTAAGTCTGACTCAGAGCATGGAGCTACAAGCTGCATCCCTCTCCATGCGAGGGCCATATGCCCCAGCTTCTCCTGCCAGCACAGATTTGAAACACTGTCTGCTTGCTCTTACCCACATGAACGTTGGTAGTTATCAGCCCAGGTCTGTCTACCTTTTTCGCATTCTTTTCTCTCCTTCCTCTACCTCTCTCCTCAAATTTCTAGGCAAGAGCAAGATCATCCAACGCTCCCAGGAGAATCATGGCTTCCCTGAGGCCCCTCCACCTCTTGGCCTCTGGGTGCAGACACATTCAAACTCTGCCCCCTTCCCCTCTCTGAGAAGAGCTTCTTCCCAATCATGGGGTGATGCGATAGAATTTTGAAATCCTCTCTCCCCCAAAACCCGCTTGCACCAGGTTTATTCAGTGAGCTGGATTCTATGAGGGACTGTGAGCAGTGACTTTTTCTCTCCGCATCACTGCCTTCAGTTTTACTGATTAACGGCCTCTTTTCTAGCCATGCGTAACCTTCCAGGTAGAGCTTGTGGCTTTCCAGACAAGTGGGGAATTAAAATAGCATAATTTTCCATTAAAATAAAAGTTCCCTCCCACAGTAATCAAAACCATTATCTCCCAAATGATTTCGAGGTCTCTCTCCAGCTAGACCTGAGCACACCTCCGCACTCGGTTCCAGCGATGGGGAGGGATAGGGTGAGATCTCTTTTTCTCACCCTCTTTTCCCACTTGCTCGGCAGCTTCCAGCTTCTGGGAGGAGGCAGGAGGAGAAGGAAGTAGAAAGCACAGGGTCTTACTTAACTTGTGCTGGTACACCTGGCCAGTGTCCTCTGGTTGGCGTAATACTGACTGTGGTACGCAGAATGCCCTCCCCAAAGATGTCCACATCCTAATCTGTGAAACCTGTGAATATGTTACCTTCCATGGTAAAAAGGGACTTGGCAGATGTGATAAAGTTTAGAACTTCCAGATGGGAAGATGAAGCTGGACTATCCAGGCGAGCCCAGTGTAATCAAAGGGTCTTTATCAGAGGAAGGCAGGAGGGTCAGAGTCAGAGAAGATGTGCTGCCATTGCTGGCTGGGAGCGGGGAGCCAGGAACGAGGGCGGCATTGAAAAGCTGGCAAGGAAAGGAATTCTCCACCAGAGCTCCCAGAAGGAATGCAGGCCTGCCGACACCCTGATATTAGCCCAGTAAGACCCAGGTTGCACTTCTGACCCCCGGAACTGTGAGATCAGAAATGTGTTGTTTTAAACTATTAAGTATTTGGTAATCTATTACAGCAGCAATAGGACACTAATAGGCTGATGTGTGGGACTCTTTGTGGGATTTCTTTGTGGGGTTACTTCTCAACCAGGGTCAGTTTTTGACAGGCCCCTCCCACGGGACATTTGATAATGTCTGGAGATATTTTAGACATCACACCTGGGGGGCATGCCAATAGCATCTGGGGAGTAGAGGCCAGAGATGTCAAGTGTCCTACAATGCGCAGGACAGGCTCTTACAACAAAAAAGTATCAGGTCCAAAATGTCAGTAGTGTCAAGGATGAAAACCCTGATCTAAAGCAAGCAATGAACTCTTTGGCCTCTTGTCATCTCTCTCCTGTCCAACAGACAGCATCTCTCCCACTTCCAAGAGGGTCCTTTCAATATAGCTCGAGCCTGATTCACTTCTAGGGGAAAGCATTACCCTTCTTTGCTCCACCAAACCCTGGCAGTCAGGCAGCACTTACACTGCCCACCAGTTCTCTCTGCTCTGCCATTAGCAGCAACAGTAGGCAGCCTTTTCCCTTCTGGTTTCACCAGGCAGGAGTCAAGCATCAATCTCTAGATTGCTATTGCCTTCTAAAACTGGGGCAGTGGTTCTCTACCAGGGGTAATTTGCCCCCCCCCCCACCCCGGGAGCGTCTAGCCCTATCTGGAGATATTTTTGGTTGCCACAATTGTGGGAGGTGGGGAGATGCTACTAGCATCTAGTGGGTGGAGGCCAGGAATGATGCTGAACATCCTACAATGTACAGAATAGCCTTCCACAGCAAAGATTTATCCCCGCAACAGGTCAAGAGCACTGAGGTTGAAAAGTCCAGCTCCAGGAAGTCCAGGGAAGGCTCTCTGAAGAATGCTCTTGCTGTCTGCTCTGATGAGCAACAAGGGCAGGTGGATGAGTAAGATGTTGGTCTCCCTTTCTGCCAAGTGTCTTGATTCTACCAATAATGCCCTGGGACCTCCCAACTCCACTTATCTTTGTTGGGGAAGGGGAGGACAGCATTCTAGAGAGACAGAGAGGAAAGAAGCATGATCTCCTCTTACACAAATTCCTTTTGAAGGATTCTCTTTTATGTAAGCCAGAGACAGAAGATGATTAAAGATTCTGTCTCTAGATTACATGCTCACTTATCACCAACTGTATTCCACTTGGAGGGTTTAGCCAACACTTTAAGGCCCTCATTTAATATCCCATTACGCACCATCGGAAAGATGTTTAGGCATGTTAGGGCTTCGAGATTTCCCTGGCAATTCTTCAGGGAAGCATTGCAGGCAAGCATTTTCATTAAATAATGAAATAATGCCTTTCATTTTCTGAATGTGTCTTTCACACAAATTTGAGGCACTGGAGTAGAGACACTCTAATATCATCTGTATAAGAGCAAGGGTATATACAAACAAAAGAAGAGTGAACAGGGAGTTCAGTGGGGTCTGTGAGCTTCATCCATTCATTCATTCAAATATTCTGCTCAAATGTTGATTTCCTGTTGAAAGCTTCTCTCGACAAAGTGTTTAAATAACGCACCACCTCCCTTTGCCCATTTTCTCCGTCTGATCACCCTACTTTCTTTTTATTGTGAGGTAATTCCATGCCATAGAATTCATCCTTTTAAGTATAAAATTCATTGGGCTTTAGTATATTTACAAGAGTTATGCAACAATCACCACTGTCTAATTCTGGAACACTTTCACCACCCCAAAAGGAAATCCTGTTTCTTTCACTTATTCCCAATTTCTCCCTCCCTAATTCCTGTCAACCACAAGTCTATTTTCTGTTTCTATGATTTGGCCTATCCTGGAAATTTTGTATAAGTGGAATCATGCCATATGTGGCCTTTTATGTCTGGTTTCTTTCACTTAGCATAAATATTTTCAAGGTTTATCCCAGCTGTAGTATATATCAGTGCTTCATTCCTTTTCATGGCTAAATAGTATTCCATTAAAAGGATAAACCACATTTTTAATCCATTTGTCAGATATTTGGGTGTTTCCCCTTTTTGGCTCTCATGAATAATGCTGCTGTGAACATTCATGTTTAAGTTATTGCATGGACATATGCTTTCAATTGTCTTCTCCTACCTAGCAGTAGAACTGCCGAATCATATAGTACCTCTGTTTAACTTTTTGAGGAACAGCTGAACTGTTTTTTACAGTGGCTACAAAATTTTACCTTCACACCAACAACGTATAAGCGTTCCAATTTATCCAAACCTTGTCAATAATTTTAATTGTCTTTAGTTTTGTCATCCTAGTGAGTATGACGTGGTATCTCATTGTATTTTGATTTGCATTTCCCTAATGACTAATGGTGCTGAGTGCTTTTTTCATGAGCTTATTGGCCACTTGTGTATCTTCTTTAGAAAAAACCGTCTATTCAAATCCTTTGCCCGCTTTTTAAATTGGGTTGTGTTTTTATTGTTGAGTTGTAACATTTCTTTCTGGATACTTAACTCTTATCAGATATAGGATTTGCAAATATTTTCTCCCGTTATGTGACTTGTCTATTCACTTTCTTGACAGTACCTGTTGAAGCACAAGAGTTTTTTTAATTTTGACAAAGTCTAATTTCTCCAGTTTTCATTGTTTATGCTTTAAGTGTCATATCTGGGAGCCACTGCAGATCCAAGGGCACAAAGATTTATACTTCTGTTTACTTCTATGAGTTTAATAGCTTCAAGTCTTAAATTTCAGTCTTTGATCCATTTTGAGTTCATCTTTGTATATGGTATGAGGTAGAAGTCTAACTTTATTCTTTGGCATGTAGATATTCAGCTGTAGGTGTTCGGTTTTGAAAGGACTATTCTTCCCCCATTAAATAGTCTTGGCACCCTTGAAAATCAATTCTTTACTTTTTTATGGTAGTTATCATCTGAAATATCATGTTTACTTGTTTATTTTCTGGCCTTCCCAAACTCTCTCAATCCCCTTCCCCTCTTCTCCTTCTCCTTGCCCCCCAAGCAAAACTAAACTATAAGATTCATGAAGACAGAAATTTGTCTGTTTACTATTTATCTCCAGTGTCCCGGACATAGTAGGTACTTACGTATTTGTCCAATGAATAGGATTACAGTTTTGTTTAGAAACAATGGTCACTGTATGTATCTCTACCTCCTAAGGGCAGGAACTCATTTAAGTTGGGAAAAAAAGGTGAGCACTGGGCCTAAGTGAGCTTTCATCACCATTTCCTGGATTGGGTAAGAAGAGCCTAATTAGGCGGGTAACTACCCATTAGTAAAGAGAGAGCCTGCAGAGAAGTTAATAGAAATCCAAAGGCAAGAGTAAAGGGACCACCCAAGATGCATTATCTGGTATTCCACATTACCTGGTATTCTGGTAATGAGCTCAACAGGTGAGTGGCCTTAGGCAATTCTCTTCCCTGCTTAAGGCCTGCATTCTCTCATCCCCAACACCAGCTCCTGAGTCACCTGTAGTATTGGTATTCTAGTATTCTCATGTTCCAGAGTCTTTAAAAACAGGCTCTGTGCTCTGTGGTCAACTAAAGTTAGTCTATTTAAGGAATGTAGTTTTTATTTACAACTTATCTTTCAAAAATAAATATTAACAAAGAAGATGCTTTATTAATAGACAATATGAGTTTCCTCAAGAAAACTGTCTGGC
This sequence comes from Callorhinus ursinus, assembly GCF_003265705.2. Lineage (NCBI taxonomy): Eukaryota > Metazoa > Chordata > Mammalia > Carnivora > Otariidae > Callorhinus > Callorhinus ursinus. The sequence continues at coordinate 79,716,444 of NW_027397074.1, forward strand.
CATGACCATAACTTTGACCCTGAGTATAAAGATTCAGAGGTCTCTCTAAAAGTGGGTGGGTAAAACTCAGCCAACTGCCCAAAATAGAAAAGGGTTTCAAAGGTTTTCTAGAGGTTTTTTTAAATAAAAAAGAAAGACCATGCCTGCCCACTAGTGGAAAAAATAAGTAATTGCCCTATTTTCCAAGAAGGATTGCCAGGTTCCACCTTATGGTGAAAACTCAGCTAAGCTTTAGAGCCACCACATAACTGCCCACACATGACACGCATTGAAGAGGTCCCTGAAAACTCCAGGGTCTAAAGAAGCCAGGGACGTGAAAATCTATGGGTGAACATAGAAGAGGTAAGAAAAACAAACCAAGTGCCAGGAGCATAATCAAACTTTATTTTTCGGAACTATGATGATGACCATACCACACAATGCATGCACATATGATATTGACTAGTGTAACTTAAATTCAAAATTGGGGAAAAAAAACAGATAAAATAGAAATATTTTACTTTTAACCTTTCCTTTCACAACTTGTTAACTTCTGTTTTGGAACAAGAAATCTGCAACTTTTTCTTTAGCCTGTCATTGTTAAATCTTGTACCAAGTTCAGTGTGAACGCAGAATTCATCCTTGACCGGTAGTCTTGACTAGGAGTGATACTTAGTCTTACTTTAATAACTGAAAAGAGCTATTCACAAACATAGGCATTTCCAAAGATTTTTAACAATCTTTGCCCAATTGTGCAGATTGTTGCAGGAGTTTGGTGTTCTGGTGTCCCTGTGCTAAATGTCCAGTCCTGTATCTCACTGCGGATCACCTTCCACACTGTAGGTATGAAGAGATAAAAGAGCACTGGGCAGGGGGAGGTCGTCTTCACAGAGCTGGAATCAATAAGCTACTTGGCATGCCGTCAGCTTTCAGTCTAACAGAATTTCTATCACGGGGTTCAGACCATCAGTTACAGTTCTAGAACTAATTCTAGCACAGAAAAGAGGACCAAATAACACTATGCCAGATAACTTTCTCCATAATGTTTTATAACTACAAGTGGATGCTTTGCAGGGCATTCAGAGTGCTTGCCAATTATGGGATAACAATCTTTGCTGCTTACCATAAGCAGAGATTTTTTTTTCTCCCTCAGTGATGAGGCATGAGCTCATTTCAACAGTTCAACACCTCTCCTTAGCTTTGGCGTTGGTTGAGCCTCCCAACCTATGTGCAGTGAGAAGACCGCTGTGTTAGGTGTCCAAATCACTCAACAGTGCCTGTGACACTCCATGGCCCAAGCCCCAGGTGAGATCCAGCTTACAGGTAGTGAGGTCTGTGTCCGTGATGGGTTCCATTGATAACTTCTAGCAGAAAGCAATTCCTGCTGAATAACACAAATGAGTAGAGGTAAAGTTGTGTCCTTGCATGACTTGCCACACGGAACTTAAGTTTTACTGCAAGTCCAATATTAGCACCATCTATCCCAGGAACATCATCTATATTAAATTGTTTGAAAGTTTCCTCTGTTACAAAAATGAATTTCTTAATTACTTCCCAGTGTTATGCCTGTCATGGGCACACTGTCTAAAATATTTTCAGTCGTATAAAAATTCTCAAACCCAGTGAATAGAGCTAATTATTACATCTAAGTATTACTAAATATGTACCCTCATCAGCTGCAAAAGCAAATGTCACAATGTTTAAGACTTTTTTCACACAACTTTTCTTTTTAATTTCCTAACCATATTTCTAGTACATTAAACAACAGTGTTTCTGATTACACTTACATTCGCACATACTTATATCTTTTCAGGACCCATGATTTCCATCACATTCAGTAGACACTCTTTTACAACTTGCTATCTGTGAAGAATGTCATGTCCTGGGCAGATTTTTCACTTAAATATATAAATACTTATTTTATTAATAACCAAAACAAATCTTGACTCTTCTGTTCTCTTTGCAGCTCATTGGATTTGATCACATCTTTTCCACATCCCTGGTCTTTGTACTTATGGTGGTTTGCTTCATAATGGCATCATAATGGCTGTTCTCGTACATTTCATCCTTTGCCAAATAAGCACATAGGAATGGTCTTCAGTTTACAAAGCGTAAACCTATGACTCTCTACATCTATGTTCTTCTTCCTCCTTTTCATAGAGATATGAGAAATATTTGCTTTTCTAACACTATACAGTAGAAGTGACTCTCACAAGGCAAAAACTGTTCTTGCAAAATATTGTAAGTGTTCTCTGTAATTCAACCTTTGGATCTGATCTCCCTCTACCTGATGGAAGGACATGTTCTCAGTCTTGTCTAGGAAGTCATTCAGTCACTTCCACAGCCATGGTGAGTGGCAGGGTTCCTGTTGTCCCAGAATTGGCCTTAGAGCCCACACCATAAACCATGCGGGTAAGTACCCCTCGCCCACAGTGGTTCTCAACCCTCCCCTGCTCCCACTGGCATTGCAATGGGGAGCTTTGGAGATGCCAATGCTTAGCTTTTCTCCAGAACAATTACTTGGAATCTCTGAGGAGGGGACATGGGTATGGATGTTTTTTAAAGCCCCGCAGTGTTAATTCAGGCAATTCTGGTATATACACAAGGTTGAGAAGCACAGATCTAAAGCAGGCAGCCAAGAATGGGGCTAGATACTGACCTGCAAAGCTTAGCAAGAGGTGGCAATACCAGCCCTACTGTAACCAGTGGCAGCCCGCCATCTACGCCTAGACTTATCAAACTAGGAGGGAGGAGTGACTGGTGCTGCCACAGAGCCCTCTAGAACTCCCACGTGCTCCTCACGCAACAGCCAGTACATGATGCCTGGCCCCCCAGAGGCACACATGGCCAGATGGTGTCAGGACAGCAGTAGCAGCCACAAGAGGATGCATTTCCCTCAGCAGCCAGTAAATTAAAAGAGATAAAATAAACCTGCCACCTCTCCCACAGCAGCATCCTGGAAGAAGAAGAGAAAGAGACAGGTGTCCCAGACCCATCTGGTCCCCCTCCAATCCAAGCAGATGGGGTCTCAGCTCAAACTGTGCTTGGGTCAAAGGGAGATGGTAAAGGTTTAACCCACACATGAAGCCAAACTGGATCGAATATTAATAACCAAAAAAGACTAGAAAAGATGAAACATGCCCAAGATGTCACTGTGGGATGGGAAAGGGAGAGTGGGCAGCACAGAGCTGGACACTATGATTGAAGGAAAGAATCTTGGTCAAGTTCATCCTGCTCCATGAGTTCACACGGCTTTATAACCCAACTATATTTTAGTGAATGTCTCATTCATGCCAGGCTGAAACACTGTGAGTACAAGATTTTCTCAGGATTTCTCCTTCCTGTCCTCCAGGGGGTGACATCCATGTTCAGTGGGCACGGAGGGAGGTGGGGAGTGGGGAGCCTCTGTCCTTGCATTGGTTTCATCTGAACCCAAGCTTGCAAAGCCTCCTGGCTACGACCACCACACCCCTTTGGAATCCATTAACCCCCTCAGCAAATTTCCAAAGCCTTTGTGTGAACACAAGGAAGATGGAGCGGCTGTCTCAAGTGTGCCTGGTGAGACTCAGGAGCAATCCTGCAGCCCCACTCTGCCTTTGCCACCCCATGCAGCCCCGTGGTGTGCCCCATACGAGGCAGGATGTGGGGTCCTCTTCATGGAGATACTCACATACTCCAGCTCGTCCCTGCGCTTCTCATCCCTCCCCACCTGGGAAAGCATCCTAGTCTGCATGGCAGTGCTTGGGAGAGAAGTGAGAGGAAAAGCTTCCCCTAATCACATATTCTTCCAAATCTGATGTATCCTATACCTGCACCAAAGTTTTTGAACCCAATAGCCAAGAATGTGAAACCTTTGGTGTTTGGTTCCCCCATGAGAGTTTCCCTAGAATAAAGGAGACTCCATTCTAGGAGTCTAGAATGATCATGGATTAAAAAATGAATTGGCCCCACACCCCCATTAATATGGCACCTGCTCACCAGCCCCCCACTGCTCTTGCCTATTAAGACCAGAGAAAAATGTGAAAGAACACCAACAGAAGATGATACCAGAACAGCGGAAATCAATTATGTGCAAGAAATTCAGGGAGATATTATTTATCACAGACATATAAGTGGAAACAAAATACACAAAAAGATGAGTTTGCTGCATGGGAATTTGTGAAAGCTGCTGATAAATACTACTATTTTTTTAAAAGATTTATTTATTTTAGGGGCGCCTGGGTGGCTCAGTCATTAAGCGTCTGCCTTCGGCTCAGGTCATGCTCCCAGGGTCCTGGGATCGAGCCCCGCATCGGGCTCCCTGCTCAGCGGGAAGCCTGCTTCTCCCTCTGCCACTCCCCCTGCTTGTGTTCCCTCTCTAGCTGTGTCTCTCTGTGTCAAATAAATAAATAAATAAATAAATAAATAAATAAATAAATAAGTGTCTTTAAAGATTTTTTTATTTTAAAGCATGAGAGAGAGAGAGAGAGAGAGAGAGAGAATGAGTGGGGAAGGGGCAGAGGGAGAGGGAGAGAATCTCAAGCAGCCCCGATAAGCATGGAGGCCAACACAGGGCTCAATCTACAACCCTGAGATCATGACCTGAGCAGAAATCAAGAGTCCAACACTTAACCAACTGAGCCACCCAGGCGCCCCAATACTACTCTCTATCAGTAGAAGTAACAGAAGTTGATTCTTACTGGATATGTAGAACTTGTCAAGGAGTCTTTTTGTTTCCTGTTCCTGGTTATTGTGAGTAAAGCTGCTACAAACATTCTTATACAAGTCTTTGTGTTTACATGAGCTTTAATTTCTTTAAACAATGTCTTCATAATTTTGCAATATATTGCTTTTTCTGGTGCTATTTTTACACAAATATAATTTAATAATAAAAAGCAATTTTATAACAAAAATAAATCCCTGACTTTGATTTGAAACAAAATTAATTTGGGGGTGGAGAAACGTATTTTCACCATCTCTGTACTTTTATTATATAAGTTACAGCCGGGCAGGGGTGTCAGGGTGGCTAAGTCAGTTAAGTGCCCTACTCTTGACTTCTGCTCAGGTCCTGATCCTCAGGGTTGTGAGATCGAGCCCCGTGTTGGACTCTGCACTCAGTGGGGAATCTGCTTGTGATTCTCTGTCTCCCTCTCCCTCTGCCCCCCTCCCACCCCTGCTCATGTTCTCTCTCTCTCTCTCCCTCTCTCTAAAAGAAATGATTTTTTTTTTTTAAGTTATAACAGGGCCATCACACTGGCAGGAAGCCTCATGGTCAGGAAGACGCTAGGAGTTATTGGACACTGTGACAAACTGAAAAGTGCACACATACCTTGTTTTAAATGCGCAGCCACTATTCCACTTCAACCAATTCACCATGCAGCCCCCAAATTGCCCAATCTTCTAATTTTTCAAGGGCAGATTTTTTTTGTGCATATACACAATCTCCTAAATTTAAATGTTGACCAATAAGAAGTATTAAGCACTGGTGGGCTAATGCTATCCAGGATTAGGCTGTACAAGATAAAACACAACACAAGCCAGATTTGGCCTAAGACTCATTAGTCTCTAGCTCAGATTTTGGTTCTCAATCTGGCTATGAGCAATGAACTTTTAGCTTTTTAAAAATACAACTTGCCTGGGCCCTATCTCAGATCCGGAATGAGTCCTGGACATCTGCATATTGTTTGAAATGCTAGAGTTCATTGTGTTTCACAGTCAGTGTGAAGAAATAGGGAATTAAATTTCAAGTTAACAGTGTTTGGTCACATGTCCAACTTCAGCACTGTATTTAGAACACCCTGTGGCTTTCCCAGGCTAATTCTACCCGTTTCAGAGTTCAAACACTGATGTGCACATCAGTAAAGTATAATAATGAAACTGTCACCGGCAGTTTTTCTCATCTCTAATTAACCCAAATGGCATCAAGTTTTGGCTCTTCTGTGTTTGGGGGCAGTATAATAGCTGACCTTTGTGGAGGAAACTTGATTCTAAGTAAAAATGTTCATATACGAGTTGATAGGAATTTCTTATTCATAAACACGCTCACCATAGGATAAAAACATCTCCACAAATAAGGGAGAAAAGAAAAGAAGCAGGAGAAGGCAGATCAAAGGAGTTGTTGCATTTTTACAGACAATTTAGCAGGTAACAGGTCTTGTGAGATGAGTACGAAGTCATGGGGACAGTTAAGATTCCTAACCTGGGACTCTTGCCTGTCAGGTGAATATGGGCTTAAAGTAAATAAGGTAGAAAGATGCTGTGATAGGAACCTCTCTCAATTTTTTTCCAATGAGCTCCTGCAAGCCTGAGGCAAATGGGTGTTTATGAAAAATGGAGACAGCCAGTAACAAGACCCTTTCATCATTTGCATTTCAAGCCTCTGATTTTAGTCACGTGGCAAGCAAATGAAGAAAAGTTGGAAATAACCATTAACTAAGGGAAAAATTACAGTAACATTGAGTGAGGGTCTGAAGGTTGCAGGGCAGGTATCAGTTCTTGGCATGGAAACCTGAAAGTCAGGGCCAAAGAGAATGGCCACTGTGAGCACAGATGCCACGGATAGAGACACATCCAGGTTTAAAATCGTCCTCACCTTGGTGGCCTCCGGAATAGAGTGCATCACTGGCATTGTTGGGAATGGCTTCATCATGGCCATCCACGGGGCCGAGTGGGACAGAGGCAAAAGACTCCCTGTCAGTGACTGCATTCTGCTGATGCTCAGCTTTTCCAGGCTCTTGCTGCAGATCTGGATGATGCTGGAGAATACTTACAGTCTACTGTTCCGGGTCACTTATAACCAAAACACAGTGTTTATCCTCTTCAAAGTCGTCATCATGTTTCTGAACTATTTCAACCTCTGGCTTGCTGCCTGGCTCAACATCTTATATTGTCTTAGAGTTGCAAACTTTGCTCACCCTTTGTTCTTCTTGATGAAGAGGAAAATCACAGGGCTGCTGCCTTGGCTTCTGGGACTGTCACTGTTCATCTCCTTATGCTTCAGCTTTCCCTTCTCTACAAATATCCTCAATGTGTATGTAAATAATTCCATTCCCATCCCCTGCTCCAACACCACGGAGAAGTACTTCTCTGAGACCACCTGGTTCTTCTCTATAACCTGGGGATCTTCATTCCTCTGATCATGTTCATCCTTTCAGCCACCCTGCTGATCATCTCTCTCAAGAGACACACCCTCCACATGGAGAGCAATGCCCCTGGCTCCAGCATGGAGGCTCACATGGGGGCCATCAAAGTTACCAGCCGCTTTCTCGTTCTCTACATTTTCAATGCAGTTGCTCTATTTATTTCCATGTCCAACATCCTCGACGTCAACAGTTCCTGGAATATTGTGTGCAAAATCGTCATGGCTGCTTACCCGGCTGGCCACTCAGTGCTACTGATCTTGGGGAACCCTGGGCTGAGAAGAGCCTGGAAGAGGTTTCAGCACCCTGTTCATCTTCACCTGTAAGAGCAGACTCCGTGACTGGAACCCAGAGAACCACCGGACCTGGTTCAACCAGTTCTGCCTTTCCCCATCTAGACCTTTCTCCTCACCCATCTTTTCAGCCCTAATCTTGCTCTGATACTTCTCCTCAGGTAACTGGGCCCTTTCATGAATGGGATGCTGAATTTTTAATGTGAGTTCTAAGCAAAAGTAGTTAAGCAACTCTAAGATGGATCTGTGAAAGTTTCTCCATCTATGCTCATTCATCTCCTGCCCTGAGCCCTCCCTACGTCCTCCTCCCCTGAACCTGAAGGAGAGGATGGCCAGACATCTCTGTTTGCCTGGGATGATCTCAGTTTGTGCCTGTGGTCACTGAGCACCCTTTAATTCTCAAGGATATCTTGGTCTGGATGAAAAATTACATGGTCACCCTACTTAAGACACTCTCCTAACCCACAGGAGGGCTAGTGATGAGCATAGAGGGCAGTCCAAGAGGTAGAAGGGAACCTGGAATACCCACAGGGAAACAGGGATTCTGGAAAGAAAGGCTGGCCGGAAGTACCAAGTGCCACAGAGGTTTCAAGAATGGAGGCCGCATACACTATTAGTGGCGTGACAGGTGGCATTCAGAATGCAGAAGTTTCCAGAGAAGGTGAGGAAAACAGGAGTTTGTAAAGACCAATAATTTCAGGACATTGTCTGAAAAGAAACATGAAGTACAGGGTGGCAGGTGGGATGAGTGGGTGGTCAACTGAATGCTTCATTTTTCCAAATGGTGGGAGAATGAAGGGAAAAGAGAGGACGGAGGGCTAGAGCGGTGTGCGCGGCCACACAGAGAAAACAGGCGGAGTCCAGAGTAGAGGGGCAGCTATTTTGCTGTGCTCCTGAGTCTGTGGCAATGCAAATGTGTCTGCCTCTGGCGTTGTCAATTCTAGGTCTCCTTGAGGCGACCGGAGCTGCACAGGCAGGTGACCAGGGAGGGGCTGTTTGAAAAGAAGGAAAACGTCACACTCTACGGTCACTCTTCAGAATGACGGCATCCGCGCTGCCTCAAAGGGCTGTGCACAAAATAAGACACCCCACTCCTAGATATCTTGGAACCAGAAAGTTAGGAATTTAGGATTTTCTTGTATTTGGTGTTTTTAAAATCAGAATTACTGAGGAAAATGTGAAAAGAAGGCTTCTGATCATACCAAGGCTCCCAAATGAAAATGTAAGATCAGTAGCAAAGACTAAATGCCGAGCGTCTGGGCTCTCAAGCACATTTTTCCGAGACAGTCCCTTATATCTGTGAACAGTAAAAAAAATCACACACACACACACACACACACACACACACACACACACGTACATCTCTTTAAAATTCCAACAGCATGGGATTTATTCAACTAGAAGGGAAAAGATTCATGAAAATGCACATTTTTCATATTTTCCTAACTGACATTTATTTCTGTAACTATTTAATGCTGGTTTGGTTGTTATGATAAAACAAATCAGATTCTGAAGTGTCATTCCAGCTCCTAAAGAATAGAGAAATATACTTCTTTCCCAATAATACATGCATACCTATCCCTGAAAAACAGAGAAAAACAGAAAATTGATTTAGAGCCACCAGGTGATTAATATGAACAATGCCAAGATAACAAACTATATAATCCCTCCCCATGCTTATTATGAAGAACTATTGTGTCATTGGTTGCAAAAGACAAAAGCAGCAGAGAGCTAACAAGAGCTTCAAGGATGGTGGGGTCAGTACTGTAGTTGTCCTACCTTCAACCAGATAAAGCTCCCTCCAGTTCTCCCTCCCTCCCTCCCTCCCTGCTTGCTTGCTTGCTTGCTTCCTTCCTTCTTTTCTTTTTCTTTCTTTCTGTACAACCCACTAAATTTCCATAATGGGCCAAAACACCCTATCTTCAAATTGGTTGGCTTTAAACAGAAATCAGAAGTCCTGGGAAGCCTGGCTCAGTTGGTTAAGCATCTGCCTTCAGCTCAGGTCATGATCCCAGGGTGCTGGCACTGAGCCCCACATGGGGCTCCCTACTCAGCGGGGAGTCTGCTTCTCCCTCTCCCCCTGACCCTCCTCCCCCTGCTCATGCTCTCTGTCTCTCTCAGAGGGAGAAGCAGACTCCCCTCTGAGCAGGGAGCCCGATGCGGGACTCGATCCTGAGACTTCAGGATCATGACCTGAGCCAAAGGCAGTCGCTTAACCAACTGAGCCACCCAGGTGCCCCAATAAAATCTTTAAAAAGAAAAAGAAAAGAAATCAGAAGTCCTAAAGGATCTGCTTTGCAAGCTCTACATGACAGCCCTGTGCCCTGAGAGAGGTTTGAAAGCTATGGTGTAAAGAGTCCCTTTACCCACAAAGTTACTTTGGATATTCATCCGCCATGTGGAGCAGCAGGGAGACTTTGGTTGTCACGGGACTCCCATGTGGAAGGCCCAGTACCGGGTGGGGTGTCACAAACCTGGCAGAGTCCAGAAGGAAGACTAGAGTAGCAGCCAAAGCCAATCTAAGAGCTGAGATTTGAGAGGCACGGAATTGTCCCACAATCCTTCACGACCTTTGCCTTCTAAGGCCTCAGCGTCTGCTAATTCCACTGTGGTTCCTGCTTTTCTGGGAGTGGACTCCACAGGAATTCTCTTGTATTTTTCTCTCACACATTCTTTACTTTGGGCTGCTAGGGCAGAAACTTCTACTGAACAAGGAAAAAGGAACTACACATTCAATCAAGCAATGTCTTGAGTTGGGGGAGGACAGCAGAAACCAAGAGGAGAAATCTGGAGCAATCATGGCAGAACGGGAAGGGAGGGATGCTGAAAGTCCCATTCGACTCCTGTTTCCCTCTTCCCTCTGGACAGAGTGGACTCCTTAGAAGAGAGGCGGGAGGAATGGAAATTCCTTACACGCTCAGAAAGGTTGGTTTGTGGGAGAAGGAGGAAGGATAAACAAACTGGGGCGCCAGTCCTTAGTGCTGGAAGGCTGAGGGAGCTCTCAGGACCCCTTCGTTAGACTGGGGACAGGTTGCCTCAGATAGCAGAGATGACAGTCAGAGGAAAATGCTCATCTCCATGGCCTTTGAGGAGAGGTAACATGTTATGTGGTTAGAAACTTCTATTGGTAGAAGCAGGACAGAAGCATTTTAGAGCCTGGAACTTGGCCCAGGGCAGGCCGGGGCAGAAAAGAGCAGGGGGCAGCACAAGAGGTGTGGGGTGGACAGCCGGAGCAGAAGCATCGGGAAAGGGAAGGGGTGAAGGTGCTGAGTGCTTGGCCAGGCTCAGCTGGGAGAAGCACTCTCCTTACGGCTCCTGCCTGGCCCTTGGGGGTGATCCCTGCAAGAACAGAAGGTCTTCCAAGAGCTTTCCAGAGGGACATTTCTGGGCGGGGCCCTTCACTGTTCAGTGCACTGTACTGCGCAGGTGCTCTGTGTCTCTGAAGCTACCTATCAACCAGCCTCACTGAGGGGGAGATGGATTTTTTGTGAAGTTTCTTGCTTGTCTCTCATTTGGTTTTCCTTATTTTTTTTTTTAGCAAAGTGTCTTATAAATGTTCTGTCCTCGCTCAGTTGTGTCAGGAGAAAATAAGAGAAAGGTGATTTTGGAAACAGTTGAAAAGAAAAAGAATCAACAATTCCCTGGGTTGGGTTGGGTCGGGTTGGGTTCAGCTGTGGGAGCAGCCGTGAAGGCGATCCAAGGAAAGAATTCCAAGGTGGACCATTCCTGGGAAAATCTTGCCTTAGGACAGCTGCCCCCTCCCCTCCCGCCATGCAGTTCCTGGAGTCACAGTGACTTCAGTTTGGGTCTGGGCTCTGCTACTTTCTGGTGTTTGATGCAGGCATGTTATTGCACCTTTCTGAACCTCAGTGTCTATATCTGTCAAATGGGAATAATGATAATAATACCTCCCTCCTAGGGTTATCTATCTAACCCTAAGAAATGAGTGAGATAAAACACAGCATAAGCTTTCAACAAATAGTAGCTGTTACTATTCTAAAGGGAAGGAATGCAAGGCTGAGAGGCCAGGAGTCTAGAATGAGGATACTTAGAGCAGGCCAGATGTGAAAAGGCCCAGATTGGGCGGGAGGCGCACAGAGGGCTTAGGCTGTCCCACAGACTTCAGGGGCAAAACGTGGCGCAATCCACAGCAGCTCATCATCCCGAGCAGGGCGGACAGGGCGGTGCCCTGAAATATTTGGCTCCCGCACACCCTCCTGGCAACATCAGAAAGACATCTAGTATCCCAGGGTTTAACCCCCTGGCAATTTTGAACGTAGCAGGGCACTAGGTCAGGGCTCAGCAAACTTTCTGTCGAGGGCCCACACACAATAAATATTTTAAGCTCTTGGGCCACAGGCAGTCCTGGCCACAAGTCCTCAACCCTTCTGTTGTAGCACATGTAAACGAACAAGTGTGCCGCCCTCTAATAAAACTTTATTTACAGACACTGAAATGTCAATTTCATATTTTTCACACATCATGAAATATCTTTTGATTTTTTTTCAACCATGTAAACATGCAAAAAGCCTTCTTAGCATGTGGGCTCTACAAAAACAGGCGGTGAGTGTGATTTGACCCCCAAGCCACAGTTTGCCATCCCTGTACTTGGTACTTTCTCCAACACAAGGAGGCACCAAAACCCACCACAGATCCCCAGGTACCTTCACTGTAAACCAGACATTCATCACGGCAATTTTGCCATGTTTTGAATACAGCAACTTTCCGAATATTTCTGCCACTTTCAATTCCTCCAGCTTTGGTCCACCCTTGGTGATCCCTAAACCACAGTCTTTTAGTTCTTTGTGAGAAACAATGAGTGCTGTAGTCCCTCTCTCCTACCACTGCCATGCTGTTAAGGACAGACACAGGGCCTCAGAGGAGTTTCTATCTAAAGCTTTAAAAGATATCACCCTGAAGCTGTTCAGCTGGTAACAAGGAGTAAAAATCATTAAAGAGGTTCCTGTAGGGTCCTCGGGACCATTTCTAGCTCTAAAATGATCACACTCCTCCAGATGCCGGTGTGAGACCGGACACCAGGCTGTGGGGCCCAGTGTGGTTCTGACCCAGCAGGGCGATGCTGACATCTTTCTGTCCTTTTTGGCTGGTTTATTAGACGATGATGAGAAATGTCTAGAGTCAGTGTAGTGCCTTCTAGGGAAGAACCTAGACTTTGATGTCATAAATCTAGATTAGAGTCTCCACTCTAGGTGATCTTTGGAAAATCACCAACCCTGTTTTGGCCTCAGTTTCCCCACCTGGAAAACAAAAATGATCATAATATCCACTTCACAGGGTTGTTTTGAGGTTCAAAGGAAACAATATATACGTGCATAATAAACTACAAGCCACCATTAAGAAGGTGAGTGCTTTTATTCATTCAACGAGAGTGTATTGAGAGGGCTGCTCACTGAACGAGATACTGAGCATTCAAAGGTTAACACAACTAAACTGTCAATCTCCAAGGGCTCAGAGGCTGGGAAAGAACAACTCATTTAATGACAAGGTGGGAAATACTTAGGTCCATGTACTGTGGGGGTAGGGATGTACCTCAAACTGCAAATGTTCACAGTTCAAATTCCTCTCAAAAAAAAAAAAAAATTTAAACAGGAGCGCCTGGGTGGTTCAGTCAGTTGAGTGGTTGCCAACTCTTGATTTCAGTTCAGGTCTTGATCTCAGGGTCGTGAGCTCAATAAAATAAAACTGTTGAGGCCCCTGGGTGGTGCAGTCAGTTAAGCCTCCGACTCTTGGTTTTGGCTCAGGTCATGATCTCAGGGTCTTAAGACTGAGCCCTGTATCAGGCTCCACTCTTAGCTCAGAGTCTACTGGGGTTTCTCTCTCCCTCTCTCTCTGCCCCTCCCTGCTCTCTCTCTCTCAAATAAATAAATAAATCTTAAAAAAATTAAATCCTGATCTTCCTGCTTTATTTCCTTTTGGGATAGAAAAAGGGGAACTCAGGGCAGAATTCTTCTCTCTGAGTCTCACTGGACCAGTTAGGAAAGATCAGGGCCGAGAGAAGAATGTTTCACTGAGCATCATTAGAAATCCTTACCATGGCCAGAGGATGCAAAAGAGAAAAGGGTCCCAATACATCCAGTCCTCCCTAACGGAAGCTGCTGTTCGCATCTCCTGCCTAGAGCCCTCACAGACTGCAGATAAATCTGTGGTTTATTCAAACCAGATGCTGGATAATAAATTACGGCTAGTGGCCCTGAGGGCAGCTAGGACCAAGAGTGACAGAAATGCTTAGCAGGGAGGGGGTGGCAATTTGATTCTCCGAAGACCGGAGACCTCATAGGACCCTAGTCGGGTTTCCTGTTCATCTCACTTCTCGGTGGAATAGGACCTGACATTCACATTCTATTCATGAATGCACAAAGCAAAATGTGCTTGCCTTTGGATTCAGAGGCCCAGAAAACTGCCTCGAAAACCTCAGTCTAGCCACTTGGAGATTGTGGGTGTGTCTACACCAGCCCCCGTAGTCACCCTCCACTTCCTCCTAGCCTGGGAACAGTGGCAAATCTGCCTGGAGGACTCGCCAGGGACAGGGAAGAGGAGCTGGATTTGGTGTCCTTTGCTGAGGCTGGAAATAGGAGGAAACACTTCACTCCTCTCTCCACCCCCTCACTCCCCACCAGCTACCCCCCCAACTGCCTGCCCTCACAGTGCATGGATCCCAGATTCCCCACCCAACCTGAGCAGGTCGTGACAGGTGGTGGCATCCGGAAGTAGAAATGGGGGAAGCATGTATTTTCTCTGCACTCATGGAGTGTTGGAGATAGCAACAGGAGTAGATTATGTCAAAGGTAAGCTCTGGCCATAAAGTGATTGAGGTACAAGAAAGGAAAGGCCATATGACTTTTCGGGTCTCTGTGGCTGACATGTGTCTGAGCAGACAGGGCAATGCTCCAGTGAATCAGTGCCTACCCAATTTTGGTGAGTAAACCCCAGAGTCCCAACTGCAAACGCAAGAGACTATACAGCCTGGGATCTCTCCACTCGGCCGGATGCAGCCTCCTGGCAAAAACAAACAAACCAACAAACAAACAAAAAAAACCCATCCACAATCATACTGGATCTTTCTATTCCCCAAAACCCTTAGCCAAAGACTCCATTCACAGTGCAGCATAGCCAATGCCAAATGGACTCATTTGCAAGTAGGGTTAAGATTACTTGCTCTGGAGTATGTAAGTGTGCTATATGTTTATGTTTTATATTTATATTTTTGACTAATATTTGTTCAGCTTTATGTGAAATTTATTTTAATATAAGAAAATACATAATATTACAAAAATTAAATACTGCAAGGGATTGCTTTAGAACTAACCAAATTATTAAATGATAAAATGCCTTTGCCTTTGCAGTTTACCTTTTCATGAATTACTTATCTAATTAATTTCTGAATCTGTATTCTAACACCTAAAAGTACTAATGCGATTACATTGTTGGCACTGAATAATTGTACGTGATGTCGTTTTGGCTTTGGTTTTGTTTGGTTTGCAAAGGCTGGGTAACTGAAGAATATGTCTGGCAAGTTCTGATCTGAAGAGGTCATCCTAAAACATCCGACTCTATGGCCTGAGTCTCCATACTCTCGGGTCCTCCATGGCCTGGGGCAACAGCTGACTACCACCTGTTTAAAAACTCTCCACCCCTGGCTTCTGTATCTATTCAGCTGCCTGGTCTTCATCTTGCTTCCTTATCTATTGAGTACCCTTTAAACAAAGAACTCACGGTTTGTACACTCCATCTGTTGCCACTGCTAAGGTGACCAACCACTGAAGTTTTAAAACCCAAAATCCCACATCTCATAAAACCCACAGTCTTGGGCAAACCAGAGCAGTTGGTCACCCGAGCACCACCCAAAAGACTGAAGCTATATTCAGATTTCAAGTATTACCTTTCAAAGACGGCTATGATATGCGTTCCAGTCTCTTTCCTTTAGAAGCAGACATGCACAGACTTGAACTTCACACACAAACGTACACATGCATGCGCACATACTACCTGCTCAAAATCCTTCAATGGCTTCCATTACCTATAGACCTTCAGATGGGCATGCAAAGCCCTCCGTACTGCGTCTCAGACCTACCTTTCCTAACAGATTCTGATGCTCTACTATATTCACTGTACTGAATATAATCATTTAAAAAGTCCGATGGTTTGGATTTGGGTTTCTTTTTTTTTAATTATGAAAAATTTCAAACATACAGAAAAGTAGAGAAATAGAACAGTGATCCCTTATGTATCTTAACCTCAGCAACTATCAGCTTTCTGCCAGTATTGTCTATGGAAGGCTTTTGAGTAGGGTTATTATATGATTCAAATATTTCTAGGAGCTTTAGCCTAGATTTTTTGAGTTTTAAATTGGGAAGTTACAGCAACTTTGTGTCATTTCCCCTAAATTCCATGGCCATTCTGTGGTTTGAGTCCCTTCAAATTGGTATACATGTATTTGTTCTCTGAACTTTCTTTTTATTAAAAAAAAATTTTTTTTTAATTTATTTGTCAGAGAGAGAGAGAGCACAAGCAGGGGGGAAGAGCAGGCAGAGGGAGAAGCAGGCTTCTCGCCGAGCAGGGACCCTGATGTGGGGCTTGGTCACAGGACCCCAGGATCATGACCTGAGCCGAAGGCAGACACTTAACTGACTGAGCCACCCAGGTGTCACGTTCTCTGAACTTTCTAATTCTACTTTGCCCTTTCCACAGTGCTTAGGTAGGTCCCACTGTATTTAGCTTAAGTTCCTCTAGAAATGGTTCTGCTCACTCTTCCTGACTCATCTGTCTCTTTGGCCATTTTTTAAAGTAATCTCTATGCCCAATGTGGGGCTCAAACTCAGGACCCCGAGATGAAGAGTGGCACGCTCTACGCAACTGAGCCAGGTGCCCTTCTTTGGCCATGTGTAACATGTGATTTGCAACACAGACCATACAACTGTTTTGCCTTCTTTCCTGATAAAGCGGTTGAGCAACCCTACGTTACTCTTCAAAAAGTCTTCATTTTAAGGAGTTCTACGTTAATCATAAACTACCTGTTTCTGTTTTAATACCAAGAAAATCAAAAAGAAAAGTCCTAAGATCTCTTTATCCATTTTTCTCCCCCAAACCAGGTTTTAATCACTTTCCAAATCTCTTGCCCAACTTCCCTAAAGAAAGCCTAGGGCTGTCTCTGAAGTCTCAGTCCTCCTCACCCAGGGTGTGTCGGCAAACCAGTTCTCCGGGAAAGAGTGTGGGGGAGGGGGAGGGGGGAGGGGGAGAGAGAGAGAGGGCCTGATGTGTGGAGTGTTCTGATTTTCTTTTTTTTTTAAACACTGTATTTATTTATTTGACAGAGAGACACAGAGAGAGAGGGAACACAAGCAGGGGGAGCGGGAGAGGGAGAAGCAGGCTTCCCACTGAACAGGGAGCCCAATGCGGGGCTCGATCCCAGGACCCTGGGACCACGACCTGAGCTGAAGGCAGACGCTTAACAACTGAGCCACCCAGGCGCCCCCTGATTTTAATTGTATAAATACTCCCACCCTGATGGAATTTGAACTACCACCATGATGTCACTGAATGGGAAGTTGGGAAGAGATGCACACCATCCATGCTCTCTATCCGGTAGGAGCCGACTCTGGCACACCACTCCCTCTCCTCTCAGGCAAAATAACAAAAAGGCTGAACACATACCAATGCTATAGCCGCGCGGTCTAGATTTCAACATGGTACTAGCTCTGTGACCTTGGGCAAGTTGCTTAATTCCTCTGAGGCTCAATTTCCTCACTTTTACAATAGGGGTAATAAATACCTCTGTCTCGTGGGTTTTGCTGTAATGTGCACGACTCTTACAATGGTTCCTGACATCCTGTAGGCACTCTAGTATTTCCTGTTATTACCTGGGACTGACGATCAAATGGTGCCGTGTGGAGTTATTGCCACAAGATGGCATCCTCCTCACTGCTGTAGCGTGATCCCTTTTTACAGAAGTATTTGCAATTCAACATTCAACAAGTCACTGACTGGATCAGATGAATTAACTAACAAGACTTTTCCCCTCTCTTATCTCCTGGCTTAAGCTTCATATTTTCCTTTGAAAAGTCCATTAGGAACCCAGCTATTGACCCTTGTGTGCAGCCACCTCTAAAGCTCGATGCAGAAGCAATTTTCAGTCAAGAGTGTCTAATCTTATTTAGTAATTGCAGGAATCAAAACAAAAGCCACAGTTGTCCTTGTTACAGAAGGGGTCAACTCCCTGATCTTTGCTCTCCTCATCTCTCTCCTCTCACTCAAAGGAAGGCAATATGGCTTCAGATGTGACATCCATTATCATCACATTGTTTCCTGCCCAATCACTTTGAAAGTGGACATGAATCAGTCTAACAATAGTTCAGTTCTATAAATATTTACTGAGCTACTGGATATGTGAGATACTGTGCTAGGTAATAAGAATATAAAGGTAAATAAGAATCACAGAAGGAAAGAATTTGCCTATCGACAAATCTGGATCTTTCCAGAAATAAAATATTAATTTTTTATGAACTCAACAACTTAGTTTAAAACTTATATAGAAGAATAAAGGTCCTTGAATAACGAATCTCTGTCAGATATTAAGGCATACTGCTAAGTTATTGTTAAACTAATATAACAGAAAGATGAGCATAAAATATACTCATTTATACATGGGAACTTAAGATATGATAAAAAGTGAACCATATGTAAGTGGGATTATTTATTAAGAAGTACTGGTGGGGCGCCTGGCTGGCTCTAGTCAGTGGAGCGTGCATTCTTGATCTCGGGGTTGTGGGTTTGAGCCCTATGCTGGGTGTAGAGATCACTTAAAAAAATAAAATCTTTAAAAAAATAAAAATAAATATAATAAAAAGTACTGGGAATGAGGCTCACTGTTTGGAGAAAAATAAAGTTGGATCCCTTCCTCTTACTTTATACAAAGGAAAATCCAAATGGATAAAAGATCCAAATGTGAAAGGTAAGATTATAAAGTTAATAGAAGAAAATATGGAATAATTTTGTCACTACAGGATAGAGAATAGCTTATTAAACAAGATCCCAGAAGCTCAAAAATTGATTGGATTTCCCTTCAGCGAAAGGTAGGGATGACAGTCAGGCAGAAGGCATTTACAACATCCAAAAGCCACAGGAGACCACTAACGAGAGTGTACAAGGAAAACTGGCGTACACACCCGCACACACATAAATACAAACAGGCAGAGAGAACTCAAGTGGCCAACAGATAGAAGAGGAGTTCATTCCCACTTGTAGCCAGAAATATGTAAATTAAAACAACAATAAGAGGAGCGCCTGGGTGGCTCAGTCCATTAAGTGTTCAACTCTTAATTTCGGCTGATCTCAGAGTCATGAGATTGAGCCCCACGTCGGGCTCCACGCTGGACATGGAGTCTGCTTGAGGATTCTCTCTCTCCCTCTCCCCCTAGCCCTACCTTCCCCCACCCCTGCACACATGTGCTCCCCCCCAAAAAAAAAACCCATAAGATATGATTTCATTTTCATCAGAATAGCCAAAAATTGCCAAGTGTTGGCAAGGATGTGAAGAAAGGAAAACCCTGGTGTTGCTGGCAAGGGTGGGAAATTGTACTACCATTCTGGAGACCGTTCTGTCAGTATTGGTGAAATAAAATATGCATATACGCTTTGACTTAGAGATCCACTTGCTCCTGGGGACATCCCCAAGAGAAACTCTAGCACGGGTTCTTGAGGAGACATAGATAAGGTGTTCCTTGCAGCTCTGTTTGTAGAGGTAGCGAGTTGAAGGCAGCCCAAACAAGGAGAATGGGTCAGTAAGGCGTGGCGGATGCTCAAGGCTGAACAGCATGCAGCAGTCAGATGCAGTGCACTAGAAGTACAAACAGCACTGCGGGTATTTCCAAGAGAAAATAGAAGAAGCAGAACAACAACAACAACAAAAGAAGCAAAACAAGATCCATAGCCTGTATCTGGGAGGGTGCAGGACACAGTAGTTCAGAGCAAGGCTGCTGGAGCCACACCACTTGGGTTCAAATCCTGGTCCTGCTGCTTACTGGCTCTGTCGCCTCTGGCAAGTCCCTTAACCTCTCTGTTTAATCAGTGTCTTCATTTGAAAAACGGGAGATCATAATAGCAAGTACTCTATGTGCTTGTGAGGATTAGCTGAGTTAATACAAGCACTTAAACAATGCCTGTCAGCTCATGCTCCCTCAGTGTTACTGTTGCTATTATTATCCATAATAATATGAGAGAGGGATCAAGAGTGGAAAAGAAAAATAAAATTTAAAAAACTACAGCGAGGGGCTCCTGGGTGGTTCAGTCAGCTAAGTGGCGGCCTCTTGGTTTTAGCTCAGGTCATGATCTCACAGTCGTGGGATTGAGCCCCGCATTGGGCTCTGCACTCAGTGTGGAGTCTGCTTCAGATTCTCCCTCCCTCTTTCTCCCTCCAGTTCGTACTCTCACTCTCTCTCAAATAAATAAATAAAATCTTAAAAAAAAAAAAACTAGGGTAGAAACTTATGTGTATGATAATAGTGAGCTATGTATTGAAGGGAATGTTTAATTCAACTCTCTCTGTACCCGAGGTTAAAACACACACACACACACACACACACATCCCTCCCTCCCTGCACCGGCTTACAATACAGTGGAAGACACTGAAAATGTCAATCGACTATGATAAGGGCCACGGTAAGAGAATGCATGGGGCAGCAGAGGAACCCAGAAGAGAGACAGGTTAGCCTGCAGCTTCACAAAGGGATTCTGCAGGATAGGAGTGTTGGGAGGCAGGATGATTAAGAGTTTAAGATTTGGGACTTGATGGGATCCCTGGGTGGCTCAGTCGGTTAAGCATCTGCCTTCGGCTCAGGCCATGATCCCAGGGTCCTGGGATCCAGCGCTGCACCAGGCTCTCTGCTTAGCAAGGAGCCAGCTTCTACCTCTGTCTGCCCCTCCCCCTGCTTGTGCATTCTCTCTCTCTCTCTCTCCCTCTGAAAAAAAAATAAAAAAAATCATAAAATTAAACTTAAAAAAAAAAAAGATTTGGGACCTGAGGAGTGCCTGCGTGGCTCAGTCAATTAAGTGTCCGACTCTTGATTTCAGCTCAGGACATGACCCCAGGGACATGATCTCAGGATGATAATCTCGAAGTTGTGAGATTGAGCCCCTCATTGGGCTTCGTGCTCAGTGGGGACTCTGCTCAAGATTCTCTCTCTCCCCCTGCCCCCCCAGCTCCCCCCACGCTCTCTCTCTCTCTAACTCTCAAAATAAATAAATAAATAAATATTTTTTAAAAAAGAAAAAAGATTTGGGACCTGAGTTAGGATCACAGTTGTGCCTTTTACTATTCTGTGTGATTTTTGGCAAGTTACATTCCCAGAGTAATTATCCCTAGAAAACACCCAGGCCCTAAGAATATATTACTAGAACTCAAAGACCCCAGCAAAACCTCTCCATAATCTCAGCTATGACTAAACCTCTCTCAAGTAGTTCATATCTCTTTAAGAACAATTCCCAATCATGTCCATGCCAGTCATGTACAAGTTAATCTAAAGGCCTGAAAATGCATCGGCTCACTGATTTGTTTAGGGTACGTTGTAGAGCAAGCTGTCGTCTTTTTTGTAATTCTCAGCAAAGGAAGGGTGCTAAAGGGCGGGGGGGGGATCACCTCAGATCTTGGAAGCAGAAGGGGGTGATGACGAGGCTGGACTTTAAAATCAGGAGGAGGTAGGGATGCCTGGGTGGCTCAGCTGGTTAAGCCGTTAAGCTTCACACTGGGTTTTGGCTCAGGTCATTATCTCAGGGTCTGTGTTCAACCGGACGCCTACTTCTCTCATTCTCCCCCCTCACCCTCTTCCCCTCCCCCTGCTCGCTCTCTCTCTCAAATAAATAAATAAATAAATCTTTAAAAAAGTCGGGAGTTGGTAATTACCAGTCAGAGCCAGAGGGTCTTTTGAGCGGCCATCAGCCCACAAGCTATCATTGGCAAGTGCAGCGGCGGCATTGAAAGGAAATCCAGCAGGCATACACTGAATCAGTAGCTACAATGTCATTTTGCCCTGAGAAGGTGGTTCTTGGTCCAAGAAAGGGGCTTGGTCACTGGAGAGTTTACAAATCCCAATTGCAAAACACTTGCGAGGTTTGTTCATTTTTCTCACAGAAGAAACACAAAAATAAAAATACTTGAGTGGCCTGAAATTTGCTTGGGGAATGACCTTGGAAGCAAGAAGAAAAAGGACATCACAGACATTCCTTTAGGCACAACTCCCATGGACAGAGCTGAACAACATGTTCTCCAGCAGCTTGAAACCAAAATCAGGTAAGGGAGAACAGACACACCTCATTCTTTGAAACTGAGAACAATCCCCAGCCCAGGAAGTGGCCACCAAAGTTTAGCATCAAGGTCACAGAGGCGACTCCAGACCACACAAATTCACTTACCACCTCCACCACTTACCGGCCTTATGATCTTGTGCAAATTTCTGAATCGCTCCATGCCCCCAGTTTCCCCATCAATAGAATGGGAACAAACGTGACAATAGTATGTACCCGAACAGACACTAGGGAATGCAGGTTCCATTTCTTTTTTTTTTTTTTTAAGATTTTTATTTATTTGAGAGCGAGAGATGGAGAGAGAGCACAGAGGGAGAGTAAGAGGAAGATGCAGACTCCCCGCTGGGCAGAGAGCCCGACGTGGGGCTCAGTCCCAGGACCCAGGGATCATGACCTGAGCAGAAGGCAGACACTTAACCCATGAGCCACCCAGGCGCCCCAACAGGTTCAGTTTCTTAAAAAGTTAAACTTACCATTAGGCCCTGAAATTGCACCACAGCTATTTACTCAAGAGAAATGAAAACACATGCCCATACCAAGACTTGTCTGCAAATATTCATAGCAGTATCGGTCATAATGGCCAACAATTGGCAATACCCCAAACGCCCATCAACTGGTGAATGGATAAACAAAATGTGGTACTAGTACATCCATACATGAAATACTATCCAGTAATAAAAAGTAGAACGATATATGCTACAACATGGATGACCTCAAAAACATACAAAGTAAAAGCCAGATGCAAAAAAAAAACTATACATTATACGATTCCATTTACATGACATTTTCAGAAAAGGCAAATCTGTGTGGAGACAGAAAGCAGATCAGTGGTTTCCTGGGACTAGGGGTGGGAGTGGCATTAACTGCAAACTGGTCAAAGGGAACTGTTTGAGGTGATGGAAATATTCCAAGACAGTATCACCAAGACCGTATCATCACGGTGATGGTTGCACAACTCTATATATTTAATAAAAATCATTGAATGGTACACTTATAATGGGTGAATTTTATATACATAAATTATACCTCAACAAAGCTGCTAAAAAACAGCACCTACCTTGTAGGGTTGTTACAATGATAAAATGAGTTAATTTTTTTAAAAGATTTATTTATTTATTTTAGAAAGAGAGAGAGAGCATGAGCAAGAGGGGCCAAGGGAAAGGGAGAGAGAATTTCAAGCGGACTCTGGGCTGAGCGCGGAGTCTGAAGCAGGGCTTGATCTCATGACCCTGAGAACACAACCCTGAGATCGTGACCCTGAGATCATGACCTGAGCCAAAACCAAGAATCAAACACTTAACCAACTGTGCCATCCAGGTGCCCCTAAATGAGTTATTTTTCATAAAGCACAGTATCTGACATCTAGTAAGCAATGTGTGCTCTACATGTTTTAGCTAAATAATAAAAATCATTATTTGTGGCTATGTAATTCATCACATGAGTCAATTACTGACAGTTCTTACATGATTTCCTACAGCACAGGAGGCGCAACATCTGAGTACTTGAGCAATGGAATTACTGCTCTTCTATAAAACATGTTTTAAAAATCAGGGGGCACCTGGGTGGCTCAGTTGGTTAAGCATCTGCCTTTGGTTCAGGTCATGATCCCAGTATCCTGGGATTAAGCCCCGAGGGGTGCTCCCTGCTCAGCGGGGAATCTGCTTCTCCCTGGCCCTCTGCCCCTCCCCCCACTTGTTCTCACTCACTCTCTCCCTCAAATAAATAAATAATCTTTAAAAAAAATTAAAAGCATACTAAACTTGAGGTCACTCAAGTAGAGACTTTGAAACTTGTCACATGACCCGGCCTCTACCTGCCACCTTCCCAGGCCACTGCCTTCTTTGCCCAAAAGAACTTCTCTCAGTTCCTCGAGACTCTGAACCACAGCGCTGTCTTTCAAAGCTGCTGCTGGCTCTGCATACAAATCTACCTTCACTCCCTTTCCATGGTGTAACTCCTACCTAACCCCTACCTACCTTTCAAGTCTTCATTTAGGGTCACCTTTTCTAGGAAGCTTGTTGATTCTTTCTTGTTGCCCCAACGCCCCCCATCCCAACACACACACACACACACACACTTTATATTGAACCAACTTTATGCCTTTTGATTCCCACATCAAAAGATAAATGGTGCTTGTATCCATCCCCAGGCACTCAGAACAGTACGTGCGACATATGAAGCCTTCAAGAAACACTAGTGCAATGATTTTTAGCCAGGGCTGATTTTGATCCTGCAGACAACATCACCTCAAAAAGTCCTCTCATGCCAATTTTCAGTCACTCCCCACTCCCACTCCCAGCCTCTGGAGAAATCACTGATCCGCTTTCTGTTTTCTCTGAATATGTCATACAAATGGAATTGTATAATATGGAGTTCTTTGCATCTGTTTTCTTTCACTTAGCATATTTTATTGTCACAACTAGGGATGGGGGTACTCCTGGCAGCTAGTGGGTAGAGACCAGGGAGCTGCTAAACATCCTATAAGGTACAGGACAACCCCCACAAGAATGATCCACTCCAATGTGTCAACAGTGCTGAGGCTGACAGCTCCTATACCTGTGGAATGAAAAGTGTAAGGTAATGAACAAACGGATCATGTTCTTAGGCCTGAAATTAAGGATTGCTCCCACTGCCCTTTCAGATTCTCAAAAAAGTCACGAAAAATGCAATATCCCTTTCTCTCCATAATGTGAAGTTTGTTTCTCCAATATTATTTCAAAGAACTCCCCAGGATGAAGAACTATCAGAATCATTATTATACAGACCAGTGTGGTACTCTACACAGATCCCCCTTCAGACATGACTTGGAGTGTACCAAGCAGACAGCCCTCAGCTGAAGAGTCACCTCAGCCAAGCTCAGCCCACCTTCCCAGGACAGCCCACATCCTGCGACTGACTTGTGAGGGGCTGTAGAGGCCGGGCCAGCTCACCCAGGTTTGGCCGCTGTGTGAAGCCATCCCAGCTTCACAATTCCTCGTGGGGTTGGCTGAGAATCAAGCATGAAGCCCAATGCCTCCCTCCACCCCATGCAGTGTCCTTCCTTCCCTCCCCTTCTCGCCCCTCCCTTTCCACGGTGGCAGCCATAACATCAATCCCCAATAAATAAATAAGTAAATAAATCCTCCTCTCTGATCTCCAGGAGACTGCGTCCCAACTGTGACACCAAGAAAAATGGCTCTGGCTTCCAAAATGGATTTTGAAACATGAAGGTTTTTAATGTATAAAAAAATATACCAACTAATATATAGTGACAGAAAGATTAGTGCAGGCTCATCTCTAGTGACAGAAAGCCCCTCAGTGGTTGTTTGGGAACAGAGGGCAGGGATTGCCAAGGGTCTCAAGGTGATTTGCAGCTCTGTTTCCTATCTTGATCATGGTGATGGTTGTACGGGTGCATGTGTATGTCAAAACTTATTAAAAAAAACTTATTAAAGGGACACTTCAAATATGTGCAGTTTATTGTATGTCAGTTATAATTCAACAAAGCTCTTCCATAAAAAAGAGAAGAAAAAAGATATTGTCAAGGCCTTAAAGAGAGTCTAAGAAATTAGAAAAAAAAGTGTATAATCCCTAATAGAATTATTTTCATTTCCTTTAGTTTTCATCCATTTGCGTATGTGTTTTGGAAGGGTATAATGACAGCACATATTAGCTGTTCTCAGCTGTGACGTTGTCACACTGGTATGAACTGATGAACTGTGAACTGTGAGATGTTCCAACTAAATTTGTTATCACTTATATTTCAAGTATCCAGTTTGCCAAGGTTGATTTCTTCTAATAGAGCATAACGTTTCCAAGATTAGAACCATAATAATGTCAACCTCACTCTCTTGCATTTTGGCATGATTTATTCAGGGACAAAGCTAGCACACAGAATTTCACACACCCCTTGGTAAATCCTTAGGAAAATGTCAGGCCTTGAGAACCGAGATGTAAATACTCTGTTGCATCTTGGCAAATATTGTACCTTAAAACTGTGTCACACGTGCTGCTACGTGGCCTTCATAACTGACATTTTCCTTAAAGCAAAGTAAAATATACAAATGGCAATAAATCAGACACATAAGTCTCTTTGCAATCCCCTCCCTGTCCTGCCAATACAAGTTCCCAAAGGCATCTTCCCTCCTTCCTTCCTTTTTCTTCCCTCCTGCCTGCCTTTATCCTTTCTTCCTGCCTGTCTTTCTTTCTGGGTAGATAAGACACTCACACAGGTCGCAAATCAAAGGGTTAAATGTTACATCCAACAAAAATTTTGTCTTGCCCTGCCCCAGTCCCCCAGCTTCCCTCCTCAAAAGCAACCAGTTTTACCAGTATTTTTGTCTCTCCATCCAGGAATATCAACATGTACATATATGTATACGTACACCACACACTTAGAAAGCATCGCAACCCTTAAAAAAAAGACAGTGAATGATATACACTGTTTGGCATCTTGCTTTTCACTTATTAATACATAGGATATCATGCAATATTTAATATTTAAAGAGCTTCCAAATTCTTTTTAAAGTTGAAAAGTATTATAAATCGTGGTATATTGAATTAGTTCCACATTGATGAACATTTAGGTAGTTTCCAATCTTTTGCTATTATAAACAATGTCGTAATAAATAACCCTATAGGACATCATATTGCATGGAGGCAAACATGTTTATAATATAAATCCTTAAAAACAGAATTGCTAGGTCAAAGGGTGTGTGTATTTGCAAACAGAAAGATATTGCTAGACTGCCCTCCTTAGAGGTCGTACCGACAGTTTACACTCCCACCAGTTGCATAAGACAATGATTTTCCACAAATCCCTGCCAACACCCTGAGTCATCAAACTTTTTGATCTCTGCCAACTTGATAAATAAAAACATATCATAGTGTAATCCTGACTCACAATTTTTATAAGTATATACAAGCACAATCTTTTATGTCCCATATGTCCATTTCTGCGTATGTTCTGTTCATATCATTGGCCCATTTCTCCCCGGGGTTTCTGTTCTTTTACTTTATTTTGTAGCTCTTTCTACACTAGGATAATTAGCATTTTGACTGTGAAATGAACCCAAATATTTTTCCCAGTTATTTTTTGACCCACTGGAGTTTACCAAACAAATTTTTTAAATTTTGTGTAATTGAATGTATAAATCTTTTAAAGTTTCTGCATTTAGTACCACAGCTAACAAAGAGGTCTCTACGCCCAGATTCTTTTTAAAGATTTTATATTTTTAAGAGAGTGACAGAGAGAGCACAAGCAGGGTGAGGGGCAGAGGCAGAGGGAGAGGGACAAGAAAACTCCCCGCTGAGCAGGGTGCCTGATGCTGGGGCTCCATCCCAAGACCCAGAGATCATGACCTGCACTGGAATCAGATGCTTAATCGACTGAGCCACCGAGGCGCCCCATCTACTCCCAGATTTTTTTTTTAAAGGTTTTTCCATAAATTCCTCAGGTACTTTAGTGGTTTCTTTCTTTAACATAAAATATTCGATCAGGCTAGACATGTTCCTTGGGTAAGGTGTGATGTATGGGTCCAGCTACATTTTGTTTAAACCTCCCAGTTGTCCCAAAACCATTTATCGGACAGTCCATCTTTTACTTATTTGGAAAGGCAGTTTATTTGAAGCATTTGTGGTTTCAAATACTTAACTCCAAATTATATGACCAAAGCTCTAGCGACGTTTCAAATGTAGACAATATCACTGACCATGAAAGATAAGGATTTGGTTTACATATCCCACTCCTTCTCCACCCCCTCCTAAACTTGATAATCACATCATATTTAGTTCCTTTATTAGTTACTTTTGCTACTGTAAATAACTGGCTTACACCACGATTTCTTGTTCCAACAACTCTAGTCAGTACCTAGACTCCTCTCAGCATGTGTAAAGAAGTGTAAATATTTTTGGTTGTTCCCACTCAGTATTATCCACAGAGCCCAATATAAAAATAATAATAATAATAATAGTATATGGAGGTAGGATGTAGAGACTCAGATCAATGTTTTACCATTCTATGATTCTTAAAATAAATATCCATCAGTCCATATGTATAAATGAATGACTGAATGAATAGATACATACATAAATACATAAATGGAACAATTCTTTCAGAATTTCAATTAATAAATGTAGAAGAAACAAGGGAAATAGAAAATCACCATTAGAACAACACAGTAATAATTGCTGCAGGAAAATCTACCGATGAATGATAAAACTGGAAGGTGAAAGTTTAAGGAGGAACAAAAGATTTCATAGCTTCAAAGTATCTCCCCCAAAATATGGGTGGTTTTAACATACAGCCACAAATTCTTTGATGTCCTTCCCTCTAAGAGATGGGTTTAATCTACTCAACCAGTACCCCCACCTCCAAACTAGGCTGTACCTAATGACTCCCTTCCAAAGAATAGAGTACGGAAAGGGGGAAACAGTGATTTTTACAGTAGAGAAACCTGACAGTTTTCTCCACCTTACCCAAGTGGTCAAGGTTAACATCATGGGTAATAAGTGATGTTGGTATCAGGAACCCCCTGACACAATTCAAGGAGAAGGGCACTTCACCTCTGTGGTATACTTCCATAAAATCCGAATCCCAGCCTAGACACGAAAAAACATCAAACCCAAATTGAGGGGCATTCTACAAAATACATGACCAATACTTTTCAAAAGTGTCAAGGTCAAGAAACACAAGAAAAAGTCAAGAAACTTTCATAGATAGGAGGAGACTAAAGAGGATAACTAAATGCTAGGTGGTAGCCTGGAATGAATCCTGGAACAGAAAAAGGACAATCACGGAAAAACTGATGAAATCTGAATGAAGCCCATCTTCTAGATAATAGCAATGTACCAATGTTAATTTCTTAGTTTTGATCATTATGCCATGGTTATGTAAGGTGTCCACATTAGGGAAAGCTGGATGAGGGGTATGTAGAAACTCTCTACTATCTTTACAACTCTTCTGTAAATCTAAAATCATTCCTAAATATTAAAGTTTTTAAAAATAAGTGATGATTTACTTTTAAAATACAGTATTATTATGGGGCTAAATTTGCTCTTGGATACTTTTAAATTAACATTACTGGAGAAATGTGTAATTTTTCAGTTTCAGTAATTGCAAAGCAATTGGTTCTATTTGCAAGTGGGTTAAAATAGCATCCTTGTTTCATTTTCTATGTTCTACTCTATATAAATGTTTATAGTCTTTGTGTTCTGATGGCTTAAGGTTGTTTTTCTAATGAATACAAATGAGAAGTGGAATCTTTATTGTTATGTTTTCCAATTCACAAAATTAGTAACATTAAGAATAATTTTAATAAAATTAAATAGAACTTTAAAAAATTATTTCCTTGCAGTAAATATAATCCCAATGTAAGACAATATGACATATTCACAAATAGAAATAGGACACACCATTCCCCATTATCCCTGATTATCGTGGCAAGGAGGCCTCCTTCTCTCCTGCACTCACTCTCAGAATATGTGCTGATTGTCAAATATGTTCCAGCTAAGCTCTGAGAAGTACAAAAAATGTATAATTTGGGCACTTCTTACTCTGCCCCCATCTCAGAAAGTTCCTGCAATTGCCAAGTCACGCTAATAACTAACATGTATCAGTTACACATTCACACATTGCATTCTCACAAGGCTATACGAGGTCGGGGTTATCATCACGTATGTCCCCATTTTTAAGAGGGATGACTAAGAAACGGTGTTTCAGAGAGGTCGGGTGGCCTGCCAAAGGAGCACAGCCAAGTGAGAGGCACTGCACGCATCTCAACCACCCGCTTGGGCCCCAGACTCCCGCGCAGGGCAGGGCGGTGAGCAGGACAGGCGCGGGCGGGGGGAGCTGGGGGCGGAGCAGCCACGCCCTCCCCAGGGGGCCCCGCCCCAACCGCTCTTTGGCCAGACTTGGCCCCGGGCGGTTTTCCTCGCGCGGCTGCGCGGCGGAGGCGGGGGGCGGTCTTCCGGGGCAGGCCGGGAATCGGGGCGGGGTCGCCGAGTCCCGGGGCGGGGCAATGCGCGCTGCTGCAGCGTAGGACCCTCGCCGCGCAGCATGGGACCCCTGCCGCGCACCCTGGAGCTCTTCTACGATGTGCTGTCCCCCTACTCCTGGTTGGGCTTCGAGGTGACTCCGGGAGCTCCCTTGGCTGGGGCTTGGAGGGCAAGGGCAGAGGGAAGGGGGGAGCGGGACGCGGGGACCGTGGTCTCGTGAAATTCCTGGCGCCGCCCGATGGGGTTTAGCAAGCCAGGGGTGAAAGTCACTTTGTGTCTCTAAACGGGATACGGTCGCTGGCCAGGTCGAGCCTTTATATCCTAAGGCAGTGCTTTCCTACAACGGTTTGGAATAAGAGGGGTAACTCCTAAGAATCAAGGAGAAATCCACGGCACAGCCACCTCTTAGCCCTCCGATGTTAGTTTTTTTTTGGGGGGGGGGAGTGCAGAACAGGATGGAGGCTGTCCACTGAGCAAAGATCCTGGGATCTATTTCTTGGGATGGAGCAAGGTTCATGGGATCGATTTCTGGGAGTGCAGAGTTTTGCCATTTAAAACCAGATAGTTTAGGGTGTCCGCATAACCCCTACTCTTCTGCACTCAGAGCCTCTGGCTAGTCAGTTGCCAAAGAACACCCCTCCCTCTCCCTCAGCCATTTAAACTCTGTCCATCTTACACACAGGCTCCCCATCTCCACCTCTGCTCCTGCAGGTCCTGTGCCGGTATAAGAACATCTGGAACATCAACCTGCAGTTGCGCCCCAGCCTCATCGGGGGGATCATGAAAGACAGTGGTGTGAAGGCAGCAGCATTTGGGACAGGGATTTGAGGGAGGGTGGCTTTCAAAGGTCCACGGGGGGCTGCCCTCAAATGGGTCTTTACATTGGCACCAGCAGCTAGTAATTGGCACTCTGCTGAAAACCCGGGTAGGGGTTCCCACCCCAAGCCTCAGACCCTTAGGTAGTCTCTCTCTCACCAGTGTGCCCAAATTTGCACTTGCAGGAAACCAGCCACCAGCTCTGCTTCCCCGCAAAGCCCAATATATGAGAAATGATATTAGACTCCTGGGACAGCACGTCCAGATTCCCGTGCAGTTCCCCAAGGATTTCTTCTCTGTGATCCTTGAAAAAGGTAAAGAGTGAGATACAGATGGTGAATCCAGTGGAAGGCAGCAGAGTTGCAAATTGTAGTGCCAGGAAGTAGGGGCTGGCAACTACATGAAATGAAACAAAGCTTGGGGAAACACAGGTCAGCGTTAAATGAGCAGAAGCTTGCGGGGACCTAAGGGGAAGAAGAGCAGTGCAAACGGGCTATGAGAAATCTGGGTGGAAGGCTGAGGGCAGTCGAGTTCTGGGGATGTCAGAAGCAGGAAAGAGCCGGTCCTCCATGGGTAACAAGCTAGAAGAGCCCTGTCGCTGAGTATCTCTGCCCCACAGGAAGTTTATCAGCCATGAGATTCCTCACCGCTGTGAGCATGGAGCACCCAGAGATGCTGGAGAAAGTGTCCAGGGAACTATGGATGCGTGTCTGGTCACGGGTGAGGGCAGAGCTCTGGGAACCTACTTGGGAGACCCTGGACGATATGCTGACCCTCCCTTAGAACCTGGTTTCCAGAGGCCTGGTCCTGCCTTCCCCTGTTGTTCATGGGCCTACTGTCCCCCCATCTCACCCCTCACCGCCCCCTTCCTGCAGAATGTTCTTTTCTTCTCAGGATGAAGACATCTCGGAGCCCCAGAGCATCCTGGCCGTGAGTGTCCTGGCTCTGTCCCCACCCCTCTCATAGCAAAGCTGACAACAGCTGGCGTTTAGGGGCAAAGAGCACACAGTTTTCATATTGGGTGGAAGGGGCCATGGTTATTTGGGGAGAAAGGATATCTGTGTTTGAGGAGCCAAATTAATGAAAGTTTGGAACTCAGAGGACTCCCAAAAGAATATCTCATGGTTGAAAGGGGAAGTGCAAAATTCTACATGGGTAGGTTTTATTTCATGAAAGAAGTCAGTAGGAGAGAGATGTTACATGTTGGCACTCCCAGATGGGGAGGGATGAAGTATTGGCCCCAAACACTCCAATACCAGACCTCACCAATATATCCAGAGTAGAAAAGCAGGAGATTTTACAGACAGGCTTTAAAAAGAAAAATCCCACAGAAGCCTGAGTGGCAACACATGGAAATAGCTCAAAACATTGAAATGTGTGCCAGCCATACACGGGAGTATAAAAAGTAAGTTTTTCTTTGGGATTAAATCAGGAAATTAAAAATGATATTTTCCCTTCAGTTTACAAAAGATAGTTGAGGCATATTCAAATTTAATACATAAAACAGCAAATCACAAAGAACTCCTGCAAAGTATATGCACAGACTTGTCTTTCCACTTACTAACAATCATTTTCCATACCATTATAAACTCTTTGGAAGTATCATTCTTAGTTTCTACACAGCATTCCATTCAGTGGGCCTACTTTTGTTTACTTAACTGCTCCCCTGTTGTTGAACATTTGGTATGGGCACAATTCTCTCATGCAGCCAAGTCAAAGACCGTGTCACATCGGAATGCACCTCATAACTTCCTGTTTCCCCCTCCAGGTTGAGGAGGTCGGGTTGCAGTGGTTCTCAACCTTGGCTGTATATTTTAGTCACCTGGAGCACCTGGGCACTGCCTACCAAAAATTCTGATGTAATTGTTCTAGCGGATGACCTATGAGTGGTATTTTTTAAAAGCTCCCTCGGGATATTCTAGTATGCAGCCAAACTGAGAACCACTAATCCTAAATGATATCAACAAACCCCAAATTGAAACGTTTATTCTTGTTAAGCCCTGCAAGTGGCTATATCCCTGTGCCCTGCTCCAAAGTCCTCAGCAAATGCCATGAGAATTATAGCCCACCCTTTGCTTCAAAAGGAATTCTGAGAAGTAGAAAGGCAAGAGCCCAGACTTAATGTCAGGGGACTTGGATTCTAGCGTGGGCTCTGCCACTAACAAGTTCTTTAATGTCAACCAAGTCATGTACTGCCTCTGGACAGCAGTCCCCTCACTAGTTAATAAAGAGGCTGGGGAGCTGGTTTCTAAGATGCCCTCTGGCTTTCAATTTCTGCACCTTGTTCTTTCCACCAGTCACAAGATTTTAAAGGGGCAAAAAAGAAAAACAGCCCCTCATAGCAAAATAGACCTCTATTTGTGGGTGGGTAAAGGCCTTACCAGGAAAATGGGAGCAGAAAATAAAGACCAGAGTTACCTGAGATCCCTACCCCGCTAATGCAAACACAGTTGTGTTCCCTACCACATCCCCTCAGGCTGCAGAGAAAGCTGGCATGTCTACAGAACAAGCCCAGGGACTCCTGGAAAAGGTCTCAACACCAAACGTGAAGAACAAGCTCAAGGAGACCACCGAGGCAGCCTGCAAATATGGGGTGAGCAACTCTTGATGTGGGTCCCCAACCCCAGTGCTGAAGACTGAGGCTGGGCATCTGCTGGGTCCCCATGCTCCTGTTCTAAAAGTTGTTCCCAACATGAGTCCTCTCAAGCTGTCCCAGACAACCTTCATCCTCTCCCTTCCTGTCTCAGAGTCCAAGGAAAGGAAGGGAGGGAGGTAGATGGTAAGGGGAAAGTCAGAGCATCTGAGAATCAGAAACAGAAAACTCCTTGGAGCTGTGGAACCTCTCAGCTGCTTTGCTTGTATGACCTCAGACCAGTAATGACTCTTCCATCCCAGCCACAATGAACACCTCCTCCGTCGCCTTACTCCCTGCACTGTAACTGCTTACTCCAGGCTTTTGGGCTGCCGATCACCGTGGCCCATCTGGATGGCCAAACCCACATGCTGTTTGGCTCTGATCGGATGGAGTTGCTGGCACACCTGCTGGGTAAGTTCTGGTTCATGGTGAGCTGCCCTTGACCCCAGCCCTACCCCCATTTATCTGTTGACCAGAAGGACAGATCCAGAGCAAAAAAAAATATTCTATGCATTTCCAACAATGAAGCCTCATACACATTAGTTCTCAGGGCTGAATGGGGAGAGGCCACCTTCACCCCCATAGAAGAAAAGGAAGCCAAGCAGAGCTCTTCCTAGAAAACCCCTGGGGGTTTGTGGGGCCAGCCTCTGACTTTGATTTTCTCCATCTAGGAGAGAAGTGGATGGGCCCTGTGCCTCCAGCCATAAATGCCAGACTTTAAGGCTGGCCAGGGGAAGCAAAACTATTGGGATGAAAAAGGAGACCCTCTTTTTTTTTTTTATTGTTATGTTAATGAAAAAGCAGATCTTCTGCTTCCCCGTCTTCCACTGTGTGACACTAGGACTCTGATTTCTCTGATAGAGGTTCCTCTGTGGCCCTGGGGGATGCTGTGGAGGGGGCAGCGTGGTACCCCAAACTCTGCTTTCCCTCAGAATAAACTTAATGCCATCAGGCATGATATTTCTGGGTCTTTGTCCTCCCTGGTGTTGTGTGTTCTTCCTGCAGTCACCCCCTGTCCACTCGAGGTGTTTGCGAACAGCTCTTTCCATACTGCGAGCCCCACTGCCCACCTCAGGGCAGCTTATGTGGAAGGAGAGGAAACAGTCCCTCTTCAGGGATGGAAAACTAAGCCAGATGGATTTTGCAGCTAACCAGTTTGGCAGTTACTATCTTCTGACCAGCCACGGTGCCTGAAACGGGGCTGGGATCAGAGAGAGCCAGAACTTGGCTGAGCTTCTGCCCAGATATTTGAACCAGCTCCAGCTACACTGACTAGCAGAACCAGGGCAAGGTGGTAGCACAGGGCGACAGGCTGGGGTTGCCATGGCCTAGGAAATTGCTCACCCACAAAGCAGATCCTGAGAAAATCCTGGGGTCTCTCTCCCTGGCCTAGTATAACCCCTGTTCCTTCCCACACAGACCTACAGCTTTCCCACTCCCTCCACTATTTATCCAAAGGCCCTGCTCTGTATGTGCCACCTGTACGACAATCCGAACACCTTGTGTTTCAGTAGTCTTTGGACTTCTTTGAGAATACTTTTTATTCAGAAGCTGAAACCACACTTGGACATCTGCTGGGAAGCAGGTATGTGTCCTTCGATGGCTCAATGGCCCCAGAGGCATTAAGAGGGGATTCCTTGCCCCCGCCCTCTGGCTCTTTCTGATCTCAGAGCTCATTTTCCCGTTTTATCCCCCATCACTGGCTGTTTTCCTCTTCTCCCCTCTTCCGTTATTCCAGCATACTCCAGGATTTCCAGTCATCCTTACTAGGCTTATCTGCTAACTAACACCAGAAGTACATTTCCAAATACACACTCGCACTCCCTCTTTCAAAGATTTCATGACATGTACAGCTAATATAAATTTAAACTATGGGAAAATGTCCAGTAGTAAGAAACATAAGAGCAAATTAAAATGTTACTGCTCATATATTCAAGTTATATATTCAAGCATATAGAAGTTCTCATATACGCTGAGAGCATGGTGGTAGAGATAAAGCTTTATGAATAAACATGCTTGTCCCAGTACGATTTGTGATATCAAGTAACTTATAAATATCTAACAATAGGAGGATGTTTGAATAAGTTATGGTACATCCAGGATGTAATGTTTCATAGCCATCAAAAATTATATGTTTTTTTAAAGATGTATTTATTTGTGAGAGAGAGAGCACACCAGCACAAGTGGGAAGGGCAGAGGGAGAGGCAAAGAAAGAATCCCAAGCAGACTCCTCACAGAGTGGGGAGCCCACCAGGGGGCTCGATCTCATGACCCTGAGATCATGACCCAAGCCGAAAACCAAGGGTCAGGCACTCAACCGACTGCACCACCCAAAATTCTGTTTGTAAAGAATTTCAACATTGGGAATTTGTAGAATATAATATTAGTTGGAAAAAAGATGAAACTATATAGTATCTCAATTATGTCTTGATGTATAAAAACACATTACAGAGGACATTGATATATTAATCCTGGAATAAAATATGCCTAAGTGTTTCCATTTCACTTGTATACTTTTTGAAATGATCATTTATTCTGACAAACAAGAAATAGATAATTTTTAAATTAAAAAAAATAATTTGTAGATTCACATTTGGGCACAACTGTGCATCCTTCCCATTGTTTTGAAACGTTATCGGCTGCTTAACTTAATCCTAAATCTTACCTCAGGCTAATGTGGCATCTTTTATTGTAGATGCACATTTCCCAGCTCTGCCCAGTCTTCCTTCAAAGAATCGAGCATCCTGTTTTCCTAATCTGCTAGCAAGTTTAATCTCTGGAGGAATGAGACAATTTCTAGGCTAAACCTTACAAACATGATCTAGATTATAGTGTCTGAACTTCTGCCAAGTAGAATCCAATAGTCAGGGTTCTCCAAAGAAACAATAGGATATTTATAGGTATATATGAAAAGAGATCCATTATCAGGGATTGGCTCACATGGTTATGGAGGCTGAGAAGTCCCACAATCTGCCATCTGCAAGCTGGAGGCCCAGGAAAGTGGGCTGGTGGGGTAGTTCCAATCCAGAATCCAAAGGCCTGAGAACCAGGAGCACCTGTGTCTGAGGGCAGTAGAACATGGATGTCTCGGTTCAAGCAGAGAAAGCAAGTTTGCCCTTCCTTTGCTTTTTTGTTCCATTCAGGCCCTCGATAGATTGGTTGATACCTCCCGCACACACACACTAGTGAGGGCCACCTTCTCCTCCTCAGTCTCCCATTCAAATTATAGTCTCTTCTGGGAACACCCTCACAGACACACCCAGAAATGTTTTGTCAGCTCTCTGAGTGTCCTTTAGCTCAGTCAAGTTGACACATGAAATTAATGTGTCTCAATTAACAATGAGAAAGGGGGAAGCCCCCAAATGCAGCTGTATTTTTAAAATGAACACTTTTTTCCTAACCCAAAGAGTTTCATACTTATTAGTTTCTTCCCCCCTTCCCCTTCCACTCAACAGTTGGAGTGCAATATAAAATTTGCAGTTATGTCAGTACTCAGAATTCAACACTGACCCACTTTCTTGCATTGCAATTCAAATTCTAAGCTTACCAAATAAGATGCTTCTAAAACAAACTTCTTAGGTAAAATTTCTAGAATTATATTTTTTTACAGACAATAATTAACAACAAAAAGTATCACATGCATGTGGTAAAACAAGGGAAAAAACCAGCAGGGTATCAAGTGAAAAGTGAAGAGTCTCCCCTTTGTCATTCCCATTCCTACTCTCTGGGTTTTTTTTGTGTGCAACCAGAAATGTCCATATGTTTTAACACACGAATATCAGACATGATTCAGAGGGATTCAATCTACCCTTCATCCACTTTCCCCAGTGGTAACATCTTGTGCAGTTACAGCCCAATGACCCAACCAGGAAATTGACATTGATGCACTCCATCAAGCCTTGTTCAAATTCCACCACTTTTTCATGCACTCACTTGTGTGTCTGGTTTTAGTTCTGTATAGTTTTATGGTGTGTGTGACCACCACCACAGTCAAGATACAAAATACCCCTAGCATAAGAGGTCCTTATGTTCCTATTTCATAGCTTGGCCACCTTCTGTCCTCCCCACTTCCCTAAACCCTGGCAATGACTAATCAGTTCTTCATGTAGTTTTCTCATTTCAAGAGCGCCATATTAATGGCATCAGATTGGTTTATTTGACTCAGCAAATTCCCTTGAGATCCTTGCAAGGTACTGTGTGTCTCAGTGGTTTGTCCTTTTTATTGCTGAGTAGTAGTCCATGGTATGGATGTGCCAGAGTTTAACCTGTTGAAGGACATTTAGGTTGTTTCCAGTTTGGGGCTATTACAAATAAACCTGCTATGAATATTCTTTTTTTTTTTTCCCCCCCAGTAAGTACCTGTTAAACAGGCATTTATGTCAGGGATCATCTGAAGGAACACAGTACTTTAATGTGGACAGGGCCTTTGTGATCACATGTTAATAAGCATTCTTATTTCATAAATAGTAAAAAAAACTGCTAATCCAAGAAGATGAAGAACTGTCTCAAGGTCTCACAGCAATGTTGTTGAATTAAGTCTAAGCCCCAGAATGGTCTTCAAATACAAGAAAATGACATAGTATAATATTATAATAAAAACAAAACTACCAAAATACAATGGGCAGCAAAATACCTAAACAACATACATAAGAAGTGATTAAATGATTAAAAAAAGGAAAAGAGATACATAATTAATCCCTCAGAGAGACTTCTAGTTTTAGCTCTGACATGTAAAGAGCTTAGAGTTGTCATTCCCATCCTTAGGAAAACAAAAAACTGAACAAACCAAAATCATTGACTTTTCTTGAGCTCCTAGAATTCACAGGGCAAACTGTCACCCTGAAATCTGGAGAGACAAGACAAATACAGAGAATCTTAGCCAAATACACAGAATCACAACCAGCCATCTGCTATATGGAACAGAAGCCACTGGAGTCATAAACTGGTAAAAACACTCAAATGATAATTTCGACAAATTGCTGGAGGCTGAATATGGACTAGCTTGGGTAAGAAACACAGTCTTAGGAGGGGTTCCTAACACTTTTGTGGGTTTTCCCTCCAAGAATCCCACTAGGTTTTCTTGGTGAAAAACCAAAAAAAATCTCCTCATAGCTCTGAAAAGAAGAGGAGAAGATTAAGAATTGCAAAGTATGCCCAGAACGTTCTTTACAATAAAGGCCTACTCTTCAGGGAAAAAGATTTTACCAGAGCCTTTTCTGAAGTGGGGAAAGGGAACTTCCCTGACCCTAGCCACTTCTAGTCTTCCTATCTCGTCTATGGGGGGAAAAAGTTAAGAAAGACTTGGGAAGGTCACAGGCCCACTAAAGCACTGAGACTTAATCATCAGATTACAGGGGGCTTCTACTCCCCCGTACCTTACCACTACACCAACAAGGCTCTGGTGTAACAACAATGGAGTCTACTAAAAGATGCAGACTCTATCTAAGGAGTTTTTAGAAAAGCCCAAAGACAACAGGGGAGACAAGAAGAATACCAGAGCAAGTCTGAAGCTTCTGACACCCACAGCTAACATTAAACATAGCCCAACTCCTTGTTAAATGGACATAAGACCTTACATAAAGGGCCTATTCACCTCAGCTCCTACTACCCAATGCATCATACCTAACTTCCAACAAACAAATACAAGATGTGTTAAGAGGCAAGAAAAATCAGTCTGAAGTGATAAAGCAAGTATCAGAACCACCCAGATTTTGGAATTAACAAAGAATTTAAAGTAACTCTGATTAATATATTAGGTGCTCTCATGAAAAAAGTAAACAACATGTTAAGACAGATGGATAACATAAATAGATTTTTTTTGTTTAGAAGCTTTAAAAAAAATCCAGAGGAAATGCTATAAATCAAAAACACTGTAACAGAATGCCTTTCATGGGCTCATCAATAGATGGGACACAGCCAAGGCCAGAGTCCCTGAGCTTGAAGATAGGTTAACAGAAACTTCCCAAACTGAAAATCAAAGAGAAAAAAAAAAAAAAAAAAAGCACAGAACTGCAGGAGAATCTCAAAATGGACCAGAACATCTAAGAACTGTGGGAAATTGAGGCAGAGACAGATAAAAAGTAAAATAGGATACATTCATTTTGGAATACAGAAGGAAAAGAGAGGAAGAAACAAAAGAAATATCTGAAGCAATAATGGCCAAGAATTTTCCAAAATTAATGAGATTCCAAACCACAGATCTAGGAAGCTCAGAAAACACCAACCAAGAAACTATACCTAGGCATGTCATACTCAAACTGTAGAAAACCAAAGACAGAGATAATCTTGAATAAAGCTGGGGATGGGGAGTAAGTTGAGGGGATATGGGGAAAACCTTACCTAAACAGGAATAAGGATGGGAATTATAGCAGACTTCTTGTCATAAACAATGCAGGCAAGAAGACAGGAGGGTAAAATATCTAAAGTGTTATTGAAAGAAAAACCTCACCAACCCAGAATTCTATATCCCAGTGAAATTATCCTTCAAAAGTGAAGAAAAAATTAAGGGTTTCTCAGGCAATGAAAAATTGAGGGAATTCATCTCTAGCAGATCTGTCCTGAAAGAAATATTAAAAGAAGTTCTTTAGGAAGAGGGAAAATGATACAGATCAGAAACTTGGATCTACAGAAAGGAAGCATCAGAAAAGGAATATATGAAAGTAAAAGAGAATCTTTTGTTTTCTTATTCTTGGCATAAAAAGTAACTTCTTCAAATAATAACAATAGCAACGTACTGGGTGATTACAGCATATGACAGCAATGTTATAAAGATGGGAGGGAAGAATTGGGATGATTCTGTCAAAAGGTATCTGCACCATACATGAAGCAGAATAGTGTTTTTGAAGGTGGACTCAGTTAAAACATTTATTGCAAACTAAGGTAATCACCGGAAAAATTACATAGTCCCCTAGAAAATATAGTATTAAGAAATGACTTAGATAAAAGCTAATTACATAAAAACTCAAAGTAAAAATGCTACCATTGGAAAAATTTAACTAAAATCCTAAGACCATTAATGATAACACACAAATAATTATTGGTTGATGAATGTGGTCGGTATTGTTCTGAGCAATTTACATGTACTATTTCACCTATTTTTTTAAAAATCATCCTATTTTCAAATGAAGAAACTGAGGCATAGAGATCAAATTACTTGCTCAGTGATGCACAGTAAAGTGGCAGAGCTGAATTTATTCCCAGGCAGTGGACAGCAGTGGGTGAGGAAGAACCATACATCAGTAAATACTATCTTTATTAGCCAAAATTAATCAATGGTCTAATCATATGGATTAATCTTGAATGTAGTTTCTAATTCACATTAAAATTCACTAATAATACTATCATATGTTCCACAGACTTAAGTTCTATTATACCTAAAAAAACTCATATACCAATGATTAAACTGCAAACACATACTGCGGTTTAAAAAAAAAAAAGATGTGTTAATAGATGTGTCTATGAGGTACATGCAGTAAAATTTTACTACTGTTGTACTTCTTAAAAAATCAAAATAGAAATAGATTAGAATTTTACGATGTATACAGCAAAAGACAACATTTCAGTGTTTGTCTTTAGCAATGATGTATATTTAGCAATGAATGGTTATATGAAGCCACTACCTTTATCCAATTTTCTAGCTCTAGATAACTTTTCTTGAGATCTCCTTTTTAGTTCTTGGACTGGAATACAGGCCAGTGCTTTCTCCTGGAGAGCAAGGTTCTCATAGACCAGCACATGCTGAATGTTGGACCGGAGAACTTTTAGAATGACTGAATCAGTAGTAACCATTGGAGCAGATGGTTGATTTGATGACTGTCCTTCACTGTTCTCTGCATGCTGGATTAACCCACTAGGATTTGAAGACTGTGTTAGAGGAAGCTGGGTACTGGATGCAGGTTGCTGAGCTAATTCTACTCTGTAACTCTTATTTGATCCATACAATCTGCTACTTCTCTCTATGGCAATCAGGTCACGAATTTTTTGCAGCTGCTCCACTGAAGCTTTTTTAGGAAAGATAAGATGTGTTTCTCCCTCTTCAAAGTCCATTTCAAATAAACATTCAACGGCTCCCCTGACAGGTAAGAGTCTAGGAGAAAAAGCTGCGTTTCCAATCTGGAGAGACCTATATTTTTCATCATTAGGGTTTCTGAGGATGTTGTCCACATAGGTGAGCAACAGCTTGGAGGCCTCCAGAAAGGTCTCCGGGGTGTTCTGGCACAGCTCGGCCACGGCCGGGGACGCGGATCCCGACGCGCTGCCCAGCGCCGCTGCCGCCATGCTTGAGCTCCCGCGGCCGTCGCCGCCCCTAAGCGCGCCGCGTCCCGCACTCGCTATGAATATTCTCGTACAGGTCTTTGTGTGCACAGAGATTTTCATTTTGGGGGGTAAATGTCCAGGAATACAATTGCTGGGTCATATAGTAAGTGCATGTTTAGTTGTACAAGGAACTGCTACATTTTTCCTGAGTGGCCAAACCATCTTAACCTTCCCACCAGAAATGCTTGAGTGATCCAGTTTCTCTGCATCCTCACCAGCATTTGGTGTTATTACTCTTTTTTAATTTTAGCCATTCTGATAGGTGTGTAAGTGCTCTCTCGTTGTGATTTTAATTTGCATTTTCCTAAGGACTAATGAACATCTTTTTGTGTGCTTCTTTGCCATCTGTACATCCTCTTCAGTGAAATATCTGTTCACACCTTTTGACTGGATTTCCTAACTGGATTGTTTTTGAAATGTCCATATTGTCCTTAATAGTTTGTTTATAAGTAGGCTCCACACCCAGTGTGGAGCCCAACGCGGAGCTCAAATTCACGACCCTGAGATCAAGACTTGAGCCTGATCAAGAGTCAGATGCTTAACCAACTGAGCCATCCAGGCACCCCTTTTTAATTTTTTTTAAGTAGGCTCCATGCCCAATGTGGGGCCCAAACCCAATGACCCTGAGATCAAGAAACGTATGCTCTACTGACTGAGTCAGCCAGGCATCCCTTTAACAGCATATTTTAAAAGAATGTACAAACACATTTTGAGACAACGGGGGAAAATAACATGGACTGGATATTGGGTCATACTAAGGGTTTAGTATTAATTTCATTAAGTATGATAATGGCAGGGTGGCTGGGCACAGATAAGTTCTCGTCTGCCAGAACTGCATTCTGAAACATTTAGGATAGAAGTGACATGCTGCCTTTAAAAAGTAGGGGAGATGGAAAGAGTAGATGAAACATAATTGTTGAAGCTGAGTGATGGGTACACAGAGAGTTCATTATACTATCCTTTCCTCTTTCTTTTATGTGTGTTGGGATATTTCCATAATAAAACTGTCTTGAAAATATACGGACGGTGCAGTCAGTACAGCATACAGCTCTTGATCTCAGGGTCCTGAGTTTTAGCCCCGCGCTGGGCACAGAGTTTACTTTAAAAAAAAAAAAAAAAAAGAAAAGGAAAAGGAAATGTACTGAGATTTCAGTTCTGTGATGTTACACATTCTCACCATGTCCCCACAATACTGTGCACACAAGGTCAGCCTCAGCCTCAGGGACTTGCAACCTGTGTACTCACACAGGCCCTCATGACTGGTTTGATGCTCTGCCTGGTCTTGAAATTCTTAATTTCAATTAAGGGGCCCTGTATTTTCATTTTGCACCAGCAAACTATGTACCATAGCTGCTCCTGTAAGCACATAATACGTGCTGAGTAAATGCTTATCAAATAAATGGACCAAAAAAAAAGAGCAGAACGTGAGAGAGAGAAGGGAAAAAGAGATGGGGATGGCAAAGGAGAAGGAGATAACTAGGTCAAAGGGGAGATGCAGGAAGTCTCAAAGTAGAAAAGCTGAATGGGGATTGTAGGAAGGGATGCTGCTGGGGAGGTGTACAGAGAAAGTAGGAGTCCAGCTGGAAGATGAACCTGGGGCTCACTATTCATCATTCTCCTCAGAGGAATCACAGTCCCTTCATTTGACTACGATTCCCAGGTATAAGCAAAAGTGAAAGCAGAAAGAAGTAGCCACTTGGACCCCAGGGAAAGACGGGATTGGTCGCTAGGATGCCCACTGGGCCACTGTTCCTCACTCATCCCAGACCTTAACACCACAGAGTTCCTTCAATGTCTTCACAGGGGCTGGGGAAAACGGAAACCCTTGGCCTGGATCAGACCAACTCCCTCTTCTGCCAAGCCCATGTTCAAGGGTATGACTGGCTCTAGCTGATGCCAGGCCAAAAAAGACTGGAAAAGGTAGGGAGGCAATTGAGTGAGGATCAAGGGATCAAAAGATCATGAATCATTAAATCAGCAAATTCTTACTAATTACCAATCAATGACGTAAGTATTATCTACCCCATGCATAATGAGACAGATGTAGAAGGAGTGTAAACAAACCCCACCCATATCCATGATGCATTGCGGTCCCCACCCTTGTCCGCGCCGGGGAGCCCAGCAGCACTTTGTTCCTTGTCACTTTGTACCCTGTCTTACAAGTAGTTATGTACACATCTTTCCTCTTACTAACAGCTCTTTAAGAGTGAGATTCCTATTAGATCTACTGAATACACCGTGGAGCATCCTGTGTAGCAAGTGAAGAGTAAAAGTTTATTGAATCCAAGTCATAATTCACTGTTGATCAGGGTGTGGGCAAACAGATATTCCTGCAATGTGAGCAGGAGAGTGAATTTTTACACTCCTTTGAGAGCAAATGGCAATCTCTACAAAAACTTCACTTTCAGGAATTTTTCTGATTTATGCATATGAATAAAAACATGTATAGAAATGTAGGAATTGCAAAATCATGGGAACAAACGAAATGGTTTTTAGTTGGATAACCAAATGGTTATCAGTGGTTATCATTAAATAAATAAATTGTTGTTCCATAAAATAGAAACCATCCTCAAGAGTATAATAGATGGAAAGAAACCAAAACAATAGTTGCCTATGGGGTTGACAGGGAGGGGGCATGAGGGAACTTTCTGGATGATAGTAATGCTTCATATCTTGATTGGAGTTTGAGTTACACAAGTGTTAAGTCTTTATCAAAACTTATGGAGTGGTCCACTGAAAATCCGTGCATTTCACTGTAGACAATTTTTATTTTAAAAGAAAAAGTTAACTAATATTTAACTCCATTTACTTTCATGCATGCGGAAAGATGAAATAGGTTACAGAAGGTCACACAGCAAGTAAGTGGTAGGAAGGAGATTTGAAACCTGGTCTTCACATCTCTTAAAATATGTGCTTAACCACAACCACTCTGTTTTCTCTTATTTAGGGACATACTCATGTGGAACTCCTCTGCCGCTATCGGCAGACATCTCATAAACACAATGCTTTTTTTGGCCCTGGGCAACAACCACACTCAACTTCTCAAATTCCAGAATCACTTTTTGTGGCCTGGTGCTGAATAGCTGAGCTGGAGGGACAACCTATACCTCATATTCACTCGGTGCATTCCCAGTGAGCTTTGTGCAGTATTACAACTAGCTGATGAGAGTGAGAATGTGTATTTATTCTTATGTACTTGAGAATTCACCATTTATGGGAAGCATTTCCATCCCAGAAATATCAATGATGCTGATATACTTCATATTAAATCATTTATCCACCTTCCCTACACATGTGAAAGAG
This sequence comes from Callorhinus ursinus, assembly GCF_003265705.2. NCBI lineage: Eukaryota > Metazoa > Chordata > Mammalia > Carnivora > Otariidae > Callorhinus > Callorhinus ursinus. Next base: position 79,761,194 of record NW_027397074.1, read on the forward strand.
CTGTGGGTAAGGCAACGAACACAAAGAGAAACACTCTCAACTGAGTTCAAAGGGCAAGATTCTGAGTCTGATTCTAACTAAACAAATTGTGTACTTTCTCTGAGCTGGTTTCCTCCTCCGTAACATGAAAATGATAATCAGACTTAGCCACACGATTGTCAAGGATCAAAGGAGATTGGGCCAATTTGTTTCTACACACACACAAACATACACACATATTCTTACCTACATTCTTTTTTTAAAAAGTCACCTGCACATTGGGCTTAGTCTAGAGCTATTCAAGTAAAAGTCTTACCTTTTGTAATCAGTCTTAATTAGCTCATAAAAGATAAACATCCTGATACAGGGCCTGCAATCCTAATTTCCCATTCTTGCCTTACATAGTGATAATTTTATTTAATCTTCTGATAATCTCTTTTGCTGCCTTTGCTCTCTGATGGTCAGCATTTTAAGATGCCAAACAGTGGGGAAATAACATCTAACCACTCCTCCAGGAGAGACCCCAGAGTTATGATTTTAGAATGTCATAGGTGTTTTATTAAATTATCATTATTAAATCAGCCAAAAAGAGTGTTTAGAGTCAGATGACATAGTGTTTAAGAGCCAGGTTTCTTGACTGGAACTACAGGTTCAAATCTCAGCCCCACCCTTGATTAGCTATACATTTTCCTCAAGTTTCTGATCTCACCTGTAAAATGAACATAATAACAGCAACTACCTCTTATTACATTTTAAATTACTTAATTTGTATAAAGCATTTAGCACAGTGAGCAGTACACAAAACACTCCATACATGTTGGCTACAAGTATAAAGCAGACTCAGATTCAGAAACACAAAATCACAAGAATATGGAGGCGTAGAGAAGTGCACGGTGGTAGACATCAACTACCCTTCACAGGAAGTCTGCCGATTATCTCTGCTTCCCCCCCCCCCCCAACCTCCCACTTCCCTCCCTTCACTATCCCCTCCCAAAATGAGGTGGGCATAGTGGGCCCGCCTAGGGCAGTAATCCAACCCCTAACATGGTGGTTTGTAGAGGCAGGCAAGTAGAAAGCAGAATGACCAATAGTATCTTTAGCATCTATATTTTGCTAAGGATACTAAGTTGAAGAAAAAGGAAAGTAAAACCTTGGGGAAGAAGTTTGGCCATATGTATTCAAGGAAACAAAATCTTTCTTTCACGTTGCTTGTCTCGATGACATTTCTTGGAATTTAATGGGAGGAAATAATCCAAAAAGAAGGTAAAACTACACGTAAGAAGAGTTTCATTTAGCATCATTTTTAAAAAGGCTTTATGGAAGCATAATTCACCCTTATAAAGTGTAAAATTCAGTGGGTCTTTTATAGCATATTCAGAGTTGTGCAAGCATCACTACTATTTTTTTTTTAAGATTTATTTATTTTGGGGATGGGCAGAGAGAGGGAGAAAGAGAATCCCAAGCAGGCTACACACAGAGCCCCACAAGGGGCTCCATCCCATAACCCCAAGATCATGACCTGAGCTGAAACAAGAATCAGATGCTTCTGGGCGCCTGGGTGGCTCAGTTGGTTAAGCGACTGCCTTCGGCTCAGGTCATGATCCTGGAGTCACGGGATCGAGTCCCACATCGGGCTCCCTGCTCGGCAGGGAGTCTGCTTCTCCCTCTGACCCTCTTCCCTCTTGTGCTCTCTATCTCTCATTCTCTCTCTCTCAAATAAATAAATAAAATCTTAAAAAAAAAAAAAAGAATTGGATGCTTCACTGATTGAACTACCCAGATGCCCCACATCACTACTAATTTTTAAAAAAGAAATCCATTAGCAGTTACTCCCCATTTCTTCCCTCTCTCCAGCCTCTGGCAACCACTAATCTACTTTCCGTCTCTTGAAACATTTGAGGACAAAAAAAAAAAAAAAAAATTGAATAAAATAAACTCAATGCTACCAAGTAACATAACATAAAGGCATGTTAAATTATGGTAATCCATTCAATAAAATATTATGTGGCTATTAAAAATTACCACAACAAAGACTGTATCAAAAGATCAATTATATATGATACAATGTTTAAATTTTTTTAAAAATACAAAATGGTGAGTACTCCGATTTCTTTTTTTTTAAATGTAGATTTTTTTTTTTAAGATTTTTTATTTATTTACTTGACACACAGAGAGAGACAGCTAGAGAGGGAACACAAGCAGGGGGGTGGGAGAGGGAGAAGCAGGCTCCTGGCTGAGCAGGGAGCCCGATGTGGGGCTCGATCCCAGGACCCTGGGACCATGACCTGAGCCAAAGGCAGATGCTTAACGACTGAGCCACCCAGGCAACCCGTGAGTCCTCTGATTTCAACCAGAGATCATTTCAACCAGTGTGTGAACAGACTAGAGGAAATGTGTAGAAATTTTAAATGGCCATGTTAGGATAAGGAGATTGTGGATGATTTTTTTTCTTTGCAAGATTTTATATTTAACAAGTGGAATTTTTAGGGGCACCTGGGTGGCTCAGTGGGTTAAACAGCCAACTTTTGATTTCAGCTCAGGTCATGATCTCATGGTCTTAAGATTAAGTCCCTGCATCGGGCTCCATGCTCAGCAGGGAGTCTGCTTAAAGATTCTCGCTCCCTCTGCCTGCCCCCTCAAATAAAGAGTAAAAGTATAAAAATGGAATTTTTAGAAAATCTATTTAAAATTATCGTGATAGAGAATATATTAAAGGCACAGCCAGCCAGCAGTCCAACCTTCCTGACTTGGAACTGGTTCTTAACTAGCAAGTCTTTCTAGTGTAGGCTCCTTCTGGCAACCAAGAGCCTTTATGCTACAAAGATCTCATTCTCCAGGGGCGCCTGAGTGGCTCAGTTGTTAAGCATCAGCCGAGCAGGGAGCCCGTCGTGGGGCTCGATCCCAAGACCCTGAGATCAAGAGTTGCCTGCTCTATCAGCTGAACCAGCCAGGTGCCCCAGATGCAAATCCTTCTGACCCCAGTTATACTTTCCTTATATGCGATAAACAGTATGGAAATTCATGTAAACAAAACAACAACCAGCTCTCCCCCTACTCTCCATTCCCACTTCGTATAGAGACACAGCTCATTTGGACTACCACAGCCTTCCTGTTACATCTCCTCCCCCTCCTCTATCTGGTCAGAGAATCATCATTGACATTCCACCACTATACACACCTGCATTCCACTCCAGGCACCCCATCCTTCTTCCCCTCCCTCCCTTCCTCTCTCCTCTCCCACTCTGTCTCTCTCACACATACACACACACTCCACACATCCTCTGATGCAGCAGCCCTGGCTGTGCCCCACGACTGTCCTTGGGATTATATTTGTGCCCCATTATCTCCTACTCCCCTTGGTTTGTCCAATGGTAACACTCTGAAGGCCTGGAACCCAGCCTTGTAGCCTTCTCTGTGTCTCAAGAGTAAAGTATGCCTCCATCCTCTACACCTCCCAACACCTGCCTCACCTAGACTTATTACCAGGATTCCCCTTAAAGAAGTGGTCATAGGGGCGCCTGGGTGGCTGGGTTGGTTAAGCATCTGCCCTGGGCTCAGGTCATGATCCCAGGATCGAACCCCACATCCGGCTCAGTGGGGAATCTGCTTCTCCCTCTCCCTAGGCCTGCTGCTCCCCCTGCTTGTGCTCTCTCTGTGTCAAATAAATAAATAAACTCTTAAAGAAAAAAAAAAGAGTGGTCATAGGGGCACCTGGGTGGCTCAGTCAAGTGTCTGCCTTTGGCTCTGGTCATGATCCCAGGGTTCTGGGATCAAGCCCCATGTGGGGCTCCCTGCTCAGTAGGGAGCCTGCTTTTCCTGCCCCTCCCCCCTGCTCATGCTCTCTCTCAAATAAATAAATAAAAACTTAAAAAGAAAAAGAAAAATAAGAGCGGGTCCTGGATCTCCAGTGTGTGGTGAGGCCAGGCAAGATGGTAGCCTTCTAATGAGAGCATTCAGCTATGTTTAGTGAGCATCTACCTTGTGTCAGGAACCATGTCAACTGCAGGGATTCAGAATTTATTGAAACTAATCACTCACTTTGAAAAGCTCATGGTGGGGCGCCTGGGTGGCTCAGATGGTTAAGCGTCTGCCTTCCGCTCAGGTCATGATCCCGGGGTCCTGGGATCGAGTCCCGCATCGGGCTCCCTGCTCCTTGGGAGCCTGCTTCTCCCTCTGCTTCTCTCTCTCTCTCTCTCTCCCTGTCTCTCATGAATAAATAAAATCTTTAAAAAAATCAAATAAATGAAAAGCTCATGGTGGAAAAAAGGTATGTAAATAGAAAATTACTATAGAAACACCTAAAGTCTTGAACAGGGGTAGGAAGGAATGCTGTGGATACACTGTGGAGACAGCCTCCAGAGCAGGCATCACCTTGGACGTGACTTTGAAGAATAAGAGTTAACTGGGCCAAGAACCATACACCAAAACGTTTTACAGGTCTGCAAAAAACAAGTTCAAAGAAATGGTACTTTGGCAGCTGAAGCACGACCCGCCATTCCATGCCACAGCAAATCCTGCAAAGCACTATGTGATCTAGAGATTAAATAAACCGTGGCCTCTGCTCCAAGCATAAAATATATTACCTAAACAGAAGACAAACTACTCAGAAAACAGTACGCATTGAGAAGAGAAGAGGAAACTGAATATAACTCTGGTCCTAAGTACAAAGATCACTGGGGTGGGGCGGGGGCGCAGGAGCACTCTCATTAAGGCACTGTAGGGGGTGGGTGGTGTAAAAACCAAAAAAAATCAAGGTGGGGCAATAGCACCACTCGGTAAGCAGAAAGGGGAGGAGGAAGCCTGCGCAGGAACTGAGGGATTGGAACAGACAAGTGGGTGGAGCCACTGGGCTCCACCCGCCCACCTTCCGCTCCCCTACAACCTACTTTCTGCCGAGTCGGTCCAGACAGGTGAGAGAGGAATTCCTAACACCGGTGAGAAGGGCAGGAGGGCCATGGGATTGGGGTTAGGGTTCAAGCAGGGGGTCTGGTCCCTACCTAGAGTCTGTGGCTTCTTGCTATGCAGAGTTCAGGGAACAACTAATGGGCTGGTTTTGGGGCGCTGCTGCCTAGGCGTGGCAGCCGTGTTGGAGAGGGAAAAGAAGGCTTCCCCCCACCAGCTTCCTAGCCCTTGCGGTGACTACAGACAGAAAACTTGAAATCTGAGCTTACTGAGTTAAGGCCGGTAGAGGATGGGATACCCTGGCAGACAGGGAGAGATCAGGAGTTATCTGGGCCTCTGTCCATTGCCCTAGGCCTTGTAAGATTCTCACATAGTTGTGTCCCTTTGTTGCATGCATGGGCACTTTCTCCCCCCAACCAGAGCATGGGCTGAGTGGAGGAAATGGAAAGATGGGGTTTTCCTCCCCAGCTTCCCTCCCCAACAGGGCCTAACTGGGGAGATGGGGGCAGGTAGGGTGGAGGTCCAATGCAGAGCAATTATAGAGAAAAGCCAGGGCCTGCCTCATCACCTGGATTCCACAGATGCTGGTGAGCACGGAGGCCCCAGGAAGGGCCAGCCAAGACTGAGTCTTGGATGGTGTAGAAAGATAGAGCTGGAAGAGAGACTGCAGAAAAGAAGGAAGAAGGAGGGAAGGCAGGGCCATGACACAGTAAGTCGCATGAAGGCTCCTGGACTTTTATTTCCTGGCTACTCCACACATACTGATATCTTGGGACGGCACTGTGATCATAGAGAAAATTACAAAGCTGAATGGAACTCTGAAGATCATATATTTGAGCCATTTGATTCGAGACTGAAGAACCTAAAACCTAAAGGTGTCTAATATGGCTACTTTGGAATCTGACCCAGACGGGACGCCAATTGCTGGTTTAGACACACCTGTGTGTCTTTTTGCAGGAGCCTGGGGAGGGGCCATGGTGCCAACCCAGTTGTGGGGGAGACTGGAGAAGCCGCTTCTCTTCCTGTGCTGCACCTCCTTCCTCCTGGGGCTGGCTTTACTGGGCATACGGCCGGACATCGCCCCTGTTGCTTATTTCTTTCTCGCCTTGGGTGGCTTCTTTTTGTTTGTTTGCCTCCTGGCCTGTTCTCTGGAATGGGGGTTCCGATCAATGCAGACGGAGAGCCCAGGGGCCTCAGGCAATGCACGGTGAGTCAAGGGGTGGACAGAATTCTAGGAATATACGATGGACCCTTTTGCCCTGTGTCCCTCTAGTCTCTCAGACATACAGCTCTGCTTTCCTGTTACTGGTATCTTTGAGGTGGTGGGTGGGGTCAGGGGTGGGTGGGTCTTTTGCCAATAGATGACAGTAAAGGGAAAAAGGACTCCTTTCAGGAGGCCACCAGTAACCTTATTTCTTCTCCCTCAGTGACAATGAAGCCTTTGAGGTGCCAACCTACGAAGAGGCTGTGGTGTTGGAATCACAATGCCGCCCCCAGCTGTTGGATCAGCCACCCCCCTACAGCAGTGTTGTAATCCCCCCAGAACTTGAGGAAGGACAGCCTAGCAATCCAGACGGCCCCAATAGAGCCCGATTAGAAAGGCGAGTGGGCTCAGAGGGGTCTATGACCCCACAAAACTCCGGAAGAGATCCAGTCAGCCTTCGGCTTCGGGGATCCCGGGTCATGTCCACTGCTCCTGATCTGCAGAGCTTGGGGGTGCCCCCCAAATTGGAGCCTCTTACTCCACCTCCTGCCTATGATGTCAGCTTTGGTCAACCTGATGATGATGTTTTCTCTGAAAACAACGGGACGCCCCCCTAAAAGACTTTACCACGATATAGCATCTCTGCACCAGACCCATTCATGCATTTGACCAACAGTTCCCCGTGCCTGCTGTGTCAGGAACTGTGTTTCTGCATGGGGAACTGAACACAGAGGGGAGTCAGGCTATGGTAAGCCTTTTCCAGCTGAGATGTATGTGGCACAATTTGAGTCTTCAGGTAACATTCAGTAACCTACCCCATAGCCGGTATTTCCAGAGTTAGATGGAGGGTGAGAGGAGTGATCCAGAGAATCTGGAGAAGGAAGAAAAGAAACATCTGAGTGACAGCTATGTTGTTTCTGTTCTGGGTGTTTCTGTCTACCGGCTCAGTTAGGCTTCCCAGCCATGTGAGATGTTACTACCCTCCTTTGAAAAACGAGGATTCCAAGGGACAGTGAAGTTTGAGAATTTGCACAGGGGCACACTCCTAGTAAACAGCATAAAAATGATTTTAACTGTACTCTTCTGATCCCAAATCCTATTGTATTTTCAATTACAAGGTCCTCCACAAAATCTCTCAATCTCTATCTTGGACAACTGCTGGACAGAGGTGGGAGACTTCCTATAGACAGAATGGTGGAATGGTTGTGTCTGCAGACAGTGTGGGCTGAGTGTGCCCAAGAGTGTGCCCAGCCTCCTGGATAAGCAAAACTAATCAAAGCTGCGACAGCCCGTGCTCCAGGTAGGGAGCAGTTTCTGCCCAGGGGCTGAAGAGCAGTCTCTAGTGCTTCCTAGCGGGAAGTAGTGGAGTAAACTGCCCCAGGGGGAGGGGCTTCCGATTTTGAGACGGGTGGATGAGGGCCAAGAAAGGATAAAACAGGAGCTTGGCGAGGGGTGGCGGAGTAGCTAAGGCTCCCTCTTGAATCACCTATGAAGCGCTGGAGCCACCCGCACGGTGTCTAACCGTTAAGCCTCACCCCTGCGCTCTGACCACAGGGTTTTACCCCAGTCCCCTGGTCCGGCTTCCTCGGATCCCAACAGAACACCGGATTTTCTGGAATCGTGCTGTGGCTGTGACGCAGGTTTTAGCCACTGGGAGCGGCCCAACCATCGATGACCCACCCTCCTCAGGGGTGTGCCCCCCACTTAGGCATTCATCCACTGTGCGGTATCTAACGCCTCCCAGTGCTCTCCATCTCATCCTTACCCTGGCCCCAATAGTTCAATAAAGTCAAAAGTCCGGCCAAACCGGTCTTCGTAGAGTGCTTCCAATAGGCGGGTGAGGCAGGGTGGGAGGTGCCGGAGAGCGAGCCGTGATTTCCGCGGGAACCAACGACCAATCGGATTCCCGCGTAGGACGAAGCGGCTCCACGCTTCCCCCCGCCCCTTCCCTTTCCGCCAAGCGCGCTCTCTCACCCCATTGGACGGCACATCCAGCGCGAGGGCTCTGTGCCTGCGCGCGCACCGGGGACGGCAGGGGCGGGGCAGGCCTCGCGTAGGGGTGGAGCTAGGAGGAGTAGCGCGCAGGCGCGTCGTGCGCTGGCGGACGGGGTAGGGATGCAGAGGGCGGGAGGGCTTTCGGTTTGTTTGGATTGTGGGCGGTTCGCGCACAGCCCGGGAAAAGCGGTAAATGGCGGCGCCGAGCGCGGGCTCTCGGCCTGCCCTGCAGCGAAAGGCGCCAATGGCCGCTGACAGAGGGCGCAGGTAAGTGAAAGGGGGTCGCAGAGGTCCTTCGTGAGGCCCAGGGAGGGGAATGCGGGTCATGGCCCTGGCGTCCCCAGCCCTCGGAGTCCCTGGAAGCAGCCGTGACCGCCCTTGCAGCCAAGGGTGGGAGGCCGGGCTGAGCCCCCGAGGGGCGCGCGTGCGGCGGCCTCCTGTCGGCCTTGTTCCTCGCGAGCCGACCGCCCCAGTTTGCTTTGTCCAACCCAAGGGGGCTCTGAACAGAAGGAGCTCTCCAGTCCTGCCAGATCTCGGCTTCTCTTAAAGATTCTCCATCCTTTCCTTCCCCTTATTCTTTTATGAGGAACTTTACTTTGTCCCCTTAATAAAACGGACGAGACTTGCAAACCCCGAGATACTGCCTGATGTGCATTTGACTTGGATTGGCTATATCACGACACGCATTGCTTTGGGTGTAATGATCAGGTTTTCAAAGCAGTCGACACAGGCTTTGGGGTTTGAGTACTTTGAAAGGACAAGGTGGTTCCGAGACTCCGAGTGTGTCTCCGTCTCTGCCCCAGTTATATGACTTCATGGCAAGCATCACCCAGGGTAACATCTTAATGCCTCGTGGTCTAGACCCAGAAGGTCAATTTAGGACTTTGGAGCCAGAACCCGCAGAAAGACAGAATCAAGACTTAAGAATTCCCTTTGTGTCCTTTTCTCCTCTCCTTCCTCCCCTTCCAGCTGGTCCTGAAGTTCTAGGTGATCATGGTTATTTTGGGAAAAGTTCCTATTTGAGATTTTCACCCTAAAGTGGAATACAGGAAGGAGCAGGTGTGGAGAATGGATAATGCCTCAGATGAAACCTAATGAGTTACTGACTGAAAATTTAAGTCTAGAACTTGAAAGAGTCAAGAACCAGGAGTGAATTAGTAAATCGTGTGTATGGATGAGATTAAATAGGGAGAGGCTCTTTGAGGGGCTGCCTAATGGAATGTCAACGTTTTAGGGCAGGTTAAGGATCTTGTAAAGGAAAGGAACATTGTAGGCAGAGAGAGGAACTGGAGAGAATAGTAGGGAAACGAAGGGAGGAGAAAGTTTTAAGGAGAAAACGCTACTGATAAATTAAGAGAAGAAACTTGAGTAAACCTGCCCCACCAATGATACGTAGCCAGCATTCAGCTGTGATGTCTTGCTGTTGGTCTAATAACATTTTTACCAGTTTCCTGTATGCCATCATTGTTACTGCTTTGGTGTTTTCTAAGGTGATTCTTAAATGGGTTTTTTGATTTCTCTAGTTGTATTGTAGCAGGTTTCTACTGAAAGTTTGGGGTCACAGGAGTATTTCTAGAGAACAGAAACCTGAAGTTAAAATGGAGTTTCAGACATCACTGTCCCAAATCCCAAATTTAACCCTGGTTGGCTGCTTCAAGCCTTGGGAATGTTTTACAGCTTTCTTTGCCTCAGGGTCCCACATGCCATCTTCTTGGATCTCTTTCAGCAATTTCAGGACTCTGCCTTTCACTCCTCTATAAACCTGTAACCTAGAGTTAAGCCAAGTACATCCTATAAATGCATGGTATTAAGATGCCCATTACCCCCCTACACACACACACACATTTTAACATCTTTGAAATCAGTATGCATTTTTAAATAGTCTTTTTTTTTAAAAAAGATTTTATTTATTTATTTGACAGAGACACAGCAAGAGAGGGAACACAAGCAGGAGGAGCGGGAGAGGGAGAAGCAGGCTTCCCACTGAGCGGGGGAGCCTGATGCGGGGCTCGATCCCAGGACCCCCTGATCATGACCTGAGCCACCCAGGCACCCCTGTAGTTTTTAAGTTATAAACTGAAGCTGTTACCTCATCCCTTTCTCACTGCCATCAGGCCCTTATTGTTGTCATGTTTTTGGAAACTGACTAAGCTGTGGAGCTCTGCATTTATATAAACTAGGCACAGAGATGATATTTGCTGGACATGGGATTTTTAAAATTCATAAACAGAAGCTGATCTCTTTGCAAACCAATAACAAAACCAAAGAATCCTTGAAATAAAGACATGCCTAATAAATTACCAAAACAATTTAGCCTTTATGCTTTAACTCTTTCAAGTGATCTCAAGTTATGTTGATTGTGTTTGTCATTTATCTACTCTTTCTGTCATACTTGCTACTTACTCAGTTCTTAATTTTTACAGGATTCTGATTATTTCTAGTGTCATTTTGTCATAGGAACTAAAGTTTTGAAGACCACAGGTATAATTGGTAGAAGTGGGCTAGAGAGTAATGTGTGTGTGTCGGCCTGTCTCATTTTTTCCTATTAAAGCCAGCCATTGGCTTGAGCTTTTGCCATTGTATCAAATTATTTTCTTCCTCACCCAGGATCATCTTAACTCATATTATTTTTAGCAGCCTAGATAAATAATGTGAAAGGTTTTCTGGAATAATCTCTTAATTGAAATTGGTCTGTCAGAGGAGTATTCCTTCCTTCGTGTCTATTATTTTTGTCAAGGTAGGTACTTCCCTCCCCTGGACAGACTATTTGTCTCAGAAGATGGTCTCGGTGGAATGTACGCCATAAAAAATTATACATTATTTCCTTATGATTAGTGTGTTACTGCTTAATACTACTTTGATTTTAACCAGCTATGCCTAATATTGGTTCTTGTAAGTCCCATTCTTTTTGTTCTTCCTGCTCACACCTCTTCCACTCCACTCTTCTGTGCCAAATCTTGTACTTGACAGCTTTTCCCTCTCTGCCTTTTATCTGTAGGATATTGGGAATGTGTGGCATGCATCCCGACCATCAGGAAGCACTGAAAAAGAACCGAGTGGTGCTAGCCAAACAACTGTTGCTGAGTGAACTGTTAGAGCACCTCCTGGAGAAGGACATCATCACCTTGGAAATGAGAGAGCACATTCAGGTATTGGGAAGCAAAAGAGAAACGCCAAGTCAGTACATTGGTCATAGGAGTAGGAACAGAACATGATGAGGTTCTACATGTAGAACCTTACTAAGGAAATGAAAATGCCCTTCTACCCTAAAGCCCTTAACAGAAAACATACATAATTTAAGAATAATAGGAAAGACTTCCCCCAATCATATATTTTTCCTATAAAAGGATTCTTGAGATAACTAGAAGGTCATCTGGTGAAACAGAATTAGAGCTGAATAAGTAAATATGATTTCATGTTGTATTCTTTTATCTTAGGCCAAAGTGGGCAGTTTCAGCCAAAATGTGGAACTTCTCAACTTGCTGCCCAAGAGGGGTCCCCAGGCTTTTGATGCCTTCTGTGTGGCCCTGAGGGAAACCAAGCAGGGTCACCTGGAGGATCTGTTGCTCACAACCCTCTCTGGTCTTCCGCATGCACTCCCACCGGTATGGAGCCCTAGACATGTGGTGTGTTGAGAAGGGTTAGTTTGGTGGGAAAGGAATTTTTGAGATAGGGTGGGGGAGACTAGATTATGGTTTTGTTCACACTGGACCATCTCCCTAAGGCCTGGCGTGGTGGGTCCTGATTTCTTACAGTTGAGCTGTGACTACGACTTGAGTCTCCCCTTCCCGATGTGTGAGTCCTGTCCCCCTCACAAGCAGCTCCGCCTGTCTCCAGGTGAGAATTGATGGGATAACACATCCCACAGATTGACTTTTTCTTGATTGGCATCTGACTTTGCCCTAGCACAATACCTGTTTTCATTCATACTGGGAACAGTCTCCTTGGTGAATTTGTTAGGGACTAGCCGGAGAGTTTAGATGGGGTATTGATTGGGCCTGCTTCCCTTCCGTCACAGATGATTTTTTTATGGCAGTTAGTCCTTAGAGCAACTGGTACAGGTAGGAAATTCCTCCACATGACTGGCCTGGCTCCTTAAAGCTGTTATTTTAGGATGAGAAGAGACTACATTGTAGGCCACTAGCCTGCTGACTTGAGTAGCCTAGTGATTAGAACAAGGCTTTTATCAGATATCCCATCCAGTCATTCAGTGGGGTTAAGCACTACTCTGTGTGGGCTAAGTGCAGAGGATCCAGTGGTGAGCAAAAGCAGACAGGGTCTCTGGCCTCATGGATCTTCTAATATAGCGGAGTGAGCAAAACCATTAATTATTAAAACCGCAGTTCAGCAGGGTGCCTTAGGTTATAATGAAGTACTGGGATTGACACATAGATTGTACACTAGTTTTTGGGCTCTCTCTGCCATAGATATTGTGGAACACTCCCTAGACAACGGAGATGGTCCTCCATGCCTTCAGGTGAAGCCTTGCACTCCCGAGTTTTATCAAACACACCACCAGCTGGTGAGTCCTACAGAATGCAAGAGGAAAAGTTGGGAAATGAGACACCCTTCCTGGGCACCTGAATTTAGTTCACATATATATCTCCTTGTTTTGTTGGTCAGAAAGTCAGTACTGATTGGCTATCTTCTCTGGGCGTTTCTCTATATAGACGGTGGGGTGAGCAAGAATATGATGGCTTTGTTTTCTTTGATGTCTCGTTCAGTTGGGGAAACAGTTTCTGTCCATAAGAAGCTCTAATTGGCTCCCCCTCCCCGCCAGGCCTATCGGTTGCGGTCTCGGCCTCGTGGCTTGGCACTGGTGCTGAGCAATGTGCACTTCACTGGAGAGAAAGACCTGGAATTTCGCTCTGGAGGGGATGTGGACCACAGCACTCTGGTCACCCTCTTCAAGCTCTTGGGCTACAAAGTCCATGTTCTACTTGACCAGACTGCACAGGTACATCTAATGTGTACAGGGGAGAGCTGGGCAACACTGGGGCCAGGCACCTCCTCTGCTCTTCTGCCCACTGGATAGGTTACTTTCTCCTCCTTACCTTTTTACTCATCCTGTTCTATGTCTCACCTTGCAATCTAGTTAAAAAAAAAAAAAAGGGACAACCAGCTGCTTCACTGTTAACTTCTCAGGGTCAGTGTGCTCTCCTTGAGTAATACCAGTCCCAGGTCGGGTTGTTACTCTTAGATATTCAGAGACTTGATTCCCAGTCACTCAGGATGTGAGGAGCCTCTGAGATTCAGCCAGCCAATCAGGAAAGATATCTATAAGCCAGGGCGACCCAGGACATTTACGTCTTGATTTGATATTGTTGCTTACAAGTCCAGTTATTGTTCAAAAGATTACTTTGGCAGATGACATTCTTGCAAATGGAAGTTTGCTAGAACCGTCTGTGGCAGCTTAATGAGTTAACATGGGGAAATTCCTTCCTCTTACCAGCTCTGTGACCACAAGAAAGATCTTAGGGGCGATTACTTCTAGGCTAGATTCCTGCAACTCAGAAGCATTTTCATTATCTATTATTATTCCCTGTTAACCCCAATTACTGAGCTATACTGCTGACTTAGTTACCTTTAGGTATTTCTGTGTTGAAATTGATAATAGCCTATTGGTAAGTAGGTACTGATTCTTTTTTTTTTTCCCATTTCCATCCCTTTCCTCTTTTTTTTTAAAGTTTTAATTTTAATTCCAGTTAACAAACAGTGTTAAAACAGTTTCATGTATACAATATGGTAATTCAACACTTCTGTATGTTACTCTGTACTCACCTTGACAAGTGCACTCCTTAATCCCCATCACCTATTTCCCCCATCCCCGGGAATCATTTTGATTCCAGAATAATAGCACTTTCTTAAACTTGCCTTTGGGAATGTCAGTGGTAAAATCAAAGTTTCTAGGAAATTCCCTTTGATTTGTTAAGGTAGGGAATCTGTTTTGTCCTCAGCATTGTCTGTGGTCTTTATTTTTGTATCTTAGCTATCTTCTGTGAGAATGATTGTGTAAGAGCATGTGACTCTTGATCTTGGGGTTGTGAGTTCAAGCCCCACGCTGGACGGAGAGCTTACTTTAAAAATTAATTAATTTTGAGCACTTTATAATGGTGGGGGACTATGTTTTCTATATAAATTTTTTTTTAATGTGATTCTGAAATTCAAAGGACATCAGTTAGATGAGGAGTCTTGACATCAGCAAAAATGGGAGTACTTCCCCTTATATTCTGAAGGACCAAGCAGGAGTAGACAGTGTCTTCTACAGTAGTTAAAAGAAAGAAACAGGGGCGCCTGGGTGGCTCAGTTGGTTAAGCGGCTGCCTTCGGCTCAGGTCATGATCCCAGGGTCCTGGGATCGAGCCCCGCATCGGGCTCCCTGCTCGGTGGGGGGCCTGCTTCTCCCTCTCCCACTCCCCCTGCTTGTGTTCCCTCTCTCACTGTGTCTCTCTCTGTCAAATGAATAAATAAAATCTTTAAAAAAAGAAAGAAACAGTCCCCTGGGTAGATCTGGTCGGAAGGGTAAATGGACGGTGTGAGACTTGAGCTGGCCTTGAAAGAAGCCACTAAGCACAGAGGAGTGGTGAAGGGGTCCTAGACAGGGAGAGTAGCTGAGAGAGGGGAAATGTGTGTGTGATGTTACGGGCATTAGGGTAAACCAATTGCGTAGGGCAAAGGAGCGCCAAAAATAAGATTGGAGATAAAGGGATCAGAATGCCAGGGCCTTGAACTTCCTTGTTTTAGAAAACCATTAGTAATTTTTTTTTTAACAGAAAGGTGATAAATTCACAGTGATGATTCAAAGCACCATTGAAAAGAATGAAGTAAGAGACCAGTGGCAGGGAATCCAGTTTGGAGTTGATATAATGCCAATACCAGATATTGGGAGCCTGGACAGAATAGTGGACCAAGAGGGAAAGAATATTTGTAGAAAATAACATAATGGCATGATTGTACTATCGGGTGGTTGAATGACTGCAAATGGAAGAAGGTCGAAAAATTAAGTAAGGAATTGAGGGTCTCCGAGAAGTCAGGGCCAAAAATGTAAATTTGGGCATTACCTGTGTAGGAGAAATACTTTAAGGGATGAGAGTATGCAATCTTTGAGGAGAGTAGAGTAACAAAAGCAGAAGGCAAGGACTGGACCTTGGAATAGAACCCTCCCTGTGTAGCCTTGTCCTCAGCTCTGGACCTTGGAATAGAACCCTCCCTGTGTAGCCTTGTCCTCAGCTCTGGAGAGTCAGAAATGTGAGGAGGATGTTGCAAAGCCAGGTTTCCAGCTGTGGCCTATCGACTTCTCCAATACAGTTAAAACCAGAGTTCTAGAGGGGAGGGGGGTGGGGGATGGGTTAGCCTGGTGATGGGTATTAAGAAGGGCACGTTCTGCGTGGAGCACGGGGGTTATGCACAAACAATGAATCGTGGAACACTACCTGAAAAACTAATGATGTAATGTATGGTGATTAACATAACAATAAAAATTTTAAAAAAATCCCAAGTAGTTAGTTACAATGGGTATGATAATTTGGTTCTTTGGGCATCTGCACAGAGTACTTTCTTCCTGGTAGGACTTCTCCGGAGACTCAACTCTTTAATCATATGATTATTTGATGACCAAAGAGAACCAAAAAAATTAAGATCCTTTTTCCCCCCATTATACCTTTTGACTTTAGAAATAATTGCATTTAAAAATTTGAAGTAGTACAGTCTTAGATAACCCTCTTCACTTGACGGTGCTGGACAGTACACCAGTGGTATTCTCACTGCTTATGTAGGTTTTCAGTTTTTCTCTTTGTCATCAAAGTCTTCTGTCACTGTGCCTCCCTCCTGAGGTTATTAGTTCTAGAATTACAATTTATCATATATTAGGAAAGGAGATACATTTTAAAGTGGCAAATTTCCTTTTACCATGTGGTATTGATTTTTAACTTGCATCTGGGACACAGACTGCCTTGAAAATGTAAGGATGCTCTATGGGTCATCCCTGGAAAATGCAGCTAGCCATAAAATTTTGCATATCATCTCAGAGGGTTTATAGTTTATTCCCTTGTGTCCCCCAACCTCCAGCCAAAAACCCAGGCAAGAGTTAAAAACCGTGCTATTTTTAGAAGTACTGTAATTTTATCAGAAATAAATCTAGAGATCCTATTTGAAGCTATCTACTTTTGGAAAAATTTCCCCCAAATGAATTAACGCCCAGTTATCAGTTTAGTACTATTAAATTTGATTACTGAGTGTGTGTGTTCTTACTTTGGGCTTTGTTGTCCTCTATTTACTGACCTAAGAGTCTCACTTAAGTTCAAAATGCTCATGAGTAGATGCCAAATATACATTTTTATTGCCTTCTTCCAGCAAAATTAACATCAACTACTCTGGATTAAAATTCTATTAAAGGGGCGCCTGGGTGGCTCAGTTGGTTAAGCGTTTGCCTTCAGCTCAGGTCATGATCCCAGGGTTTTCAGGCTTCCCCCCATGATCCCTCAGGTCCATTGAGCTTCCTGCTCAGCAGCAAGTCTGCTTTTTCTCTCCCTCTGCTCCTCTGTGTCCCCACCCCCCCACTCCCCGCTCTTTCTCTCTCTCGAATAAATAAGTAAAATCTTAAAAAAAAATTCTATTATGGCCAACTCCAGAAGAACATTCATACTTCTGTATTCTTTTGAGATTATATATTCTTGAACTAAATGAGTTCTGGATATCTTTTTATTACCTTAAGATATCCAATATTATGATTGGCTTCTCTTTGCCCAGAAAGCGTACATACTTTTCAGTAAAGCCAGTTTCTTCATTTCCAGTTCAGTTACAGACTTTCAAGTCTTCTATATAATTTTCTCAGTTATCTGCAAACAGAAGTATTCCAAACAAATAAACCAGTAGTTCTCAAATTTAGCGTGTCGGAATCACCTGGAGAGCTTATTAAAACATAGTTTGCTGGGACCCAAAACTTTGCATTTCTTGCAAGTTTCCAGAACCG
This sequence comes from Callorhinus ursinus, assembly GCF_003265705.2. Taxonomy (NCBI): domain Eukaryota; kingdom Metazoa; phylum Chordata; class Mammalia; order Carnivora; family Otariidae; genus Callorhinus; species Callorhinus ursinus. The sequence goes on from NW_027397074.1 coordinate 79,778,244, forward strand.
CTGCAGTGTATTACACAAGTGTGCTTTTTATTGGGAGCTGCACCTGGTAACTGTTAAGTAAAGCTCTGCTATAACTGTCCTGCCTGGTTTGCTATCGTTACACTCATTAGAGTTCACTAAAATTCATAGTAAAATGAACTTATTTTCTTTCTTCTGGTCTCAAATAGGAGAGACCACTCAGACTTCTTGGGTTGTAGAGGAAGACGTAGGTTTAATAGTTTGTATCAGATTATTTACTATTTTGTATAACCTTCCATTGGATGGGCCAAATGCTTAAGGTAGAGTGATACTCGTGTATGGCAACCTGGTGCACCATAGAGAAGATCCTTAAGTTGGATTACAAGATTGGCCAGTAGTAGGTTTCTTTGAAAAAATAACATTGCTACTCCTTGTTAGATATGCACATTATCATAATGGCAGAACTTTGCAGTATGTGCCAGACATCGTTATAAATCCTTTCTCTGTAGTATTTCATTTAATCTTTATGAAGTTGGAGAAAATTTACTCTTAATTATCTTCTTACAAAACGAGTATTAGAGCTTTGAAGGGCCTAATAACTGGTTCCAGTTTGTGAACCCAGGGGTCAAACCTAGGTCTGTCTGATCCTGTAGCCCATGTATGTAGCCATGGCCCTGTGCAGAGTTCTCCAGACAGTGTGCTCTTCCGTGAATGGAGCATTTTATGCAGATACCATCATGTCTCTGGGAACTTAAAATCTCAGACCGAAAACAGCATGAAAGTACTATTATTCTCTATTATCATGATTCCATTTGCCCTTTGTCAGAACGGTTTATTTCCTTATGGCTGGAAAGGTATTTTACTCATTCATAGCTCAGTTGGTGGTCCCCTTTGTGCCATTTATATGCTCTAGAAAAAAGGATCGGGTTGATGATTGAGGAGTGGATAAAGTTAACTAGCTCATGAACTAGCTTTATTAGTAACTTGGTTTAGTCCAGGTGTTCTTAACAGAGTGAGTCTGGATTTTGTGAAATTATATTCAGAATTCTGTGTCTGAAGTCATGCATTTTTCTGATGAGTCTGTAGCTTTTTTGGCCTCTCCTAGGGTCTCTGACTTCTCATTGACCACAGTAATATACAGAAAACATTTTTTCTTGTAATGGCTTAGGGTTTCAGACACCAAAGAAAGATTTATGTTGGTGCAGACTGCAGTGAACAACACTAAAAGGTGTTTTTTCTCTAGGAAATGCAAGAGAAACTTCAGAATTTTGCCCAGTTACCTGCCCACCGTGTCACTGACTCCTGTATCGTGGCGCTTCTCTCTCACGGTGTGGAGGGAGGCATCTATGGTGTGGATGGCAGACTGCTTCAGGTGTGTGTCGTCTTGTGGCTGACAGCTCTTCACGCTAGGCCCCCTCCCCTCCTGCTGGCCCGTCTCTCCAGTAACGGCTGCTGTGGTACATGTAGGCCTCACGAAGGCCTACGGTCTACTTAACCTCCCTCCTCTTTTCTTTCTTTCTGGCAGCTTCAAGAGGTTTTTCGGCTCTTTGACAACGCCAGCTGCCCAAACCTTCAGAACAAGCCGAAAATGTTCTTCATCCAGGCCTGCCGTGGAGGTGAGTGCCCTGGCCGATCAGCACCTGGGTGGTGGCTCCTGGGCAGCCTCCCACCAGCTCTCACTTTCCTGTTTGCTCCTCTCAGGTGCTATTGGATCCCTTGGGCACCTCCTTCTGTTCACTGCTGCCACGGCCTCTCTTGCTCTGTAAGTGTCTCCCGATGCATGGGGTGTGCTGGGGCTTGGGCAGCCCAAGGCTCTCAGGTTGGACAGCTCTGCACCACCACACCCTCCTCTCAGGACTCCTTACGGGTGCCTTCGCCTTCTCTCCCGAGAACTCTCACTTCTGTGCTCTTAACTCCGGTGTGCTTGTCTTTGTCACTCAGTGCAGTTAAGGAGCTTCTGTCTGTCTCTTCTTCCTCTCTCCCTTCGTACCCTTCCTCTTTTCCTTTCTCCATCCCTCTTCCCCTCTTCTCTTTTCATCTGCCCCCTTCTCGGCTTCTCCGTGTACCGTGCAGGCCAGCAGTGCAGAAGCCTCAAGCCAGGCTCTGGCTCTCACTCATCCTTGAGCTGCTTCCGCCTTCTTTCTCGAATGCAGTCTCTTACCCTCTAAGAGCCAGGATGCCAAGACTAGGCTCCAAGACATGCGGGCGCACTTCTTCTCCCAGAGGGAAGCAGTAATAATTAAAAGCTCTAACCACTGACTATTTATATCAAGTTAGAGAAGTTACTTGATGTCCCTCCACCTTAATTTCCTCCATATAAAATGTAGGTGGCGATCAGACGTACTTCATAAGGTGGTTGTGATAATTGAATGGAATAATACATACGAAGAGCTTGCTTATTAGCACCGTAGGCTCATAGTCAATCCACAGAAAAGGCCAGCCGTGACTGTTACACTATGGTCAGTGCCCTCAAGGGGCTTATAGTTTGGTTTAAAGTCACTTTGTCCTAACATTCAAATAATGTCTTTTCCTCTCGTGTGTTCAACAAATGTAAATGGTTAACATTGTTGATATCTTCCTAATATCACCAAAGGATATAATTTATTAAGGTCCTACAACATGACTAGGATACTATCACAAAAGCAAAAGAAAATGTGTGGTCTCTCAAACTGCTGCTATCTAAAAAAAAGGGGAAAAGAAAATGTCTCTTGAAAGAGCCTACCAATTACTAGAAAGGTAAAGCAAGTATACATGAAGTAGCTTGAGAATAATTCAGAGGCCTCAAGCAAGGGGGAAATTAATGAGATACAAGCCATACATATGAAGGAGTAAGCAGTAGGGAATAGATTGTTTTAAGCTGGCTTAGTTTGAAGACATGTAGTAAGTATTTTAATGTGGTAAGGCTTAATTTGGACCCAGAAGGATAAAATCTACATAGGTATGGAGTAGTAAATGTAGGGCCTTTCAGAGGAAATGGGTACAAGATGACACACACACCAGGACTAAAGGACACCCCCTTCCCTCCCCCAGAATGTTGTGCTGGGCCAGAAGTCCGCCGGGAGCCGACTTAAAGGCGTGGCATCTAGGTGTGTAGTAACATAAGGCTGGCTACAGGCAGTACATCCGTCCATCCAGCTAACCTTTAGTCAGACAGATTTTGGACTTCAGCAGATAATAGTGTGGAGCTGTTGGAGCTCAAAAAATTAATGTGATGGATTCTTTTCCAGGACGATGACCAGGCTGGGGAGCTGCAGCGAGGAAAGAGTATGTGAGGACAGGAGCTTAGTGTTTATTCACCAGCTGGATGTCCAGGCCCAGGGCACTGCCTGATACATGGTAGCACTTAATAAATATTGAATGAAGGGATGAAAATTAATCTCCTCAAAAACTGTAGCAGTCATACAGAAAACAGATGGGATATTGTGTTACTGGAAGAAGCAATAACACTTATTGATTAATAGATCTGAGACATGAAGGCAAGAAAGAAGTTTCCTTTTCCTTGAGGGACACATTTAGCTTGGCCTATTTCCTTCAGGAGGTATTACTGGCAAAATAAAATGAAATAAAGACATTTATGATCATTTTCTCTTCCTATGTTCAGAGATATATATACAGTATCAGATCTGGATAGGAGAAATTGCTCTTTTCTGGGGTAATCTGAATCTTCTCTCTTAAAATTAAATCCTTCCAGAGATGACCTTTGAAGATTTGAGCTCACCTGTCCTCTGTTGTACTTCGTTAATATAACTGATGTCTGTAAAATTACTCTCCCTTCCCCAGTTGCCTGGAGTGTGAGCTCCATAAGGGCAGGAATCTTTACATCCCTAAGGCTTAATGTGAAATAGTGCCTGGCACATGGCAGTTGCTCAGTAACTTTTTTGGGGATCAGTGAATTTTGGTCATTTCCCCATAGTTCTTCGAGCTTCACTTGCCTTTTGGGCTCTCTCGAGTGTTGCATGGAGCAGGAATACTGTAAAAGACTTTGCTCTCTTATCTGTGGTTTGTTGGGCTGTGTGCCCTCCCTGTCTCTTTTTCCTACTGACCGCATCCCCACCCACCTCCAAAATAAAACTGCAACATCCGGATAAAAATATATCTGGGCATAGGTAAGGCCTGGGTCAGGAGGTTGGACATGTAGTCAGGGTATGTTGAAAACTGCTAAAATTGATTAATGATGTTCTTTTTCAATCATATAGAAGAAAAGTCAAATTATCCCAATTTTTACATTTTTCCTTTTACAAATTTCTCTTAAAACTTCGATGGCTGCCACAATTTGGCTTATGAAATTAATAAGGAGTAAATAACTTAAAAATACCAGAGACTTAGAAACTGATCCCATTTAGGGTTTTTTAAATTTTTTTATTGATACATAGATTTGAGGTGATTTTTACATAGCATGCATGTAGTAATCATTGGGTTATTAACTTGGTTTTCTTATTTATATACAAAACTGAATTGTCAGTATTTAATTGTGTATTGTCATAAAAAGCACTGTGACTTCCAGGTCTATTGCTAATTGAACAAATAAATTATGGACATAGGATTTTTAGTTCTGTTTACAAGGAGTGTTTGATCAGCACTTTCCATCTTGCGCAGAGTGGATGAAGCTCAGACCTCATGTATGTGCAGATGACTGAGCATGGCGCCGGGCCTCTGGGTGTCTCCCTGATAATGGCTGCGTGCTGGGCAGGAATGGGAGTAATGATTTTTTTTTCCTTTAATTCGTCAGCCAGAGATTTGGAGGCAGCAGCTGGAAATGGCTCTTCCCAGTCAGGTGGCAGGGAACTCCGGCTTGCCTGTGGCAGGCCCAAGAGCCACGGGAGGAAATAACATCTCTGTCCATTCTGTCTGCCTTTGCTACAGATGAAACGGACCGTGGGGTGGACCAGCAAGATGGAAAGAACCACACCGGATCCTCTGAGTGTGAGGAGAGTGACGCCAGCAGGGAGGAGTTGCTGAAGACCCGACTGCCCACGCGCTCAGACATGATCTGTGGCTATGCCTGCCTCAGAGGTATTCGGAGCTCCCAGAGGGAAGTCAGACGTGGAGACGCGCACCTTCCCTCCCCCCCCCCCCCCCCCGGGGTCTCTGAAGGGGGAGGGTACAGGGTGCCGTAGAAGTCGAGTTTGGGTCGTCCAGCCGTGTGAGCTGTGCCGTGACCTTCACACTGTGGGAGACTCCGTCCTTCTTGCAGGCACTGCTGCCATGCGGAACACCAAACGGGGTTCCTGGTACATTGAGGCCCTCACCCAGGTGTTCTCTGAGAGGGCTTGTGACATGCACGTGGCTGACATGCTCGTGAAGGTCAGTCGCCTCCTTCGGGCTCCGTCTGCTTGGGTTCCGCCCTCCTCCACCCTGGCCCTGGCTGTCATCATCTCTCCAGCCTGCCTCTTGCGCCCAGAGGCTCAGCCTGGGGACCGTGGGTTTCTGTCTTTGCAGGTGAACGCGCTCATCAAGGAGCGTGAGGGCTACGCCCCTGGCACGGAGTTCCACCGCTGTAAGGAGATGTCTGAGTACTGCAGTACCCTGTGCCGCCACCTCTACCTGTTCCCGGGCCACCCTCCCACGTGACGCCGTCCCCGTGGCCCTGCCGCGTGGAGGCCTGATGGGGCCTCTCCTCTTCCGGCACACGGTTTCTCTTCCCCCTCCGGGATTGGGAACCTTGGGGCTTGTGGAGCACGCCTGTACCCTCCGCCTGGGCGTGCCGGGCCACAGGCCAGTCCCTCCTGTGGCGGCTCCCTCCCTGCAGAGCTGGCTCTGGCCAGACAGGCTGCGACAGCAGAGCAGCCTGGCCCATGATGTTGTGAACACAGCATCTTTATGGGGAGAGGGCATGCGGGTTTCCCTGCCGCTTGTGTTTGCTTCCTGGCCCGAGGGCTTTGGTAGACAGCACTTTGGTAATTGCTTTTATTATGTTAGCTAAGACATTTCAGAGACCATCTCCTGTCTTTTTTTTTCTTTCATATTCCAACCCCATTCATCCCAGACTGAGAGTTTGGAAGGTGTCCTGATTCAACGTAGACGTTTTCCATTTTGCCTCGAAAGGGCCAACAGGACTGGCGGCACACCGCTGCCGTGGGTGTGGTCGGGACCACAAGGCCACCCAGTGGAAGGCCAGGTTCTCCGCTCCGCAGTTGGCTCCTTTGGGCTCGAGGAAACCAGCCTCTCAGAGGTTACAGCTTGGATACCTTATCCCTGGAACTCGTTGATCCTTGCCCAGGGAAGTTCCAGAGTTTTCTTAATCAGTTACTCTCTCGCTCTTTGGTTACTGAGAGGAACCTCGGGAGAGAGTGTTAGCAGAGGCAGATAAGAGTGGTATGCTTCCTCATACGCTGTAACCTGTCACCTTATCTTTTGCTTCCTCTGAAATGTCCTTTTCCAAAAAAAAAAAAAAAACATCCTAGTAGTTATCTCCCTACTTCCTGTTTCTCCCCTTTCACCTTCATCTCATCCTGGTTACTGCTGCCACCAAATCTGTCTAAAATACTACTTAATTGGATCATTCGGCTGCTCACGGATATCAGGTAGTAGCTTGTTCCTGCTTTCTGTTTCAGTATTAAATCCCCTTTTGATTTTATATGGCCTGTTTTCCCTTCTCCCAGGTCTCCATCTGAGGCTGTCACTGTATGTGCTGTATCCCCCTGAAGCCTTCTGTGTCTGTGCCATACATTGTGCTTTTCCTGTTCTTCAGGGACTTCTCTTGTTCTTCCATTCTTGCCCCCGCCAATCTAATCTCTGTATGACAGATTTTGGTTTTGGGTTTTTAAATACAAATCTGATCATGTCACTCCCCTGCTAAGATTTCTGTTACACCTGAAGTGGTGTGCAAACTCCTAACTTACCTTCCCCTTGAACCTCATTAAAGACTGATCTCCCTCTAAGTGATTGCCCTGGTGCCATCCTCAGTTTCTCAAACATTCTGAGCTCTTTCCTGCCCTGGACCATCGCAGATACTCTCCTGGGGTCTACTGAGCTCCATTCCTCACAACTTTTAGCTTAAATGCCACCTTGTGGAGGCCTTCCTAGGCCATTCTATCTCTAAATAATCTTCCATGTTTCTTTATTACTACGTCCTGTTTGATTTCTTCATTGCACTTAGCATGATTTATAATCACGTATTTGCTGGCTTCACTTGTTCATTTCTGTTTCCCCTACTAGGGTGTAAGCTCCTTGAGGATAGAAACCTTGTCTCTGTCTCTTTTGTTCACCACTATATACCCAGTGCCTGGCACATGGTAGGTCTTCAGTAAATGTTTTTGGGTGAAGGAAGGAAGAAAGCAACCCTAGCTAGAATCCTACTTCTGGACAAAATTTCCCTTAAACAATATACGCAGTTTAGTATTTATACTCTAGGTTTTTCTGTGTGTTTTGTTCTATCCACTGATAACTACTAGCTCATGAAGACAGATGTCGTGTGTCAGACAACGTCGTCTGCATCTCCCATGGTCCCTGGCACAGTGCTTAGCCTGTAGTAGTTCAGGTGCTCAATAAATACTTTTTCTGTGAGCTGGGGGGTTTGGAGACTTGTTGCTGAGTCCTGCCCTTGGGTCAGTATCATATGGAAGTATTTAGGTGATAGAACCTTTCCATTTCCCACTGCCAGGATTTTATATTGCCTTCAGGTGCCAAATAAATGCTCATATTTATTGCTGATGTGTGCCTGACATCTCTTTTTCCACACACAATCTTGCGAAGCTCACATATTCTCACTTGCTTGGCCCCTTACAGCATTCCTCACCACCTCCCAAGGTGTACCCAGAGCTGAACACCCTTCCCTTGCTGCCATAATCTTTGTTACATATAAAGGTGGGGGCCCATCTCAGCTGTCATGGCCACAGGCAACTACCCAAAATAGAGCTGGCATACTGGGATTTCTCAAATCAGAGGAGATCTAAGAGTCATTAGCAAGCAGTGTTGGTTCTGGATTATGTAAATGAGGGGATGGAGGCTGGAGAAAGAGATTGGGCTGGAATTGGAGGATGGTGAGGATTATAGAATCTACATGGTCCCAAGTTGGTTTTAAGGTTTTCTAGAGTGGCCATGGACTGTAAGAGAACTCGGAGCAGCGTGAAAGAGGTCTAAGCAGTGGGCTCTGTAGGTTGAGAAATTCTTGGGGTGCAGCATATCCAAAGTGTGTGCCTGGAGAGGCAAGTGTGCAAGCGCACGTGGACCAAGGAGGCTTAACAAGAGATGGGAAATTCTGTAGGAACAACTTGGCAGGAAGCATCGGTGGGACCTGGGGGAAAGTGGTTGGGAGATACGGAGGAGGAGGAAGATCAAAAAGATTAAGTTGAGCTGAAGCATATCAGCAAGTGGAGGGAGGAGAATTGGCTGAAGAACACAGGGAAGGCATGAAAAGCCTGCTGATGCTGCTTGGCTACGCCGCAGGAGAAAGCAGGGACCGTCCTCAGGGGAGGAAGAGATGCAAAGTCTCGGAAGAGGTTAAGATATTACTGGAGCCATGGGAGTAAGCAAAGTGCCCATTTCCAGCATAGGCAAGCTTTCTGGAGGTGTGGTATGTTTGAGAATTACAGAGCGAGGCACTGGTTTCTGACCCGGATTGTGTGACCTTCCCACCCCGCCCTTGAATGAGAGTATCAGGTTGAATTTCATAGCTCTCTTCCCTTCCCCCCCGCTACCTCTGCCAGGGATTCTCTGCTAAAATTATCCCCCTCCCTGAGCTGGGGGCTGCCCTTCTCTGCTGCCCTCCTACCTCCTGCTTCCTGTAAGAGGGAAGAGGAAACATGGGCCAAGAGAGCAGAGCCGTGATTTGAGGGGCAGGCAGGGCAGGCGTCTGGTCTGGTCGGAGGAGGAACGCAGTAATGATGGCCACAGCCCAGGGAGCACTTGCACCTTCCCAGTCAGCCCTCCCTGTGCGCCCACGAGCTAGTCATTTTCCTCGTTTTTTTTTTTTTTTTTTTCAGAAGGGGGAAAAGAGGCTCAAAGACTTCAAATACACAAAAAGGGAAGAAATGTAGCTTTAAGGCCATGAACTCTAGAATTAAATACATTTTGAATGCTGGCTAAGCCTCTTGAGATACTGGAGACCTTGGCTAACGTACCTAACCTCATGGAACCTCAGTTTCCCTTAGCTAAGAAGGAGGAAAGTTGTTTCTCCCTTAAAGGGTCCCCATGAGGATTAAATATGCGTGGTAAACAGATGACGCAGTGTTAGCAGGTGTTAGCAGCTTACAAAAGCTTGAGAATCGTTAACTTGGGCACGATGAGCTTCAGTTCGGTACCAAGCATTCATACTCCGTGCTTAACACTGGTTAAGTGTTTTGCATGCATTCTTTTATTACCATAACCCCCTAAGTTACTGCCTTTCTGTAGAAACTGAGGTCAGGATGTGAAACAAAATGTTAGCTTGAGTGTGTGCTCTTCGCTGACAGTATTGCTTCTGGGACTTCCTAGCGTGAAATTTTTTTTTCCCTCGCTTTTTTGGGAAAAAAGGATTTTCCCACTGAACTGGGAGAATGAGCCTGAGACCAAAGGCTATTCCATCTTTGTGCCGGTTAGGTAGAGAATAGGCAAAAGTGTATCATCTTTGAAAAACCAGAAGGGAGAGAGACCTGTCCAGGTCTATCAGGAAGGCCTTCTGTAAGCCTTGGAAGGGACCAGGGGTTTGTCAAGACCTGGGGGGCAGGGTCCAATGGGGAGTAGAGGAGAAATGACTACCAGTGAGTACATCCAGAGAGAAAGTGTGGGGTGAAGGGGGTCACAGTTGCCTAGGTGAAACTAGAAAGTAGGTCGTCGTGGGATCGGTGCTAGGCTGGATGTGCAGAGGGAAAGTGACGGCCGGAAGCCCTTAAAAGAGAGTGTGATGGTGTGTCGTCCAGTGGGCTGGGGGGCCAGATTTGAAGAGGTCTGAAAACAAGGGTGTAACCCAGAAAGTTCATGCTTAAATTGATGGGATGCCAAGGGGCTGGCTTGTTCACACCCACCTATACTTCAACACACACTTTTCCCTGCACATGTGTGCTGTATGGTTGTTTTTGACAACCTTCCTTCAAATAGCAATTCCAGAAGCCTATAGGTTTTACTTTTTATTATCATGGACCTCAAGAAAATCTACTGAAAACCTCAGAAGAGTACCTACCTTACGCAGTATACATACCTTATAGAATGCATGCATGCTTACAAATTTGTTTCCAGATTTTGGAGCTTTTCACAGAACTCCCCAGAAACCCATCTTCCAAATAAGACCCTAAGCCCGGTACCTATGGGTTGTTGGGTGGGGGGGTAGTCATAGTTTACAGTTTATTTTCTTGTTCTCTTGAAGGATGGTAGCCCATGAGATTTTAACTATTTCTGATGTCAAACTCAGAATAATGCTTGCTCTCTAGCACTAGCGGCTGTATATTTCCTTGACCCTCGCAATTTTAGAATCTGGTTTTTAGAATTTCAACTGGCATTTCTACTTGGTTTGGTGGAATGAGGATTTTTTTCCCAGTCCCACTTATCTCTGTCTTCAAATCTTGGAATCCGTAACCAGGTCCTGATTTTCTAAGGAATAGTAAAGAAATAGTAACTGTGTTCTCGGGATTAGTGAGCCCCTGTAGAAACTAGCTACCTTCGGGAGAGCCATACTCCACAAACAGGTGACAGTCTTTCTGTTTCCAAAGCCCCCCAAAGAATCTACTTTCACTTTGGCACTGTACTCTCCTTATTAAGAAAATATTCCTTTCATCTTATACCTAATCCTTAGAGCCCTTATGTTCTGCCTACAGAGAAGGTGAATGTCACAGCCTTTGGTCTCTCAAACCATCATATATTTTTAATCATTGCTGGTGGATTATAGGCCTTCAAGCTATAGGATTTATGTTAGAAAACGTGCTTTTATTTAAAAAAAAAAAAGATTCATCTAATCTCTATACCCAATATGGGGCCCGAATTTATAACCCCGAGATCAGGAGTCAGATGCTCCATCAGATGAGCCAGCCTGGTGCCCCAGACAACCTGCTTTTAATGGCATCCATCTCACCTGCTTTGGACAGTTTCGATTAGCTGAGATCAAGATTAATTATAGACCAGATGATTGGTGTCCCTATTCTGCCGCCTCTGAACTTGGAATATCCTGGGGCAGACCCTACTTGGCGACAGATTCTAAACTACACATTGGCTCATGTTTGTCACTTTTCTTCTAAGGTGAAGAGTTCACAGAGGAAGGAATGTCCTAGGAAAATCAGTTAAAAACAACAACAAAAAAAAAACACTGACACCAGATAGAGTGGTTCAGCCTTGGCCAAAAGTTATTTATTGCTCTGAAAGGGAAGAATAGCGGAGGACTTCCCCGTCGTCTCATGTTTGTGGGGCTCAGGCTGAGATATATTTATTCCCTCCCCCCACCCCTGGCCTCCCCCGTACCCCTGGCCCACTTCCCCTTCTCCCCTGTTATCTAACCTGCCCTGATAGACCGAGGCCGGTGCTCCACAGCCTAAATAGAAGCTCAGTCCCTCCCCGAGAGTCCAGGATTCTGGTGTGATTGACATATCTGTCTGGGAAGTGGGAGAAAGGCCGGAACCCAAGGCTCTTACCCCTGCTTCCCACACCCAGTGGGTAATAAGGGTGGGGTCAAAGGGATGACACCTAAGCATTATCAGCAGCCTCTGGCAGATAAAAATAGCAGAGCTGGAGGAGAAAACTGAAAATCAGATGGGTCGGGAAAGCTGGTCCAACAGATGAGGACTCGATCTTGGGAAGATATCGAGCTGGGAGCAACCCAACAGGAAAAGATGGCAGAGAGGCACCAGTTACTCTCTCCGGTGAGTTACCCTCCGGTGTTCCCAGACCTTAGAGTCAGTCTGTCCAGCGCCCACCCTTCACCTCTCCACGTCTGATGAGGGGCCAGGACACTTGGGTGCAGGTCCGGCACTCCCTGGGAGCACACAGGTTGGAGAGCCTGCTGAGCCTCTTTCCATCCTGGTCTGAGCGATATTTATAGAAGGCCCAGTGGCTTGGGGCTGGAAGTCTTCTTATGACTATGGAGGGGGACGGTGCTGCTGGCCCTGCTGAGGGAATTCCCTGTGGGGCTGTCCCTCAGGTTCTTCTCTCAACCCCTCCCCCGCACTGCTCTCACACCTGCTTCGACCCCAAGCAGATCAGATGTGGCGGGGGGGGGGGGGGGGGTATCATGTGACAGAGAGATGGCTATAAATAGCTGGGGGTGGGCATGCTGCCCCAGACGCCTTGGGGACAGGCAAGAGGACAGACTTAAGGAGCTGTACTGGGGGGAGGACGGGGGCAAGCAGGCCAAGGCCTGGCCCAGGGAGGGGCATGGAGCCAGCTGGGTCCCTGCGGCGTGGGGGTGAACAAAGCTGGTGGGGTAGTGCTCCCCAGTACCAGTATATGCCCTTTGAACACTGCACCAGCTACGGACTGCCCTCTGAGAATGGGGCCCTTCAGCACAGGCTCCGGAGGGATGCAGGCCCCCGGGCCAACACCCGCCCCACGCAGGTAAAGTCCTAAGTTGGGGGGGGGATGGACTCAAGGAGATAGTTGTGTGATGGATTGGGGGAAGTTAGGAATTAGGTGAAAAGAGGAAGAAGTATTAACCTTTTAACCTAAAAAAGTACATGGTAATGTGTTCAAAATATGAAAATACTTCAAAGGGCTGAGCTCAGCTAAGCATGCACTTACAGAGAGACCCATGCAGTTTTATATAACCCTGACTAAGAGGACACCGAATCCTCGGGGGGCATGGTACAGCGACACATGCTTGACTAGCTCGTGCTTACATAACCTGCATGGAGTGATTTGTGTGGGAGCTCACACCTCTGTGTGTGCACGCTGTCTCTTACACCCTCACCCCTGCGCAGACCCCACCAGATCTCTCCCTCCTGACCCTCGGTGGAACACACAAAAAGAAACACTTGTGCAGAAAGCAGAAGAAAGGTGCTGGGATAAGTAGAGCAAACTAAATTGCCTATGAGTGATCAAAGATACACCGGGGTCCAAATGAGCAGAAGAAATGCAATCAGACTTTTAGGGGTGAAGGTTGATCAAGTAAGAACCTATTAAGTGGTGGGCCCCAGGGAAGGTAGAGGTGTACGCTCCCAGCAACAGGGGATTGGGAGCTCTTTGGGGGCGTCCAGGGATAACCCCCCTCAGGAGTGGGAAGTGGTGAGTTGCAGACATCTAGGAAGGGGAAATGGGGGGCACAACCAAGGGAAAACTGCTGAGGTTGTCATGGATAGACGTGGAGGTGAGGGTCAGTGAGGAAATGTGATTGAGGAGTGTCACAGGATGGATCCTGTCAGCACCGGGAAGCCAGACTTTAAAAAGTGTTTTAGCTAAAGACGGGTCCGGGAGTGATAGGGTGGGGGATCTAGACAGGGTGGGGGATCTAGACAGGGTGGGGGACTGAGGGGTGGCAGCATTGCGGGTCAAGAGTCTATAGGGTTCACACCTCAGTCCTAGTCGGTCCCCAACACGAGGCAAACCTGGGGATCCAGTAGGGGGTGGGGACAGTCGGCGGAGGCTGGGATGGTGAGCGGGAGGAGTCGGGGGGCGCTTCCTAGGGAAGCTGGAGCCTGCCCTGGCCTTGCAACAAGGGATGAGATTGGACAGAAAGACCCCTGCCCATGGCCCGGGACGAGGGGGCTCCTCTCACCCGTGTTCACCAACCTAGCCGGGTGGGGAGAGTGGAAACAAGTAAAAGGCACTTTCTGGTGAGACAGTGAGGAGACCAGGCCGACTAACACGGGGCTCTGTGTTGGAAAGGAATGGTAAGTTAACTTCAGAAGTAGAGTTGGCCTGAAAGCAAAGAAGAGGGGTTTGGACTTGTTTTTCTCTGTTTAATTTTTATTACGGAAAATGTCAAACTTAAAAATAGACCTGTGTAATGAATCCCCAAGCACCCCTTACCCACCTTCAACAATCATCAGTACTTTGTCGACATTGTTCCAGCTGTTCCTTCCCATGCCCAGCCTCCCCCCTCCATACACCGGTGTTTTTGTTCATGAATCCCAGACACAGCCTCCCCTTCAGGCTTGGGTTCCCCGCCCCCCCGCCCCCCGCCGCCCTATGCTGATGCCCGGCTTAGCCCTCTTTTGGCTCTTTTAGGGGTTTCCCAGCCAGGGGTTGGTTTGGAGTCCCCCCCTCCCTTACCTCCACCTGCCTGGGGCCAGAGGCAGCTGAGATGGCAGGTGGAGGGAGGTGCCCTAAGCTGCATGGGTAGTGTCTGCTCTCGGGGGCCAGGTGGGGCAGGGAGGGACACACTGTCTCCCTCAGTCACTAACCTCACCCCAGAAGATGAAACAACCGTGAGCCGGGCAGTTAGTGTGCGCCTATCCAGAACTGGGGCGTAAACTCTGCTGCTCGTATTGTGAAATCAGATCTGTCCTACCCAGGCTCTCCCAGAACCAGCAACACGGCCTGGCCTGACCCTGGCCCCGGACGACGGAGCCAGTGCAGTGGGGGGAGGGCAGATGGAAAGCAGTGAGAGCCCTTGTTCCCCCTGCCCCCTACACCCTCGAGTGCTCTGCACATCCTGAGGGCAGAGGGCTACCAGATGGGAGGGGTGCCGCTCTGCCCTCTCCACACTCTGTGAGCGCCTAGTGACCCTGCTCTGGGAATTCCCTTACCGGGACTGGCTCCTGTTTGTACACGGGCACAGGGAGACGAGGGGGATGGGCTTTCTCTGAGCTTGACAGAGCATCTGAGGGGCCTCAAGAAAGGCCAGACGCAGCAAGACGGAGAAACCAAGAGTCACCTGCTCGTCTGTCCTCACGGGTCCAACGTCAGGATTCCTAGGAAGGAGGCCAGTGCGGAGAAGGGGGCGGCTGGGGTAGTAGAGGCGGAAGCTGAAGCACCGTAAGCTGAGCCACATACAAAACGCCTATTTGACACTAATGTCCAGTCTTAGCAGAGTTCCTGTGTCTCTACTTCAGACTTTAAAAAGCTGTTTTCCATGTGGGTCTATGTGCTTCCCTCTTGTCTATTCCTTTTACCTCCAGCAGAACAAGACGTTTCCCATTCTCTCTGTGTCCAGATTTATGGCCATTACAAACAGCAGTTCTCAGACAAGGAGCAGGACCCAGGGATGCCCAAGAAGACGGGCTCCAGTGAGAGCGTGGACAGCAAGGCTGAGGAACACTATTCTAAATGTCAAGGTGATGGGGCCCCAGGGCTAAAGGCATCTGGAACGGAAGGAGGTGCATGGTCTAGGAGAATAACTGGGATGTGCCCGCCCTCACCCTCCCCACATCCACACGGAAGTCCTCCTCCAAGCAATAAGGAAAGGCATCTCTCCGTCTGCTCCCACTTTGCCTTGTTCCCGACTCTCCCCCCCCCCCCCCCCCCCAGGAAGCAAGAGTTTTAGAAGGCATTCAAGTATCCCATGGGGAATTGGACTGGGGCGCCTTCTGAAGGGGCGGGGCAGCAGCCAACAGAGAGGCGAAAAGAAGCTCCGTGAATGAGCCATAGAGCAAGACCCCCCCACCCCCCACCCCCCGCACGCCTCTGCTCCAGTCCTCAGTCGGAGCTCAGAGTAGTGACGGGATAGCTGTCCTTCTTTGCCCTTCCCTCTTCCCAGGCTGTGTGCACCGCCTGGGACATGTGGTGAGAAGAAAATTAGGAGAAGACTGGATCTTTCTGGTGCTCCTGGGACTGCTTATGGCTCTGGTTAGCTGGAGCATGGATTATGTCAGTGCCAAAAGCCTCCAGGGTAGGTTTACCGTGGCCCTTCACCCTCCGCCTCTCCCTGCACGGTGGCTGTTTCTCGAGTTCCTACCTAGGACAAGTTGGGTGTGTTTTGGGAGGGGGGTGTTGCCCAGAGGAGATCTGGCCCAGGACAAGACCAGACCTGGACCAGAGCCGTTTCTCCTGCCCCTTCACCTGCTACCAAGCCAAGCTGACGGTGCCCCTCTAATCGGGTGACCAACTCATCCCCCATTTTCCCAGGACTATTCTGGTTTGAGCACTGACCACCCTGAGTCCCAGGCACCCCTCAGTTCTGGGCAGACTGGCACAGCCTCTAACAATGTGCCTGCTCAAGTGGGCTTGGCAGCTTTGCCGCGGACCCCACCTCCTACAAGAGGTGGGAACTTGAACAGGTCACGTCACCGCTCACAACTCAGGGTCCCCCATGCGCAATGAGAACAGTACCATCTCATGAGGTCAAACGGGATTGCCAGAGCGTAAGGACGCTCATGGCACACCGGTGTGCTGCAGCCATGGTGGAGCGGTGACATCCTTGTCACCCTGGGACTGAGCCCAGGCCCATGTCTCTGCAGCCTACAAGTGGACCTATTACCAGATGCAGCCCAACCTGCCTTTGCAGTACCTGGTCTGGGTCACCTTCCCACTAACTCTCATCCTCTTCAGTGCCCTCTTCTGCCACCTCATCTCTCCCCAGGCTGTTGGTGAGAATTGCCCCCTCTCCTCCCCGTGTCATGTGGTCAGCACAATCTCACTGGCCTGCAGACCTTTCCAATCCACTTCCTCCCTCTCCCAGCCCTCCTGACGGCCCTTTCCCCTGCTCTGCCATCATCCCCCCACCACTGCCTCTCCCCCCACCCACCCCCATGGCCATGTCCACTGTCTGGACGTTCATCTCCCTTTGAACCTCTAGCTGGAAGTTGCACATGATCATTCTTTGACCGTTGTAGGCTCTGGAATCCCTGAAATGAAAACAATACTCCGTGGGGTCATCCTGAAGGAATATCTCACCCTCAAGGCCTTTGTGGCCAAGGTTGTGGCCCTGACTGCGGGGCTGGGCAGTGGCATTCCTGTAGGGAAGGAGGTAGGTCCACCGATCCTCCAGCAGAGGGCAGCACTGAGCCCAGAGGGAGCTCTCTGAGCAGACGTGGGCGCCGGCTCGCGGGGTGAGCCGGTGCCAGGGGGCAGGAGAGAGGGGAAATCAATACTCAGGAAGGTCCTAGTCCTGAGGCAGAATGACAGACGCATCTGAGCTGGTAGGGACTTAGAGCAGTCTCCTAGCCTGGGCACTGTGGACATTTTGGGCTGGATAATTCTTGGTTCCGAGGGGCTGTCCCTGTGCATTGTGGGAGGTTTAGCAGCACCCCTGACCTCTACTCCCTAGATGTCAGTAGTGCCCCCCCAGTTTTGATAATCAGAATATCTCCAGACACTGGCAAATGTCCCCGGCGCGGGGCGGCGTGGAGAATCTCCCCCAGTTGAGGACCACTACCATGGAGACACTCCAGACCAATTTCCTTATTTTAATATGCGGAAGCCAAGACCCAGAAAGAGGCTGTGCTGCTTCCAAGGTTCCGCTCCTGTGCGTTCTTGCGTCCCTGCAGTAGGGATCCACATGGCAGCCAGAGTCGGCTTTTCAAAATGCAGTCAGTACTGGCTGACATCTGCTTCGGAACTACTGATGGCTTCCCAGTCTTAAAATAAAATCCCAGCTTCTTCCCGGGGCCGGGGAGACCTGCTGATCTGGCTTCTCTCGGTCTGGTCTCCGGTCCTCCCAAGCTGCCCCTCGGGCACTGTGTTTGGGTGACAAGCTCTTCCCACCCCTCAACCACACAAGCTGTTCCTGTCCCAGGGCTCCTGCACTTGCTGTTCCCTCAGCCCGGAACATTCTTCCTTCTGACATGCACGTGGCTCACAACCTCATTTCGGTGGCGACACTAGTCAGTTGTGACGCCAGCGCGCCTCCTTTAGGCCCCCATCGCACCCTTGTCTGTCCTGCCCCCTCCCCCATCTTCTCCCCCCCCCCCCCCCCGGGGGGGGGGGGCGTCGCTGAACCGCTGGTCCACCCCCTCCCTTCCTCTCGGGCTGCAGTTCCTGAGGGCACACCCTCTGTGTTGCTCACTGCTGTATGTCGGGCCCTAGCTCAGTGCCCAGAGCCATCAGGCTTGTCCACGGAATGCCACACAGCCTCCCATCTGGGCCCCGGCCCCTGACCCGTCCCCTCCTTCTTTCTCCCAGGGCCCCTTTGTCCACATCGCCAGCATTTGTGCCGCTGTCCTCAGCAGGTTTATGTCGATGTTTTGTGGGGTCTATGAGGTAAGGTTGAGGAAGTAAGATGAGGGAGGGGCTGTGTGTGTTCAGGGCATCGGGAGGGCTGTCTTGGCGCTGGGCTGGCCGTGATGCTGACGTGGGGCACTGCGCTAACCCACGCTCCCTTATCCTCCACACACATCCCCGACCCGCCTACCCCAGCCACACACTGCCGCCACCGTCCAGGACGCCCCTCCCTCCTTGACCCGCGCCCCTGCTCCGGGCCTGCACCCTGGCCAGTTCCTCTGCTGCCCGCCTGCCTACCCCTGTCCCGTTGTCTTCCTAGCCCCGACCCCACCCCTCGTGAGCACTGCTGCCTGCCGCAGCCCTCTACCCTCCTCGTCCTGCGTGCTTCTCTGTTGCAGACCGTGTCTGGGCAGCTTGATCTCCTGGTGTCGGCCTGCGCGGTGGGCGTGGGATGCTGCTTTGCAGCCCCTGTCGGAGGCAAGTCCCACCTCCTCCCTACCCCGGTTCCCCGAGCACGACTTGGAAGGGGGTTGGAGTGGCTGCCTAGGCTTTGGGGTGGACAGGATGCTCGCCAAAGGGACTAGTGGGTGGGCATTGAAGGAGTGAGCCGGATCACAGCCCCTGGTTTGCAGGTGTGCATACTTTTCTACCAGAGGGCTGTGTGTTTCTTTGCGGCTGGTGGCTGTTTTATGCAGGCTTTATTGGTACTGTTTGTCTGAAGTCCTTTTGTTTCTCTTGCCACTGACACTTCTTGCCCGGGGCGTCCCCATCTCCAGCCCCTCTCTGATGATCACTTAGTGGCTGACATGCCTTCCACATATTTATCTTTTATTTCATTTTCTATGTTTGGCCTTGCGCTATGAGGTCACTTCCTGTTTGCAAACTAACTGAGTGTCTCGGCCTGGGAATCACTGGGGGAGAGGGGGCCACTCTGATTCCCTGTGACTTAAGCCTCTCCTTCTGCCTTATTCCCCACCCTTGCTTGTTCTCCGTTCCTCTCTGCCCCTGCCATCTGTCTGTCTGTCTGTCTGTCTGTCCCCTAGTAGCAGCCATACTATTACACTGACATGCTGACGGTGGGCTGCGCGGTAGGAGTCGGCTGCTGCTTTGGGACGCCACTTGGAGGCAAGTGATTGACCCCCTCCTACATCAGTCCACTGCCCAGGCTGGCTCCCCGGCCGGGTTTTGTCAGCATCCCCAAGTGCGATGTTACCTGTTAAAACGAAAGTATGACAAGAATAGCAAACTTTTACTGAGCATTTACTATGTGCAAGTGATGTTCTAAGCATCTCTCTACATTCATTCGGGCTAAAAGCCATATGAGACCCATGGTGCGGAGGAGAGGGAGGAGAGAACTGATTACAGAGAGGGCAAGGGACTCGAGCGAGTGGAAGAGCCAGGAATGAAAACGCAGGCAGCCTCCCCGTTCCCCTCCTTGTCTTAAAGAAAGCCTGTCGGTATTGTTGGACATGTTTGCCCTCCACTTACCACTACATCTTCTACCAGGAGACTCTCGGTAGTTTGTTCTCCAAGGGAAAACTTCCATTTGTGCATGTTACCAGGACACAGGGGTGTAGGTGGGCCTTACTTGGACTCATGGTCAGCCTTCACGAGGGCTGTGGATGGGAGTTAGAGCCCCGTAGCTTCCTGACAGTGACTTAAACCTGAGGTTAGCTCTTTCTGCACGTGGAAGGCAAAGGGTGGATTGTCAGACTGTTACCTTTGTCTTGGAACACTGACGAATGGGTCGGGGCGGAGAAAGCAGTTGTACCTGTTTATTTACAACTCAGTGTGAGCTGTAACGGGATTAACACGGCAGGGGGGTGGATTACATGGATCATTCACTGGTGATAAAAAGGACATCACGTTGACAGCTGGGGAAACAAAATTGCAGGTAATGCTTCTTAAACACACCTGCTGTGAGAGGTACCTTTTTGATTATGAGAATGTCATCAGTGCCTTCATAGGGTGTTCAGGTAACTAATATGACTTGGCTCAGGAATGACGTAGGGATAAGCGTTCAGAGTGAATGGAAGTGCATCCTGCTCACTTGTCCTGATGTGGCGTCAGCGCACACAGCTCAAGGAGATCCTATCAGCTAGCATCCCATCTGCACTTCTGGCCTCAGTTCTTGTCGTTGAAGTCACTAGTCCCCACAAGTGAGGGGTGTGTTTGAGTTTCCATACACGTTAGACGTTACACGCTTACATTTATACCCACTTTCACCTTTACTTACTCTTTTCACCTTACAAATCCAGAAGATTGAAAAAACATTTTTAGACAGGAAGACTTTTTAAATTTTTGTTTTTAATCAGCCAGATTCTTTTAAAATGAAGAGAATCTGTATTTTTTTTTGTATAAAATTGGAATTTCTAGGATGAACAAGGAAGGTTTCTCTTGGTCCAGTGTAGAACATAGAAAAGATAAGAGATTTATAGATAAAACATGCCTCTTGATGCAAGAAAAGGTTCAGGACTGAAAAATTGAGGTGTTATTTTCAGGATGTTTATATTGAGTGCAAGTAATAAATGTCCTGGCCGGTAGCTTTATGTGATTGTTTTTCTTTTTCTTTTTTTTTTTTTTATGATCATAGAATAATCCTGAAAGAAAAAAATTAGTAAGGCAATTTATTCACTATATAGCCAACTCTTAATTCCTTACACTGATAAAAGAAATCTGCTTCAACATTCTGCTAAAATGACAAACATCCTTTTGCTTCCATCACCTGCCCTCTGGATGCTATGCTGGATCTTGTGCTCCCCGGCACTCGCAGCCGAAAGGGTGGCCGGGCAGACAAACCCATCCTCACAGCCCGGCTCAAAGAAGTGTCTCCAGGGCATCTTGAGCAAAGTGCAAGGAAGACTGTGAGGACCGGGGGCTCTAATCGCAGCAGATGAGAGAATTGCTAGAGGATGCAGGGGAACTGGGATGAGTCTGCACAGGGAAGTGGGGCTGCATCGTGAAGGTCCTCAGCGGCCATGCACAAGAATGTAGATTCTGTTCTCCAGGCTAGACTTTGTCCAAACGTGTTTTGCAGAGCATAGTTCTCCATGGTGTTAATAGATGTAACATGTGAAAAGGGTCTCAAGGTCAAAAAGTCAGAAAGTGCTATGTAAAACAGATAGTTTTTTTAAACTGGAAAAGTTATCAGAATGTTGGATATGCTGGCAGGCATTGTGAATATGCAAACTGTGGCTCAAATACAGCCTTTCCCACAGAATCCCTTTTGCAAGGAACTTCTCACGAGACTCATAGTGTATCATAGATGGACTTTGGGAAATGCTGTCATGGGTGAAGGGGAGCCATGGAAGAATTCTGACCGAGAAAGTGGCGTGACAAGCTGTGCTCGCTCATCCAATCCCTTTGGCAAATGTGTGCGGAATAAAACTGGCCTGTGGATTAACAGGATTCATCTGAGATTAACAACAAGACTATTGTCGTAGCCCTGATGCTAGATGATGAGAGATGGAACTGGATGGAGGCAGAGGAGAGAGAGAGAGAAGAGGCAATAGGAAGTCCAACTGACAGGACCTGGAGGTTGATCTTATGCAAGGTTATAGAGGATGAGAGAGGACGAGGAATTGGGGTCAGCTCCCAAAGTTTATTTCAAAGAACACTGGATGGCCAGCTGTGCTAGTAAGCAAGACAAGGAATATAGGAAGTGACACAGGTCTGGAGGAGTTGATCAATTTTACTTTATTTTTTTAAAAAAAGATTTATTTATTTTGGAGAAAGAGAGAGTGGGAGAGTAAGAGAGAGAGAGGGTGAAGGGGAAGAGAGAGATTCTCTTCAAGCAGCACTCCCTGCTGAGTGCTGAGCTCCATCCCTCCACCCGTGAGATCATGACCCGAGCTGAAACCAAGAGTCAAGAGTCGGACGCTTAACCGACTGAGCCACCCAGGCACCCCCACTTTTACTTTAGATATGCTGAGTTTGAAGTTCCTGTGGCATGTCCAAGTGATACCGAATAGGTCGCTGGATCGGTGAGTCTGAAGTTCAGGAACTGAGCTGAAAACATCGCTTTGCTGCCCAGTAGCATGGAGGTGGCAGTTGAAGCCATGGGCATAAATGGAATTGAGAGAGTGTGTCTGGGTAGCGAGAGCAGGTCACCAAGGACAAGGCCCTGGCCTGGGCAGAGGCAAAGGAGCCCGAGCGGGGGAACAGAGAATATCCAGGGTGGCAGGAAAGAGCCATACTGCAGAACATCAGAGACCAGAGAGTTTCCAAAAGCTGTTTGTGTTTGTAAGGCTTTGTTTGCGTTTAGCAGCACATTTTCTGGTTGGCTCAGACTAATATTAAAATCAGTTCTCATTCCTGAGGATACAGTGACAGACCGCTAGGGAAAGCATCCCAGAACCACCTTGTAGGAAAGAAAACCTAGCCTAGGGTTTCAAAAATTGGTTGTAAAATATTCCTAAGTTGGATAGCTTACACCCCAACAAATCAGAGCTGACTTTGGTTTTGTTACTAGTCAGGAAAAGGGGAGAGACTTGCCTCCCCGATGCCCCCTGCGCCCCCTGCGTCCCCACTGTGTCAAATCGCCCTTTTAGCCCAAGGACGCAGCTGCCTCACCTGATGTGTTTTGAGGAGCAGGGGCAGAAGGGGCGGCTGGTAGCTCTCTCTGCCCCTTATTCGCCGGCCCTTGGTCCGTTTTCGGAAATTTCACCCGTTCTGTTCCCTTGTGTTCTCTTTCCTTCTCGTCCACCCCTCTCCCGTTCATCCACGGAACAGACACTGGGCCCCGATGAGGTGCCAGGCATGGTATTAGGTGGTGGGTTGAGGACCCCCCCCCCCCCCCCACCCCCCCCCCCGCCGCTCCTCTCTGTATCTCGTTGGACCACATCCCTAGCCTGCAAACAGTTGCCAGCATGAGCAACTGTATGGTTTGGAGCCGGAGGTTCCAGGACACCGTTACTTCCCACTACTGCGTCCCTCGTGATTCGGGTCTCAGCAAAAGCACCTCAGGCCCGCAGGGCGGGAGTGTGGGGCGGAGCCTCTGGCTTTTGCCTGCACCTGACCACCTCCGCGCCCCCGCAGGAGTGCTGTTCAGCATCGAGGTCACCTCTACCTACTTCGCTGTGCGGAACTACTGGCGAGGATTCTTCGCGGCCACGTTCAGCGCCTTTGTTTTCCGCGTGCTGGCCGTGTGGAACAAGGATGCGGGTAACGCGGCAGCGGGGGGTGGAGGCTGGAACGGGGGCGTGCAGGGAAGCTCCTTGGGGCAGTTTAGAAAAGGAATGGATGGCGTTATTTGGAAAGAGGGCCCAAGGCCCAAGGATATAGGGCAAAGATCTAGGTCATGGCGTAGGAGGGCAGTATTCAAGCATAAACACTGGGAACTCAGTGGAAGAAGAGCCAGCGGCCCAGGAGGGAGGAAGGAGCTGACCCGCGGCTGATGGCTTTGGCTTCCCCCCGGGTTTCTGTGGCGCTCCCACCATGATGCCTGGCCCTTCCACCCCACAGTCACCATCACTGCTCTCTTCAGAACCAATTTCCGAATGGATTTCCCCTTTGACCTGCAGGAGCTCCCAGCCTTCGCCATCATCGGGTCAGTGGGGTCGACTGCTCGGGGGCAGGGTGCGGCTTCGGCGGAAGGGGCCCCAGCTGGAAGAAGGTGGGGCCGACGTTGTTAAGTGTGAATCGCTGCAGGCAGGAGGGCGGAAAGGGAGGGCGGCCGCCTGCTGTTCGTCCCGCCGCGGGCAGGGCCGGGAGGAGGGTTCCATGGCTGTACAACTCCCGCCCTCAGGATTTGCTGTGGCTTCCTGGGAGCGGTATTTGTGTACCTGCATCGCCAAGTCATGCTCGGTGTCCGAAAGAACAAGGCCCTCAGCCGGTTTCTGGCGAAGCAGTGAGTCACTGCCCTTCTGTGTCCCACCCAGTTCCTTTCTGCTCTCTCCACGAGCCCCTCCCTTTTAATCTTTGTCAAAAGCGGTCCCTGCCTTTAGATGGCTTGCGGTGAAATACCCGGATACTCCGTAGGGAGCGAGCGGCGGGGTCCGCCGCTCAAAGGTTGCGCGTTGGTGGCAAGAACGTTCTGTGTTTAAAGAGCTGAGGCTGCAGCGCGCTGCCGGGGCCCGGCTCCCAGCTCAGTGTGGCGTCCACGGGGCTAACTTGCGGGCTTCCCGTCTGTTTCTTTTTCAGCCGCCTGCTGTATCCCGGAATAGTCACCTTTGTCATCGCCTCATTCACCTTTCCGCCAGGAATGGGTCAATTCATGGCTGGAGAGGTCAGCTCCAAGGAGTCTGGGGGGCGGTCGGGTCACTGAGCACATGACAGGGACTCAGCCAGGGCTGGGCCACAGCACAGACAGCCTTCAGGCGTCCGAGCGCTTTTGTCCGCGGGTAGAACCTCTCCCCGAGAGAAGAGCAGGAGAGCCCCTTGAACAATGAGACTGGTGGGGCAGTTCTGTACAAAGCCCTAGTACCCGACGTCCTTGGAGACGGGCGCCTTTTGCTTCGTCCTCTCACAGCTGATGCCTCGTGAAGCCATCAGTACCCTGTTTGACAACAACACGTGGGTAAAGCATGTGGGTGACCCTGAAAGCCTGGGCCAGTCGGCTGTGTGGATCCACCCACAGGTCAACGTGGTCATCATCATCTTCCTCTTCTTCATCATGAAGGTACTCCTCTTGCACTCCTGACCTCTTAAGCTTCTGTCCGTTTTCAACCTGGAACACACAGTTTGCATAGAGTAGGAGAGGGTACAACTCCATCGGGGCTTTGTCCAACCTAAAGAGAAATAGCTGTGAAACCATAGCCTAGGTAAGTTGCTCACCTACAGGAGTGAGCCAATATCTGGGTTAATTGCTTCCTTCATGTCAACTTAGCAGTGTTGCCATAATTACCATAAGCCTGCTAAAGGTTCCACTCACTAAATGATTAAGACATCACAGCAGCCTAGTAAACGAGGAGGAGATAGGGTTGAGCAATATAGATAACTGTGTAAATGCCTGACTTAAATTAATCAAATCTGCCCCACATATTAGATAATTAGGTACTTCATTCTCCTGTATCCAATTATCCATCTTTAGGTGATTTGCATATCCATTTTCCCCCCACCTAGTGGGTAATCTCTTTTCTAGAACTGCCAAAGAGATTAAATATTTAACTCAATTTTATTAGTGACTGTAATTTTTTAAGGCTTTATTTATTTAAAGAGAGAAAGCACATGTGCATGAGCTCAGGGAGGGGGAGAGGGAGAAGGAGAGAGAGAATCTTAAGCAGACTCCCTGCCGAGCATGGAGCCTGACATGGGGCTTGATGCCATGACCCTGAGATCATGACCTGAGGCAAAATCTAGAATCAGACGTTTAACCGCCTGAGCCACCCAGGCGCCCCGATAAGTAATTTTTTTTTTAAAGATTTTACTTATTTATTTGACAGAGAGAGATACAGCGAGAGAGGGAACACAAGCAGGGGGAGTGGGAGAGGGAGAAGCAGGCCTCCCGCCGAGCAAGGAGCCTGATGTGGGGCTTGATCCCAGGACCCCAGGATCATGACCTGAGCCGAAGGCAGACGCCTAACCACTGAGCCACCCAGGCGCCCCACCCTATAAATAATTTTTATACATGTTATTATTCCCTCTTTTGGTGGTGAGGCCATGAGGATTTTGCCACTCTCAAGTCATTTTCTCCTCATTTCAATTAGGAGGCCAAAGCTGGCCTCTTCCATGTCTGTCCATGGAGGACCACGTCTTCATCGGCTTCTCAGTCAGTGCTTTTATACAAAGACATTTTTGTTTCTACCACCCCCAGTTGGGACATCTATTACAATTGCTGCTTCCCCCCCTCCTTTTTTTTTCTTTTTCAGTGATTGCCTTGTTACGAATGGTATGCCTTGCCTGAATGATCCAACATTTTCCTCTGTATATTAGGGTTCTCATTCAAAAGTCTGTCCACACTGAACTTTCGTGCTTTTGAATACCTTGCTATTCACTCACTCATGATACATTTTGTGAATCTATATTTTCCCAGGATATGAGTCATTAAGTTATATTTACAATATGATAGCTGTTATGGGTTCATTTATTCCATAAATGTTATTACACACCTACCGCGTGCCAAATATATAATATTTGATTGTTGAACTTTGGCAAATTTCATGCTTATGGTTGAAAAAGATGTCTTTGTTTTTGGCTGTTCCTTTACTGTACTTGTCAAGGATCCTGTGATTAAAGACACCAGGTGCTTGACACACCAGGTTCCAACTCTGACTTTCCTTCTCAGGATTTGCTCTGGGTTTCTAGAAGCTGGATCTCTGCATGTTCTTTCCCATTCCACTCTGTGTGTGTTCAGTGGGTCGGCACCTTCCATATTTTGTATGCCTACTTTATTAATTAGGTCTTTTTTATGTCTTCCTTCAAAAGATTTGATATTTTCATCATAAATAAGTTCTCAGTACCTTGTTAGGGAATTGACTTTTGGACTTTCAATACAGAGTTCCTCTTCTCTAACTTATAAATCCCAGCTTCCTGTAAGTAACCAAGTCCAAGCTTTGATAGCATCTCAGAATTTATACTTTTAAAATGTCAAGCTCTTGCCAAGTTTTATAGAAACAAAATACCGTGTATTTTTCAACACTTCCCCTACACCTCACCTCACCTCACCTCCCCAGATTCCCAAGTATATAGCTGGATTTGACTTCACAGATTAAAGTTTACCCTGAGAAGCCTGCTTGGATTATATTAGCAGAACTCAACTGTATGTTGCTATTATTAATTTCTCACTGAATCACATCCTTGATAATGTTTACATCATAAGCATAACAGGGGAAGAAACTCACATATTTCCTGGGCTGTATTTCAAGCCCCACAGTTTGCATCAGGCCTATGCCATTCCATAATATTTATAAATGTAACACCACTCGTTGCTATAAATCCATGATATTGCCCGATTATCACTGCCTCCAGCATTTTCACTTTTCTGTTATTGGGCACATACGCATCCATCCCTTTATTTATTCTTAAGTGTAGGTAATAGGCTACATAGCCAAATTAGAATATGAAAGTGACTAGAACTATTTTTCCAAGTCTGGTTTGAAATTTAGCCTGTGTGGGCTTCTAGCGGTATCCACACAGGCAGATAAGGTTCTCAGCTATTATGAAGGGAACTTCCATCTTCCTCAATCTTAAGACATGGAAAGTATCATCATGTTGTAAATCAGCAGCTGCTCAATGGGTATGAATAAAATTACAACTTCTCAGTTTCGCTTTTTAATACTAATGTTATTATCTAGTATCACTGATCAGCATAGCCTGAAGGCTCTGTGGAATTCTCCATAACGCTCCTTCTGTCAAGGGTCTAAATGAAGTGGAATCTGTCATGATGGGTCTGTAGTTTCCCAGTTCTCTAGAATTGGGTGTTGAAATTCTTGGGAGTTATTTGTGTTCTACATTATTTACATTGCTTCTGGATATTTCCTTTTGTGTGCTAATAGCTCAAAAAGTTGGCTAACCTCGTATCATTCTTTGTCCTTAGGAGTTGATCACTTCAGTGCCCTCTGGTCCTCATCTGTTCTTCCACATATCTTGGGGGATAATCCAAAATTCATCCTCTGAAATCAGACCTATCAGCCACCTATAATCTGTATTACTGGAGCTTTCAGATTAACCCGAGCCTACAAAATCCATTATGGCTTTCATGTGCTTATTCCAAAGAGATGGTACAGAATAGTTCAAAGGGTCTCCAATTGTTATGTCACAATCATTCGCAAAAGTTAAGTAAGTTACAAGTGCCCAGAACTTCGTGTCCACGTAGACTGACGTGGTGTCTAGTTATCTGCAGTTTCAACAAATTACCCAACAAGCATTTCTGTTGGGTGTTTCAGCAAATAGTAGCTCTGAGAAACCTTTTCTCTGTTGTATGGACACTATTTGACCAGGCTCTCTTCTTTCTTTCCTCCTCCCTCCTTCCCTCCGCAGTGACCTACCTACATCCTACCTGCGTCGTTGAGCACCACTCCAGGGCTGAGAGCAGGCAGAGAAAACAAGACACACAGTTGCCCTATACTCAAGGCTTTCTCAGTCTATGTTCTCTTCATATGTACATTTGACTTTGCAGTTCTTAGCTGTTTTACATGGTCATATTCTGACATGAAGGAAGTATACATTTTGTCTCGTCTCAGAGCTTCTGGGATGAAGCCTTTGTCATGGCCTCTTGACATCAGCCCTGGCTCAAGGGAATCTTTCTAAGGTTCAGAATAGTAAAAAATGTATTTCTCATTTGCTTACAATGCACTTGGTACAGATTTTCAATTATAAATATTTTGATTTGTTCTGATTTAGCTGCTACCATCTTTCACCACATGAGTTTGAGATCCTTTTGTAAGATTGGCTTACTTATTTTGCAAGTGACACATAAACCTGTTTCTAAATTTACTTGTTGTGTCTCATATTTTCATTTCTTTTACAGATATTTCAAAAGTTCAACCAATAGTTTCTCCACTCTATTTCTCAGTTCTTCCACACTCTTTGCCATAGAATGTACATGTTGCTTTTGCTAAAATTGTCCTGGTTTCTGTTGGAATACTACCTGACACAGTTGGCCTTTGAGATCTTTTCTGTTACACTGGCTAGCTTTCTCAATGTGCCCTTCCAGTATGGCTAGGATAGATCTGATCTTTTGAACCTCTGTTTAATGTGATTTGATGCTAAAGGAAATGACTCAGGCAGGACAGTCTTCACTCCAGGTTCCCTTGTGAGGTTTCCATGTAAGTGGGTTTGTAAATGCCCGTATCATTAAATTACTCACATAGGAAGTCACTAAAACTCTAAGATGTCTGCCACTTAGAGCTGGGCTCTTTCTCAGAAACACAATCTGACCAGGAAAAGATATCCTCCAGCTTCAAGAGTTTCAGGCTGTTCTGCTGAGGTGACCTTTTTGGGCTAAGAGGGTATAGTATAGGCTAGGACCCTTCTGGAGGGTCATATTCCACGCCTTGTTCTAGATTGCCTGAAGGCAAATATAGTCATTTTCCACGCCTTGTTCTAGATTGCCTGAAGGCAAATATAGTCATTCCAAGTAGAAACGATCATCAGGAGGAACTTTCTTCTAGTACTGTCTTTGGTGGTCTTAGGCTGAGCGAGTACTCCACGTTTTTGGTTCTGGAGGAGGGGTGCAGACAAGATGACTCTGGAGGGATTAGCTATCCCAGGGCTTCTGTGACTCTTGAGGCGGGAGGGAGGGTTGGAAGTGGGGAGGGAGTAGAGTATGCGCATGTGTATTGGGCAGAGTTGAGAGAGGGTGTCCTGATGCCTCTTTTTACTCCAGTTCTGGATGTCCATCGTGGCCACCACTATGCCTATACCCTGCGGAGGCTTCATGCCTGTGTTTGTGCTAGGTAAGTTCTGATGGGAAGCCTGGGGTCTTGCTGATAGCCGCAATCTAGGGTACTGGGAAATTAAGGAAAGGCCTGGAATGCCAGGGGCTTGTATTTGGTCTTAATGCCCAAGGAGGGATTGGCTCTGAAATATAGAGGATAAGGAACTCGGATCTTTCAACACCTTCCTTTCTTTTGTCTTTCCTCTAGGAGCTGCATTTGGAAGGCTGGTAGGAGAGATCATGGCCATGCTATTCCCTGATGGTATCCTATTTGATGACATCATCTACAAGATCCTACCTGGGGGCTATGCAGTAATTGGTGAGACACATTCCAGCCTCGGGTAACCCCTAACAGGCGCACTCAAACTCTCCCATAACATCTTTATTCCAGACAAACTGCACATGTAATGTGGTTTTAATTTTATGCTATTGATTCAACTTTTATTCAAGTAATCAACCCTTGGCTCTGATTCTCATTAGCTCTCATTGAACGTCTTTGAGCCTTAGTTTCTTTACGTAGAAAAGGGATTATGGGGATTAAACGAGATAATAAGAATGAAAACACCTAAGATTGTGTCTGAATGTTTGGTAAGGGTTTCTTCTTTCCTTCCAAAGAATCATAGAACCAACAGTACAGGTGACTGGCTTGGATACTGTCAAACTGCAGGTGTGCTAATACTGACAGGACTTAAGAGTACATGACTAAGAGCTAAGAAACGAGGGCTCTGTACTCACCCCTGCCACTTGTCACCTGGATGGATGACTGTGGAGCAGGTTAGCTACCTTTCTGCACCTGAGTTTCTTTATTGTAAAATGACTTCTGAGATACCTTACAGCCCTAACATTCTGAGAATCTGTGATAATCTTTTTCTCATTAAATCCACAACCCCATCCAACCAAAACCCTGTCTAACAAATACAGTGGCCAGTGTAATCCTCAAAATTATTGTACCTCTGCCCTCCTTTTCTTCTTCACCAAAACCCCATAACATCTAAGACCATCCCTCCCTTAAATACAGAAGCATTAGGCAGCTTTCCGGTGCATATGGTGTCCTTACTCCCGCATCACAGACCTTTAAGAAAGCCTCTTTCATCAGTAGGAGTCACTTGCTCTTATTCCCCATCTTGACTCTCAGGTATCACGCCACCCTCCCTGGCGGACATTTCCCAGGATACGTATCTCCTGTGACAGTTTATGTTCTGAAGTATACCATGTGTGCCATCTTGGAGAATTATTCCTCCCAGTATTTCCCTTTTGTGACTTTTCTTTTTTTAAGTAAGCTCTACACCCAACGTGGGGCCTGAACTCATGACCCTGAGATCAAGAGTCAGATGCTCTATTGATTGTGCCCCTCTCTTTTGTGTCTTTTTCTTGTTCTCTTTTCATGTGTACCTTCTAGTGGCTATTTTTGTTGATGGGAGAACATAACTAAAAACAAATAAGATTCTGTTTTCAAAGAGTTCATAGAATCATAACGTTTTAGATCTGCAAGGGCCTTACAATTTATTTAATGACCTTTTTTACCTTAGAGATGTGAGTATGGGATTCCAGAAGAATCAAGTTCTACACATACAGTTGAGAAATTGAAGAATCAGGATCTTACGCAGGTGTCATTACTCCAAGTTCACAGCATGAGTCCCGGGTTTTGACTCTCTTCACTCATAAACTGTTGGCATCAAAATCTGAGGTCCAATGGAAAATGCCATCACTGGGTTTTAGAATGCTCAGTTAAGAATGATCCAAACTTTTGGGGTGCCTGGGTGGCTCAGTCAGTAGAACATGTGATTCCTGATCTCAGGGTTGTGAGTTTGGGCCCCACGTTGGATGTAGAGATTACTTTAAAAAAAAAAAAAAAAGATCCAAACTTTCAAAAGCAAGGAATAGATAGGACATCACTGTCTTCATTTTACAGATGAAAATTTGGGCACACACAATGATTTTGCAAATTGCCCAAGGACATAGAATGAAATCAAAATGATTTGCCAACAGTTTTCTAGCCCCCACTCTTGACAGATGGTTATGTCAGGGGTGTTGCACTGACCAGGATCCTCTCTGCCGTCACGTCCCCACCTGCCCTCCATGCCAAGAATGGCAGCCCTAACCCACCGGTACGTTCCTGTGTCGTTCTAGGGGCAGCGGCGCTGACTGGTGCAGTATCCCACACAGTCTCCACAGCTGTGATCTGCTTTGAATTAACGGGTCAGATTGCCCACATCCTACCCATGATGGTGGCTGTCATCTTGGCCAACATGGTGGCTCAGAGCCTGCAGCCCTCTCTCTATGACAGCATCATCCAGGTCAAGAAGCTACCCTACTTGCCTGACCTTGGTTGGAACCAGCTCAGGTCAGGGCACCAGCTGGAATTAGTTCAGACTGGATGGGGTGAGGGGTGGGAGCTTCTGAGGTTGAGACTGAGGTTAGGATCAACATTTGGAAACACTGCCTTTTACTTATTTTGATGTTCCCATGGACTTAACGAATATTACGAGTGATGGAATGCATGGCAAACCTCACGGGAGGAATGGAAGGAACAGCAGAGGAACAAGCATCTGGTGGGGCTAACCCCCTATGCCTTCTCCCCCCATAGCAAATTTACCATCTTTGTTGAGGACATCATGGTACGTGATGTGAAGTTTGTTTCAGCCACTTGCACGTACGGGGAATTGCGAACCCTGCTCCAGACCAGCACGGTCAAGACTTTACCACTGGTTGATTCAAAAGGTCAGTGGGAAGAAAGGAAGCAGACTCCTGAGCTGGTGACCTGAACAAGGGCTCCACAGAGGTGGAGGAGGCACTGTAGTATGGGCTTATCTTTAGGGACCACCCAGTCTGCTACAGGATACCCAGCCTGTGTTCCTTAGGGAACACAATCATCTTCAAGAAGGAACAATAGAGCCAGAACACAAGCAAAAGAAGATAGTTAAAAATCCAGTTAGAGAGGGGCACCTGGGTGGCTCAGTCAGTTGAGCGTCCGACTCTTGATTTCGGCCGGGGTCATACTTTCTGGATCATAATCTCTGGATCGTGAAATCAGGCCTAAATTGGGCTCCATGCTCAGCGGGGCATCTGCTTGGGATTCTTTCTCTCCTTCTGCCCCTCCCCCCGCTCTCTCTTTCTCTCTAAAATAAATGAATCTTTGGGATGCCTGGGTGGCTCACTCATTGAGCATCTGCCTTTGGCTCAGGTCATGATCCCAGGGTCCTGGGATCGAGCCCCACCTCGAGCACCCTGCTCAGCAGGAAGCCTGTTTCTCCCTCTGTTTGTGTTCCCTCTCTTGCTGTGTTTCTCTCTGTCAAATAAATAAAAATCTTTAAAAAAATAAAAAATAAAATAAATGAATCTTAAAAAAAAAAATCCAATTAGAGAACTACAGCCGATGCTCATTAGTCATTGAAGCTATGTTCTCTAAAGTCACCATTAACACTGAATTAGAGATACTATACTGACACATTGCCCTGGAGAAAATACAGGGTTATGTTCCTCTGGTCACATTTTCTTCAACCAGTGAATGCATAAACTTATTTTATGTGTGTCTCTCTTTAAAGACACCTTCTTTAGTATATACGGTTGATTCATTAACTAGAATTCATGGCCAACAGGGCTCCAACTCATGCCTGAACGAAGCTTACCTAGCATGCGTATTTTCTCCATCAGGCACATCACAGCCTTCCTGCTTGGGGTGGCAGGGAGGGGGGAGTAAAATCACCAACACAAAACCAACAAAAATGTGAAAATGTGGCATTAAGTGGACTATGAAGAAATGCTTGTTTATAATATGAGGTCTGAGACAAGAAGAGAATGTCATTTTTCTAACCTCAGCTGGGAAGATGTGCAGGGGGAGGCTCCAGTGGTTTGTGGCTCGCGCAGGTCTGTGAATGACAGTGAAGGCATCTGGAGCACTGATTTGGGGTTTACAAATACCTGTACTTTAGCCAGGAGGCAAATTCGCAAACAGGGCATTCATGAATAGTGAGGCTTAGCTGTAAATGTGGAGCCCCTCAGGTGGGTCTCTTGGCTACTTAGCTAAATGGTAGCTGTTCTTCAATGCCCAACTTGAGGGACAGATGAAACTGTTCTGTATGAAGGAGTGAATGGTATTCTTTCTTTTTAACTTTTTAAAAGATATATTTATTATTCTGAGAGAAACAGAGAGAAAGAGAGCAGGAGGGAGGGGTGGGGGCAGAGGGAGAGGAGATATCCAAGCAGACTCCACACTGAGCCCAGAGCCTGACCCGGACGTTGATCTCATGGCCCTGAGGTCACAACCCGGGCTGAAACCAAGAGTCAGACCCTTAACCAACTGCACCACCCAGGCGCCCCTTTTTAAAATTTATTTTTATTTATCTATTTATTTATGGAATGAATGGTCTTAAAGCAGTGTTTTCATGTCACTGCCTTCACCGTCCTTTCTGTCCCCCTTTAGCACTTAGTCCTGCTCTGTATCTTTCTTTTAAAAAGGTTTTATTCATTTATTTGACAGAGAGAGAGAGCATAAGCAAGGGGAGCAGCAGGCAGAGGGAGAGGGAGAAGCAGCTACCCACCCCCCCCCAGCAGGAAGCCAGACATGGGGCTCAATCCCAGGATCCCAGGATCATGACCTGAGCCAAAGGCAGATGCCTAACTGATTGAGCCACCCAGGCGTCCCTATATTATTTCTTACTGGAGTTTATATCTATGTCTCACTAGATTGGGAATTCTTTGAGGGCAGACACTATAACTTCTATCTCCTTCAGACTGCCTCCTTCTAGGTATTTACTAGATACTAAATGAATACTTGCCTAATGTTTGAATTCATGTAATTAAGAAGAATCATGTAGGGCCATTTGGAGCCATTAAATTTGTTAGTTCCCGATTTCCGATAATCAGAAAGTCCATGTTGTTCAAATTAGATTCGTTTTAATATTTTCCCCAAATCAGAAATACTTTGTAAGTGGTCTCTAAAGCAGTGGCTTTTCATTGGAGTGGGGGTATAGCCAATGAGGTGCAGGGTTATCATAATTACGACTGAGACCTAATGGTAAGATTTATCTTAATAACATTGCCCCGATTTTATGGGCTTAAAACAACAAAAATGTTCATTATGGTAGCAGAATTTCCATATATGAAAGACCTTCCCAGGAAAGGTAGTCATTCTGTTTATATCCTAGAAGGACCCAGTCTTTAAGTGCTTAAACATCAGATATCCTTGTAGACTTCTTTCAAAGTATATTCACATCTGTCTATATAAATGGTTTTTGAAGTGTTTTGTCTTTTTTTGGGGGGGGGGAGACAAGGTTTTAATACCAAGTTCACCTGTTTACAAACAACCTGCATAAGGAAGGGCTGCATCAAAATAAGTATAAATTAGCGCCAATTAGCATACTATCAGTTGGGTCTCTAAGTGCTAAATGAGTGAAATAAAAGGGGTTGAGTGAGGTCAATCCTGGAAGATGTTTGAAATGAGTTTTCAGGAAGAGAGGGTAAAAGCCGGAAAAAGAAGCAGGGGTGCTGGGCTTCTGTCCCCGGCTCAATCCTGCGGAGTGGGGTGGAGCGGGGAGGGGAATGGCGCAGGCCCTCAGGCTGAGCCGGGCTCCCCTCCAGAGTCAATGATCCTGCTGGGCTCCGTGGAGCGGTCAGAGCTGCAGGCCCTCCTTCAGCGCCACCTGTGCCCCGAGCGGAGGTTGCGGGCGGCCCAGGACATGGCCAGGAAGCTGTCTGAGCTGCCCTTTGACGGAAAGCCTCGGCCAGCGGGCAAGGGACACCAAGGCATCTCACCCGAGGGCCGGAGGGAGTCCTTTGCCTTTGTGGATGAGGATGAAGACGAGGACCTCTCTGGGAAGCCCCAGGTGACCAGGCAGGGACGGGCCGGCGGAGCAGGACAGACTGGGGCAAAGGGGAAGGAGGAGGCGGGAGACGGGAAGCTGGTCACCGAGAAAGTCAGAGACCAGTGCCCCGGGGGCCAGGAACTGAAGGAGATCCGGTTGCAGATGATGGTACCAATGAGAACTCAAAGGGATACAGGAATTCTGGACGGGTGAATGGATGTAGAGAGAATTCCCGGGACACCGGCTGATAAAAGGCAGGAAAGCGCTAGGCAGCCTCTTCCCCAGGACTGAGAATTTTTACTGTTCCTTACAGCTGCTTCCTCTCCCTCCTCCTCACCCCTTTCCTACTGCCCCCCTCTCCCCCGACGAGTCCAATGGGCCCCTGCCCAGCCACAAACAGCAGCTAGAAGCACCGCAGCCGGCAGGTGAAGATTCTCCCAGCATGCACCCTCACTCATGCCTTGTGGGTTCTCTCTGGGCTCTCCTTCACCCAAGGGCTGCTACTCTAAAGAGGGATGAGAGCACGGGTGGGCGGGAAGGGAGTCCTAATCACTGAGTCTCCATATTACTGCCCCAAAGGGGTGGGGACAAGGGCTGATTTGGGGGGGTAGGACAGAAGGTGTCTATGGAGGTGAGGCATATATGGGAAGAACACGCTGTGTGTGGCAAAGTGTCAGGGGCCCCTCCAGAGCCCCTGCACCCCGCCCTCCCCCCCGCCATTTCCTCCCAGGACAGATACGACTTTGTTTCCATTTCCATCCGCTCGCCACTCCTCTCAGGTCAAAGACCCTCTGTCTTTCGGTCCCTGCTGCGCTGCTTGCTGGGCAGACCTCGCCCCACGAAGAAGAAAACAACCCAGGTGAGAGCAGATGTGCTGTGGAGGGTGAACAGGGAGAGGGGCATGCATCTGAGGACTGAGAAACCCGTGGTGCTTAAGTCAGAGGGGAGGAGGTCCCAGCACGGAAAAGTTTCATCACAGGGTGGGAATGATGAGCAGGGGCATCCGTGGCCCTAGCCTGTGAGGTCTGCTAACGGCCGGGGAGACCACAGCTGCCGTGTGGACAAAAGGGAGAGAACTCAGACCTGTGGCTTTCTTCTCTAGGAGCCAGCGGATTTCGTGGACAACATGTCACCTGAAGAGGTAAGAGAAACAGCCACCCAGGGTG
This sequence comes from Callorhinus ursinus, assembly GCF_003265705.2. Taxonomy (NCBI): domain Eukaryota; kingdom Metazoa; phylum Chordata; class Mammalia; order Carnivora; family Otariidae; genus Callorhinus; species Callorhinus ursinus. The sequence continues at coordinate 79,814,426 of NW_027397074.1, forward strand.
GATTTTTCTGTCTGATGAAGACATTGCTCATTTGCTTCATTGTGTTGTAAGAGTAAGATGCGAGTCCAGGCCAGGAAGCACTTCGAGACATTGGGAATAAGATGATTATGGAGAGAGGGACGGGCCCATTGCTCAGAGGTGGGGGAAACATGGTGGTGGTCTCAGAGGGGATCAGAAGAGAAAGGTTGTGAGCCTCCACATGTAGATGGGACCAGAGTGCTAAGATGAGCCTTAGCTCTTTTAGACATTAGGGGATGTCCTGGACCAGGCGGAGGCTGTGCAGGAAGGATGAGCTTCACCTGAAGTAAGATGGCACCAGGCAGCCAGCGGTTATGCGTACCAATGTGGAAGAGCAGCATGGAAACTAAGATGGTCAGTGCCTGCTGGAGGTTACGAAGTCTACTGGGCAGGGCCCCGAGACCGTGGACAACTAGGAAATGCCAGGAAGCGAGACTGGAAAGAACAGAAAACGGAGGGCAAATATTGACAGCGGTGTCTCATTGATTGGGACAAACACCTATTTCCTAAAAAAGGTAGTTACTGAGTCCGGGAGAGAGAAAATCCAGCCCCGAATGGACTTGGTTGTGAGGAGTGGACAGACGTGGAGCAGTGATTTGGAGGAGACCGCAGGGCGGTCCTGATCCTGATCTCAGTCCCGAAGGGAACAGACCCCGGGGGTTCCAGAGAAACAAGAGTCCATTAGCAGCCATTCCATTTGGTAAAAGAATGCAGGCCCCCTGTGGAGGCTGAAAAAGCAAAGCTTTAAAAGTATGTAGATGACAAAGAACCCAGGCCGGTATTATTTTAAAATAGACATCTCATTGGTTGTCCAGTCTAAATGGAGGAGGAGAGGGGAGTCGTAGGAGAGAAGGGAAGTGGTGGATCTTCTCCCCTTGTCACCCCTCAAAACACACTCCCTTCCGGTCACTGCTTAATGGAAAGATCGATGAGCACAGAGGACAAAGAACAGCTCTTGTTTCTGCCCCCAAGCAGGAATCAGATGGGTCATAACTATGGTTGAGGAGGGCCTTGCTCAATTACTAACCCAATAATTACACTCTTTAAAAAAGTGCACCAAAAATAAATAAATAAATAAATAAATAAATAAATAAAATAAAATAAATAAATAAAAATAAAAAAGTGCACCAGAGGGAGAGCCAGCTAGTTGACCAGTGAGGCTATTTCATGACCCCTGGAAATAAAGTGCAACCAGGGGTAAAAACAGAGCATACATTTTTTGCTTATGTCTTTCCAAAAGAAAATTTAGAGTATCTAAGCTCCCATGTCACCCACTGGGACATTCTAGAGGGATAAGATCCCATAGGAGTAAAAATTCAGGATGTTTTGAACGTGGTTTTCAGACGAGATCGAGGGGGCACCTTTGGCAAGATCCCGGTGACGCCCGCAGGAAGAGCTCAATTACACGTCACCAGAAGTCTTGTTTTCTTCTGCTCCTCTGTTAGGAGCACACACAGTCAGGGCTCCGGTTTGGTACTGGGGCTGAGCCTTTGCAAGTAGTCATGCCAGACCCAGAAGCAGACGTGCCCCACCCCTTGGACACAAGCTGGGGGTTCCTGGAACAGGATCGACAGCCAAGGTCGGAAGCCCAACTCCACCTCTGTGTCGTCTTGGGCAGACTAACTTACGCACTCTGTACCTCTGTCTCCTCGTCTGTAAGAGGGAGATAATGATAGGCTGTTGGAGATGATTCCCAGCACCCCGGCGTTGGCAAGGGTCCTACAAATAAATCATGTCTACAGCACACCTGCTGAGTGGTCATCCATCCTGGTCCTGTGAGGGCCAGCCAGACCCGGTGTGAACCTTCAGCCAGGGAGGGCGAGCTTTAGACAAGGTGGGACCAGGAAGGGGCAGATGGGGACTCCACACTGGGTACCAGAGCTAGGAGGCGCCCTTCAGAGAACGTCTCTGAAGCTTGAGACGTGCGGATTTGGACATTAGGAAAATAAAGTAGGACAGTATTCAGAGGCCACTGACTGAAAAGAGATTTCAAGGAATTTTAGATTCAGTTATGGAAAGTGAAAGCTCTCCTGGATTATTTGGAATCTTGGGGATTTCGGCATGGATCTCTAAAATCAAGAGGAGGTTAAGGCCTTCAGGCCTTCATGCTTCTGTCATGAACGAAACAAAAATGGTTTTGCTCAAGCCAGCTAAGTGCCACGTGATTCAGTACAGCTCTTCCAACCCAACCGATCATTGCTACGACCTGTAAGAGGCAAATGTGCTAGATTCTGCACAACATGCAGGGGTCAACCCCACATAACACTCTGAAGGGGTTACATCCTCACCTCTGTCCTGTAGGCAGAGGTAAGACAAACACCAATAAGAGATTGAGCAAAATCTATGTCATTTCTGAAAAGGAGAGACCAGCAGAGTACGGGAGGGATAGAAAAATTGTGCTGCTGGGAGCGTCGGGAGAACAGTGTGCGAGCGGGGTGGCGGCAATAAGGGCAATAAGGGGAATCCAGAAGAGCAAATGCAGATTTGGGAAGCCTGCCTGGTTTCACTGAGCAATGGGCATTGCGGGAGTGGTGGAAAATAAGACTGGGCAGATGGGTTGGAGATGACAAGTGTTCAGGGCCCCAGGGGGTGTTGGGGCTGGGGGACAGGAAGACAAGGGCGCTGCTCTAAGTGCCTGAGGGTGAAGGTGATGTGGGGCCTGGTGAGGCAGGAGAGGGTGCCAGGCCCTGGGAAGAAGGGAGGGTGTCTTGTGATCTGGAGGATCTGTGACAGTTCATTGCATATTTCAGGGTCTGGGCTGGGGCTAGGAGGGCTGTTTGGGGTCAAGCTGCAGGTCTGCGGTTGGCGGGGGCTCCGCAATATTGAGTGACTGCCCTACTCTGCCCGACAGATTGAGGCCTGGGAGCAGGAACAGCTGAGCCAGCCTGTCTGTTTTGACCACTGCTGCATTGACCAATCTCCCTTCCAGCTGGTGGAGCAGACGTCCCTGCACAAGGCAAGTCCCTGCCCCCTGACTGCTCAGGGCTGCCGAGGGCAGGGGGCATCTGGGGTGGACATGAGCTGATGTACTGCTCTTTCCCTGCAGACCCACACGCTGTTCTCGCTCCTTGGCCTCCACCTTGCTTATGTGACCAGCATGGGGAAGCTCAGGGGCGTGCTGGCATTGGAAGAGGTAAAGGTGACAGGTCCCATTTGAGCAGCAGGAGGAAGCGTGGACACAGGATAAGGGTGTGGGTGTGGGGAGGGGATGGTTTAACCTCTGGGAGGTCCCCCAGATTTCCTGCTCTATTTCTGAGGCGGAGATTGGAGAGGATGGGAGGATCAAGTGGCAGGTGGAGAGGAATGTCCCCAGGACCCTCCGTGGGCTGGGGGTTTGGATGAGGACCCCAGGCATGAGTCACAATTTCATGTGTGTGCTCTGGGAGAGACAGGAAGTGGCTGAAGGATGCCTGAGGGTCAGTGGGAAGGGGCCTTGTCAGAGGAGCTTGAGATCCCCAGGTCCACAGATGTGTCCCCCCCCCAGGCCCCTTTCTGTGCCGCTCCATGTCTTTCCCACTCCTCGTCCTTGTAGGAATCTGTCCTTCCCTTGCACCCGTTTGTCTCACCCTGTCCCATCCTCTGTCTCTTCCCAATTGTGTGCCCCTTTTCCCTCTCCCCGCCAGCTGCAGAAGGCCATTGAAGGGCACACCAAGTCTGGGGTGCAGCTCCGCCCGCCCCTCGCCAGCTTCCGGAACACGACTTCCACCCGGAAGAGCCCCGGCTGCCCGCCCCCTCCCACAGAGGCCTGGAGCCTTCCTGAGGACGGAGCTGGGGCTGCTGGGGCAGGTGACGGGGCTCCCGCCTCCCCAGAGACCCCCGTGCCCTCCGCCTCAGCAGAGCCCCGTCTCTCCGCCGTCCTGGACAAGGCAGAGGGCGAGCTGGAGGAGCTGGGGCTGGCAGAGAGCCCAGGGCTGGAAGAGGGGCTGGCCGACATCCTGCAGGGCCCCAGCCTGCGATCCACTGATGAGGAGGATGAGGACGAGCTGGCCCTTTGACCACCTCCAGGACCTCCTCTTAAAGACCGTCCAGAGGCCCAGGCCGGAGGCCGGATTTGTGTGGGGGCGGGAGGCGCGTCCTGAAGTTGGAGAGATCACACCAACATCCTGGCGCCTCCTGGGAATTTTAAAATGCGATAGTGATAGTCTTAGAAGAGGGTTGCAATTTGGGCAGAGAGAGTAGCCTCGGTCAGCTATTTAGGCTCTGTCCAGACGGGCAGGGGGTTCTAACCCCGGTGAAGGGCCTGATATTCCATGGGGCGTCCTGAGCCGTCCTGGTGCGTGGGTGGGAAATACCCTGCCTCTCTCGGCCTCCCCTCAGTCCCCTGCAGTCCCCTGGTGTCTTGTCCCAACACCTCCCCGGCTTTGCCCCTGTGTCTGCCAGGCTCCACAGGGGGAGGCCCACAATGGCTGTGACCTTCAGAGGAGAGGGCAGCACCTCGTGGCCTCGCAGAGTGACAGCCCGGAATACGCCGGCACATCATTCACACCGCTCTCTCACAGCCCCCCACCCCGCTCCCCTGCTTGCTCACATCCGCTGCCTGGAATTTGCCTCCCCACTCCATCCTGGCTCCCACTACCTGGGGGCAAGGGCCCTCACTAGAGCGGTGACCGGCCAGGCCCATCGCCGCCCCCTCCTCGCCCCGGATGTAAGCAGTGCGGTGTGGATAAAGGAGCAGCAGCTCTGTGCAGAGAGCAGGTGTCTTGCTGCCGACCGCGCAGGCCTCCTTCAGGCACAAACCCGTCCTGTCTCACACCAACCAGCTTCCTCACGCTCCAGTTTCCAGGTCACCCCCTGGGAACGACACCCCGCTGCCCCCTGTCCTCACTGACCTCTCCTGCCCGAGGGTCCACTGTGCCCTCCAGCTGCTGTGGTTGTGGCTTCTCCTGCCAAGAACCAAGGCTCAGGGCAGCCAGGTCCCTGGGGCACTCAGACACCAGCCCCTCTGAGACTAGTTCTTTGTGTCCCTCTTCTAGCGGTGGTGGGGAGACGGGGGTTCACTGTCAAGATGGCAGACCTCTTTGATGTTTGAAGTCAGAGCCTTATCCTCCCCACGTCAGCCACAGGGGGCCGTGCCGGCAGCCCGTCTTCCCTGTGAAGCGGTCCTGGGTGCCCGGAGCCTCCAGCAGCCCTGGCTTCCACGCCCAAGGCCTCTTCCCTCCCTCCCTTCTTTTGGTCCCTATCTAGTTCTGCAGCTGTACCCCCTTTCCGACATTCTCCTCCTTCCCCTCCCCTGTGCCCACTCTCCATCATCCCCCAAAGAAGACACTCATAGTCAGAGGTGCCACCACATTCTGTTTAGTGCCATTGAACACAGCCTGTAGCCCTCTCCAACAGGATGTCCCTTCCACCCCCCCCCCCAGGCCCAGAGAGGGTGCAGCCTGGGCAGGGGGGCTGGCAGTGGGCATTGGAGCCCGTGCCCATGTGTATATAATCTATAATATTTATATATATTTATATATAATTCTCTCTGTAATATATGTCATAGAATCTCTCTTGGGCCTGGGGTGGGAATGTCACATTAAGAAAACATGCTAAGACTGGCCATAAAAATGGGTATTTCCCAGACCTGGAAGACAGAGTAGGGGGTGTGGAGGCGGGGGCAAAGAGAAGGTCATACACTCATTCACCAAGAGCCCCCACCCGCTCAGCACAAGGGTAAGAAGGTAGGCGTGGGGGAAGGGGGGGCAGTGGAAGGGGAAGAATGGGAGATTTGGATTTTTCTTTAATAAAGTGATTTGAAAATGAAAGTACACCCCCCCCCCACCCACCCAACCAAAGGAAAATCATTTAGCAAGAGCAGTTTCATTCACAAGAATATAAAAACAGCCCTGTTCCGGGACTGTTGGAAAACGTGCTGCACAGCCTTTAACCCCAAAGGAAAAGCAACCCTCCCCTACCCCACCCCTGACAGCCTCTTCCTGCACATGCCCCTCCCCTCCCCCTAGAATAGGCTATAAGCAAACCCCATGCACCCCGCCCCCAGCACCAGAGAGGCAGCTGCTCCCTCCAGAAGAGTCCTAAGAGGGTCCCAGGCCAGCTCCTTGGCTCTTCTCCCTCTTCAGAGTGGAAAATGCAGGCCCCCACCTGACCTCTGGTCTGCGAGTCCCCTCCATGTATAAAGTCTCCTAGATGCCCTCACAGTTTCAGCCACTGTTGCGGGGACCGTTTGGCTTCCTCCGGGGAGGGAGGGAGGGAGGGAGGCAGGCAAGAATGCTGGCTGCTTTGGTCCACCTTTCCCAACTCCACAGGCCCTGAGCAAGAACGAACTGTAACGAATGAACCCGCTGGACTGTGTGTCCACCGTGGTCTGGGGGCAGAGCGCAGGCAAAAAGGTGGGGGGGGGGGACTAAGCAAAAAGATGGTGCATTGAGACAGCAGGTGGCACGAGGCGAGGAAACAGAACCGTGAACATGCAAAAGCCCAAGGTCCCATGGCAGGCGGGCAGGAGTCTCGAGCGAGGGCCAGCAGCCAGCGAGGGCATGCTGGGCCACCTCCCACAGCTGCTCGCTGCAAGGTCCTGCTGCCTCCTGAGTCAGGTCACGTCACCAAACACGACAGAGGTCCTCTGTTGAGATGGCTGTGGATAAGGTGACTTCGCCTACCCATGCTCACCATGCGCACTCCTGAGTCCTCCAAGGACCCACCCCGGGAAAGCCATTGTCCCCCTCCTCTGGAGGACACGGGACCCTGGCCTCAGCTGCAGTGCAGGAGCACATGTGAATGAAAGTGTGAACTCGGTTGGGGGGGGCGGTCATAGATGGACAGAAACACCCCAACTCTCAACCTCCTCATTCCAGAAAAATAGGTCTGGGGCGTGGGGTGGGGTGGACAATTCTGTCCAGGGTCTGGGAGAGGGTGACAGTGCTCCCTTCCCAGCAGAGGGTAAAGTGATAGGAGCCCTGAAGTGTGGGTAGGACACAAGGCCTTGGAGCTGGAGCCTTAGTCGGGCACGAGGAAGGAGGGAAGGCAACAATGAAGCTCTGAGATTCTCTCTTCTACCCCGTCTCCCTGTGCCCCGGCACTGGGAAGGGGCAGTGCGGCAGCCAGCTCTGCAGCGGTGGTGTCGCTCGCTCTCCCCCGTCCCCTCCTGTCAGGATCTGTCCCAGAAGTGCTACGCGGCAGTCCCCACCACAGCGGAAACGGGGCGTGAGAGGGCAGGCCGTTGCAGAGGCGTAGGCCTCAGCGTAACCTATGCTGGAAGGAAGAATGCGCTGATTCTCCTCTCTTCCTCCACAGGAGGCCCGGGGAGGGAGGGAGAACACCTGGGAGGCCCTCTTTGGAGTCTTGGGAGGAGCTGAAGAAGAGGCAAAGGAACCGAGTGCCCACACTGCCCCTCAGCAAACAGCCCACCCTGGCCGGGGCCTGACAGCACCGGACTCCTCCCTCCACCCCGCTCAACCCTGAGTCCCCAAGAAGTTATAAAAATGTAGAAAAGGCAAAGAGAAAAGTGTAAACAGCTCCAGAGAATTAGAGGGTGGATGGAGGGAGACACAGCCCTCATGCTTCCCCGTTTGGCCAGGACACCTACATTCTGTGTCACCCCCTCAGGGCCAGGGCTCCCAGAGCAGGAGACAGAAGAAGGCAGAAGAGGGAAGCAAGAGCTGGGGCAGCCAGCCCCAGCTGGGCCCTTTCCCAGATCCCTGGATCCTCCTTCCGGACAAGGGAATAGTCAAAATCTCGGAACAGGCGGCCATGTTTGTTCTGGGTCTCATCAGTGACTTTCTGATCTCTGAGCAGGCCCGGGTCTAAAGAATCACGTTTGTGTCCCTGTGCATCCCAGCTGCCACATCCACCTCCCCCATGACTCCTGATCTCAGAAGCCAATTTCTCGCTGAGCTCACATGACTTTAGGTGGCTTCCCCTGCGCCCGTCGAGCCATACCGATAGCCCCTGAGGTCTGTTCCTCATAGTGGGGATGAGTTGGGGCCACAGCCAGAGAAAACACAGAGTCGGGAAAAGCGGGAGTGACACGGAGAAAGGAGACATTCCCACAGCCACAGTCAAGGCGCCTGGAAGACGAATCAGAGAGTGAAGAACTAAGGTCCAGTCGACGGCCACACGCTGCTCTGTGCTCCTGCCCACAGGAGAAACACTGGAGCTTCAGACAGACCCGGAAGCCTGCAGCCAAGCAAAGTTCACAGCCACCCGGCTGTCTGGGCCTCAGTTCCCGGACCTGGGGTTTCTACAGTATAAACCTGGTTAAATTCCCATCCTGGCTCCCCATTTTCCTGGCGGGGACTGGCAACTCCTGGGTCCCTCATGGTCTTCTGCCCGGGTTTCAGCTGTACTGCTGGGGGGAGGGAGGGTATTGTTGCAGCCATGCCCCTCAGGTGGGAGTGGAAGGCTGGGCACGGAGTGGGAGGAAGCTAGTTGTTAGCCTCGCCCTCCTCCTCATCGAAGGATTGCACACCTGAGGATGTGACATCAGACACTTTCCGGCTGAGAGCAGTGGACATCTCAGGATCTTCTCGTGGGGAAAGTGACTCCAGGTCCCGGCATCCTGCATCGTCTTCCTCCTCGGGGGCCAGTGGCCTCTTCTCCTCCTCAGCAGGGCCCCTTGCCAGGTCCACTGCCCCCACCTCCGGAGCCCAGTCCGTGTCTGACCCCAGCAAAGGTGGGGGCTCCTGAGCAGAGCATCCGCAAGCAGGCTGGGACGGCCCCATTTCATGCAAGCTGGGCTGTGAGTCATCAAATGCAGGGCCAAGATAGGATCCTGTGGCCGGAGAGGCAATGAGGGACTGGTCGCTGGCTTCCCAGGCATCCGACGACCCCAGACAGTACATGCCCTGGGACACATAGGAGTGAGGCCATCCATCCATGGGGGCTTGAGCAAGGGCATCTGCCAAGAGAATCAGGGAAGTCAGCACGGTTACAGAACATCAAAGGCGGCAGCAACAGCCCGGAGAACTGGGGACGGAGGGCCACAGAGCAAGGAGGACAGTAAGAAAGCTGAGATGAAGAGAAACACACGGGGAATGGAGGTAGCCCGGTAAAGCTGGGGAGGCCTCAGAAGAACCGCCCCTCACCTTGACTCTCCATCAGCTCCTGGTAGTTGTCACTGTAGTCGCAGCCCGGTGGCTCCTGGGTGCAGTTGACACTCACGTCCTCCCCGTCCATGGAAGACCAAGCCATGAGTGTGGCCTCGGAGATGGCAAACTGCTCCATGACACCTGCAGGAGAAGACCTAGTTGGCACAGGACGCCTCCGGGGACCCTTAGACGCACGCACGGGGAAGGGCGACGTCGGGGCGGCACTGTCCAGCAGAAATACGATGCAAGCCATTTGTGCAATTTAAAATCTTCTCACAGTCATATTTAAAAAAATGTAAAAGAAACAGGTGAAACTAATTTTTATAATGTGTCTTACTTAGCCCAATATATACTTTGGTTTATCTTTCAACACGTAATCTATATAAAATTATTAATGAGATATTTTACGTTATCTTATTCATACAGGTCTTTGAAATCCTGTCGGTATTTTACACGGACGGTGCGTCTCCATTCAGAGGAGCCACATTTCAACTTCAAGTTCAAGCGGCTACTGTATGGGACAGCACAGACTAACCCCCACACAAGGCAAAACGGTGTGGGACTTCCCAGGTCAGGTTAAGAATTCTTGGCGGAGAGAGTTGAGGGGTCTTCTGGTGAGATAGCCAAAGGGATTAAAATGAGGAATTTCCAGAAGTTTCTCTTTGGACGGTTTTAAGAATGTTAGCTGGTACTAGGTCGTCAAAGACAGAGGAATCTAAATGAGAGGGCTGGATTTCAACAGAGAATCCCCAAGGGAGCACCATGGCCTTGTAGGTCCACAGTGGTATCAAGAGGAAAGTTCCAGTGTTTGGAAGGAGAAGGGAGGGACGGGACAGACCATGGAGGCTGGGTAGACCTGGGGGCCCCCATTGTGGTCAAAGCTGGTTGAAGCTTACATTGCCAATTGCCCTAAACTACCCCCTACCCACTACACGTTTGTCTCCCCTTCCCACTGATAGTTCTTCCACCATTCACATCACCACAACATAGACATACCTCCCTTCTCTTCCGGATCTAACATTCTTCCCAGGTGTCTTACTGGGACGTGCTACAGGGGTTTGGCCACTGCGGCAGGCATGCCATATGCCTGTCTCATAGAGATTCCACTGTTCTGGACCGAAACCCCTTCTGTAATACCACCGTCTCGCCACCCAGGTCCCTTGATCTTCTAGTGGTTGTCACAAGCAATGAGCCACGTAAGCGAATCCACTATTGCAACGTGCTGAGGGGCAAAGTGTAGAGGGGATTTCTCAAGAGACATGGGTAGAAGGGGTGCCTTTCAGAGTTCAAGGCCCCTGCCTTTATGTCCTGTACAGATAGTGCTGCCATGTAGGAGAGAAGGCATCTGGTAACAGGTGGACCCGCAGTTCCATGTAATTCTCTTTAATTTCTGAGATGATAATGAAAAGAAGTTTGAGGGCACTTACCCGAATCAATCAAAGTACTTGAAATCAGAGCTGATTGGGACATAATGCCTTATCGTCATCACAGGGATAGAGCCAATCCTGCCATTGCGGATCAGGCTGGAAGGTCAGTCTCTGGCCATCCCGAAAATGGGTCTCCTGAGGGTCCCCGGAATAAGTACCTGCTAGGAAACGTGCCTCCTTCTCGCCATCGCTGAGGTCCGAGTAGGCGTCGGTATCCCTGCGCACTGCCTCGTGGCTATGTTGCGGCTGAATGGCTGGCGCCTTCCCCCAGCCCTGCCACTCAATCATGTGGGCCACCCGGCCTTGCCCCATGGCTGTGGGCTTCGTCACATGGTCCTTCATGCTGCGAGAAATCCCTGAGGGGCCAGACATTCCCCACATCCTCCAGAATAGCACCCGCTACCGATACAAGATCCACCCCACGGCCCCACCCAAGTCCCACGGGACTCCATCCAATGGGGGAGCTCCATATGAGGGGCAGCCTGGACAGGAAGGCTTGACAGCAAGGGCAAACAGGTCAGGGGTAGGGGTCTTCTTTAGGCCTTGAGGAGCAAGGAGACTGAGACCAGGAGCGTGTAGGGCATCTCCTGTCTGGACGCATCCCCGGGTGGGGAGTCTCACCTGAGAAGGATGACTTTGCCAGGGCCCCAATGCCGTAGGCGTTAGAGTTTCGCTTAAGCTTCGGAAGAATGGAAGTGGTGTCCTCCATGGAGAGCTGGGGGAGGGAATGTGGGAGGAGGGGCAGAGATGAGTTCAGGGTTTCCAGGAGGAAGGGTCTGAGCTAGTGCAGGTGAAAGGGAACCATTATGCCCAGGAGTCCTGAGGTCACTTATGCCACAACTGCCCTTGAAAATATGGGGGATGGGTAGGGAATGTGAGGGCTCATGGTGCCTGCTGGCATCCGGGAGCCCTGTGTTCTGTGGCAGGTCAAAGGGAGAATAGAGGGAGAGGAGCTAGGGTGCGCCGGGGAGGGCAGGGGGAAGCTGCACTCACATTGATGCCGTCCCAGGAGAAGTCAGTCCGGGTTTGCTGTGAGGAGAGAGCAAAGGCAGCGGGGGGTCGCGGGCATGCCCGGGAATGCAAATAGCCCCCACCCCACCCCCAGCCCCGGGACTCCCGGGAGGGTGTGAAGTAGAGAGGTTTTTCCCCAGCTTAACTCAGGAGCTCAGGATTAGGAGCTCAGTGTGGAACATTTGGCCTGTGTTTTGAGGAAAGTAGGAGAAATGTTCTGTGAAAGTGTCAGTCGGAAGGAGCGTTTGGGCTGTTCTCTTGGAATTTAGGAAGATAATTCAAGGATCAGGCAGCTGGGAGGCTTTGTTCATGAGGGTTTCTGGGGTCTTTTAAAAGTCCTTCGGTTGGGGGCGCCTGGGGGGCTCAGTTGGTTAAGCGTCTGCCTTCCGCTCGGGTCATGATCTTGAGGTCCTGGGATGGAGACCCACATGGGGCGGGGGGGGGGGGGGGGGGCCCCCCCCGGTGGGGAGCCTGCTTCTCCCTCTGCCTCCGTCCCCCCCTTTGCTCACTCTCCCTCTCTCTCTCTCCCAAATAAATAAAATCTTAAAAAAAATAAAATAAAACTCCTTTGGCTGGGGGGCAGCGGGGCATGGGGCCTCACCTCGGTGGATGGCCGATGGAGGGTGCTCCCATGCAGCGAGCTGGTGCTGTCCATGTGGATCTGGTCGACATCCTTCAGGCCCTTCCAGTCCACTGCAATCACCTCATTCCCTGAAGTGGACACAGGCTCACTAGTTGCTCCACCTTCAACGCCCCCCCCGCCCCTCCGCCCCCCAAGGCCCCTCCAGGGTCGCAGAGTGCTGTGGTCACCCAGGGGCAGTCTCTCCAGACTCCTCCCTTCCCTCCAGCTCCCACTCCTTCTGATGGCACATTCCCTTTCCCATTCCTACTCTCCCCTAATTTTTGGTAGGACAAACCGTAATGCTGAGCCAAAATATTCCCTTTGAGTGCACCCAAGAATAGCACATTCAGAGAAAGTGTTATATGGCCTTATTTGTTGTTGTTGAAATGGAGGGGTCAGTGGTTGGGTTTTACCAGGAAAACAGTTCTGTTGTCTGTCCTGAGGAATCTTTGAGGGTTTCTGTATGGAAGTATACGGGAGCTATGCCTTTCATCCTTTCTGTTCCCACAAATAAGGGCAGAACTTCTTTAGGGCTAAGCTTCTCTATATGTGGGCTTTATGGTTTGTATCTTGGAGCTGGTGATCTGTCTGACGGGAAGGAGATTTGGCGGGGATAGAGGCAGGAGTTGGGGGCGTCACCCAGAAATGGGGAGAGCAGAGAAAGTAAAAACTGAGATGCGATCATTTCCCCTGACTGTTGGGAGACAAGTGATGGATGGAAGAGGAGCAAAGGGGCACAAGGGGAGAAGAGAAGGGGACTTTTAAAAATAGGAACTAAAAGAAAGGCATTCAAGTCATGGAGAAGGCAAAAGACAATGGATTGTCTTTTGGACAGGATTTGAGGGCTGACTGGGGGGCTGGAGGGCAGAGGAGGATGGGAATTGTTCAGGTGAGGCCAGAGCTTGGGGCCCTGGTAGATGCTGGCAAGCAGGCAGGGTGGTGCCTCTCCTGGGAGGTTGGGGAAGGAGCCCTTGGACCGTTGGAAAGGGACTCAAGCATCAGATGACTGTGGAACCATCTGACCTTAGAGATCTTCCTGCGCACGGAGTTTTGTGATTCTGAATTTAGGGTTACGGGTCCATGCTTCAGAAGGGGTGACGTGAATGGGGTCTTGAGCATGGGGAGGCATTCAGCACGCATCCACACAGCTAGTGCAGAAGGATGGTGATTAATGGGTGGGAAGGAGGTAGGACCCCTCCTAAATGAGCCCCTCTCCCTTGGGGCTACCGGGGAGTGATGTGCTGTGGCTGGCAGGGAAGAGGAAATATGGACCCCTGGGCGTAGAGAGCAGGGAGGGGGTAGACAGAGGAGAGGAGGGATGAGGAGGGCAGAGCAGGAGAGAGGGGAGGGGGAGGTGGCCTTTGTAGAGGAGGGAGAGCTGAGTCAGAGCCCTGGGGGGCAGGGAGGGGGAGAGAGAGAACCCTAGGAAGAGGTGAAAGCAGAGGAGAGGGGTATCCATGGAAATAAATCGGGTCTCAGAGAAATCAGGCTTCCGGAGAGTGAGTTTGTTTGTAATAATAATACGAATTATTCTCTCAGCCTGAGGTCACTGGATCGTGTAGGCGGGAGAAATTGCGAGTTGGAATGGGAAAAATTGGGGGGTTTGGGAGAGGGTTGGACTAATTCGTGGAGCTGTGAGCGTGGAGTCGGTGCGTGGGGCGGGGGGTACGGGGTGGAAGCAAGGCAAAGGCTGAGGGGAGAGACGACTTAGGAGGCGCCTGTGCCCGCTCCCAGTCCAAGGTAAATAAAGAGGCGGCCCCGCCCCGCCAGCCCCCGCCGACAGGTGCAGGTCCCGGTTCGCCGGGCCGGCCGGCCCCACCCTCCTGGGAGCGGGCTCCCGACCCCTGTCGGTCCCTCTAAACCCCCCGCCTCCTCCCCGCGCCCCGCGGCCCTTCCCTCCAGCGCAGCCCAGCCCGGCCCCATTTTCTCCCGGCGTGGACCCAGTTCCCCTCCCCGAGGCACCGAGCGCATCCCGCCCCCGCCCCGGAGGGAAGATGCACGTGAACAAAGCGAATCGGGGGAGGCAGGAACGACAGAAAAAGGCAACAAGAGAGAGGGAAAGAGGTGGGAGCAAAATACCCAACCCAGAAGGAGGCGGGGGGCGGGGGGCCGAGGCGGAGGCCGGGGGTCCTTGGAAGGGGGCTGCCCCAGAAATGGAGGAGGAGAGAGAGGCGCCGGGGAAGGCAGGGTCGAGGTGGATGGCCTGGAGGTGGAGGGCGCAGGGACGCGAGAGTAGGGAGAGGAGGCTGTTGGAGAGATGATGGAGAGGGACCGCGCCGGGGGGAGGGCGGCGGAAGGAGGCTGGAGGGAGGCGAGGCAGCGGAGGAGCCGGGAGGGCGTCCGGCCCCGCAGGCGCGAGGGGAGAGCGCGGAGGAGAGCCGAGCGCGGGGAAAGTGCGGGAGCCAGGCCGGGCGGGGCGGGGGGCGCCGGGGGGCGGGGGGGGAGGGGGCCGGGGAGCGGCGCGGGCCGAGACTGCCTCCGCCCGCCCCCGCCCCGCCGCGGTACCCACCCACGGTCCGGGAGCCGATGCAGCCCATGGCTCCGGCGCCTCCGGGGCCGGGCGCTCACCGCCGCGGGGCGGGCGCCGGGGGCACCACCGGGAGCCGCGCCGCCGCCCCAGCCGCTCTGCAGCGCCGCGGCTGTCTCCGCTCGGCTCCGCTCCCCCCTCCCCTCTCCATCCCTCCCCGCGGCAGCCTCCGTCGCCGCCGCCGCCGCCGCCGCCGCCGCCGCCGCCTGGCTCCCCCGCCCCGGCTCGGCTGGCGGCGGGCGGGGAGGGGGCGGCCTGGGGATTGGCTGCGCGCGGCGCCTCCCCGCCCCTGCCCCCGACCCCGCCGCCTAGCTCTCCTCGCGCACCTCGAGGCGCTCCACCTCCTCCAGCCCTGCCCCTGGCCCGCGCGGGGGCTCTTCGCCGGGCCCCGGCCGGGCTGGCGCCTGGGGGTGCTGGAGACCCGGAGAACGTCCCCCTTGGGTCCCCGAGCGGGGGAAAGAACCCAGCGCCCGCCCTCCGGTTCTGGTGGATGAATTTCGAGGGCCGGGGTTGGGGATGCTCAGGGAGAAAGGCGCGGGATTGGGGGTGGGTGGGGAGGGGGGTGGCGGGGGACGCGCAATAAAGCTGGGATGAAGGGCCTCGGCCGCCAAATTCCGCAAACACTTGTTTTCTTCCTGGGGCCGCATCTGGGACACAGACGCGAGCGTGATTGGATACAGCTTCGGTTGCTCCGCGTTTCCTGTGCGCTGTTTCGTCCACCCAAACATCGCGAAGTCTTTGCGAGGGGATCGTGTACTAAGCTTCCCTGTGCTGGGCGCTCGCTGGAAACTCGGGGATGGGTGTGGGGTTGGTGCAGATCACCTCCAGGACTGATTGGGGATGGGGGAGTAGAATGAGATTATTCAGTCCCAGCTAGAGTGGAATAAAAATCAGGACTCGAGGCTGGCTAGAAGGCACAGTTTTGAATTCAATTTAACTTTCTGAGTCTTGGTCTCCTCTGACAAATGACAGCATGGACGTCAGGAAGCAGTCGAGAGAGGGGAGAATTGACCCCTGGCTGGCCAGACGGGGTCAAGTAGGTACCAGGGGCCTGGTGAGTAAGAGATTGAGAGAGAGAGAGAGAGAGAGAGAGAGAAAGTGATCTACGTGGTAGGGGTCAAGTGGGCACTGTAGTACAGCAGGCAAGAAGTGAAGTCCAGAAAAGTCACACAAGAAAGGGCACGGAAACTTGTCTCAGCAGCACCTGCAAACCCAAAGTGTGAGAGAGCAGACCGGGTCAGTACCAATGACAGCAAATCCAGGGTCTGTTTGTTCCCCACCTGCTTTCTTTTCCCTCCTGAGGTTGGGCAGGGACGAGGACACCAGACCAGGCGTCCCAGTGTGGGTGTGGGTGTGTAATAGGACAAAGGACCAAGTCTCATAGATGCACCTTTTAACCGTTTAGAGTCTGAATGGGGAGCTAAACTTTACGGCGATATTTACCTTTCTTTACATTCTGTGGAATCCCAGATGAAAGATGGGAGAGAAGATGCTAATAATCTAATTGCAGATCTGGGAGATGGAATTATGGAGAGAGAACTGACCTTTGGTCTCTGTACATGACGAAAGAAATCCAATCTGCATCTATAAAACCGTGAGAGAGAAGAGGGAGTAGTCAGTAGGTCTGCTGAGATTTTAGTCATCCAGTATAATCTGTGGCAAGATCTGATACCTTATTTTGACAGTGAGAAGAATCAGCAAGTATCTTCCCCATATCTACTATTGTTGGTTATACAAAAGAAGCATCACGTGGTTTCTGCCCTCCTGGGATATATCGTCTCGCGAGAGAACGTGGAAAGATGCGGGGGAAAGAAGAAGAAGGAGAAGAAAGGGAAGGGTTAGGAGAAGAGGAAGAAGAAACGACTTCCAATACTACAGCAGTGCCGCTCAGCCCCTATTGCTTGTGGGGAGAAAGCACCGATGGACTAACCAGGTCAGGAAGTAACAGGCAAAGTGGCCAGCCCTGCTCTCCCTTTGGGGTGCTCTCTGATTCCAGTATTCCCACTACTAGGCTGGTCCAAATATGGATATAAACCCTGTCCCTTGTTCCCCTTAGCACAGCGGTACAAGACTGGGTTTATCCAAATGGTTGAAATCCAGTCAACACAAGGGACCCTGGGGGTCTTGAAGACTCAGTCCTGGTTCCCATTCTGTCTTAAAGGTATTTTCAGCACCAGAGAAAAGCAGAATGTCAGATCCTCTTACTTCTCACCATTTAGAGGCATTCTTTCCCAGTCTCTTTGCCATCTTCTGAGCCAAGGTCAAAGATTCTAGTTCTGATACGAACAGGAGCAACCTTTCTGGAGGACGATTTGACAGTACGGATCAAAAAATCTTTAAAATATGCATTGCTGTTGTTGCAACGTTACTAAATTGTGACACAGCTATTCCATTTATAGAAATATTCTAAGGAAATAAAAATAGAATATGGGCAAAGATTTAATCTACGGCACCCATCAGAGCACTATTTATATAATAATGAAAGATTGTACACAACCCATGGGCTCAAACCTGGGGATTAATTACATAAATTATGGCATATGCTTATAAGAGAATACTATGTAGCCACTGATAATATTTTATAATTGAATTTGTTGACAAATTATTCATGGTATATTCTGACATTATAAAGAAGCAGGCTGTAATATGAGAATTAGAGTATATCAATGTTTGTTTAAAAATCACATACACACATTCTCCTGCCTTTTGTCAGGCTTTCCATCCCAAGTAATTTATAGGATTCCCTGAGGAAAGCCTATGTTTTACAGATGTCCAGTCTCACTCCTCAGTTAAGTTTGGCCCTCAATGAAATCACAATATTAATGAGTCTATTTCTAAACTCTAAAATTAGAGGACTTTGGCCAAATGCCCCAGTATGGCCTTGGTACTTCCTAACTGGTCCCCTTTGGAAAACGACGGGGTGGAATGATGTTTCCCCCTTCTCTGTGGTTGCTGTTTCAGGCCCCTAGTCTCCTATGGATAGCTCTTAGACAGAAGGAACAGAACCAAGTTCAGAAACAGGACTGTCTAGGGATGCCTGGGTGGCCCAGCTGGTTAAGTGTCTGACTCTTCAGCCCAGGTCTTGATCCCAGGGTTGTGAGTTCAAGCCCCACATTGGGCTCCATGCTGGGCATGGAACCTACTCTAAAAAAAGAAAGAATGAAATAGTACCATCTAAAACAGGGACTCTTGGGGTGCCTGGATGGTGCAGTGGGTTAAGCGTTTGACTCTTGGTTTTGGCTCGGGTCTTGAAATCAAGGCCAGGGTCAAGCTCCACACTCAATGAGGAGTCTGGTCCAGATTCGCTCTCTCCCTCTCCCTCTGCCACTTCTCCGGCTTGCTTGCTCTTTCTCTCTCTCAAATAAATAAATAAATAAATCTCAAGTAAAATAAAACAGGAAGATTTTTTTAAAAGATTTTATTTATTTATTTGACAGAGAGAGAGAGCACAAGCAGGGGGAGAGGCAGAGGGAGAGGGAGAAAGAGGCTTCCGGCTGAGCAGAGAGCCCAACATGGTGCTCAGTCCCAGGACCCTGAGATCATGACCTGAGCCAAAGGCAGACGCTTAACGACTGAGCCACCCAGTTGCCCCTAAAACAGGAACTCTTGTCCCAGCATCCACGGGCAGAATCCAGAGTCCCTAACCTTGGTTGGGAGAACTTATATCTTTATGTTCACTGACTTGTAACTGAAATTCTCCATGTCCTTCAGGTGTACGTATAGGCAGCAAAGCATAGTGGTATTAGAGCGGTTTTCCCGTGTCTTTACTGCCTATAAAAATCGTAGATGTTTCTATTATACTACAGTTGCAGATTTCTTACACTATCCTTTATGTTCATCACTACTTTGAAATTATGGTGGTACTGAACCCACCTGTACATGTTCCTATTTAATGCTTTGATAAAGAAGCAGATATATTACTATATCACCATTTTATAATAACTGGTTTTTTCATATTAGTCGTTCCCTTTTTATATTATTGTTTAATATTTAGTATTTAGTATTATTCTGACAGGGAAGCCATGGATTTTCCAGATTGCCAAGGGATCCAGGGCAGAAAGACTTGTAAGAATCCCTGACCTCAGGTGCGCCTGGCTGGATCAGTCAGCGGAGCATGCGACTCTTGATCTTGGGGTTGTATGTTCAAGTCCCGCTTTGGGCGTAGAGATTGCTTAAAAATAATAAAAAAAAAATCTTAAAAAAAAAAGAATCCCTGGCTTCTAAATATATTTTTGGTGTTGGCGGTGGTGTTGGGTGGTCTTTGATTCTGCAGGAGCTTAATAATCCTGTTAATACTACCAACTTAAATGACCAAGCGAGACACTTGACATCCCATTTTGAAGCCTTGATCCCCAAGAAAAGATATGTCCCTTTTATCTGCAGGACTAAAAGAGTCAAACCCAAGCTTCATGCCCACCCCAACAAAGTCAGAGGAAACGCTAAAAAGACAGCAGCTTAATAAAGACTTTCTTTTGTTTTAATGGGAGACACTAGATCACAGTTAAGGGCAGATGAAAAGATCCAACTGAGAGGGGGAGGTTCAAAGTACAGGAGAGGAAGATTCGTGATGCAGAGGGTGAATTCCAAGGCAGCCACAGGGGATGCGCACAAGGCTGGGCGGGGGGGTGGGGGGGGGGGGGGGGTGGGGGGGTGGGGGGGTGGCTCAGAAGGAGGAGCCCAGCTAGTCTAGCAGATGGAAGGATGGAGCAGATGCCAGTAGGTTCCACATTTGGTGTTGGGAAGATGAGGGATTCCAATCTGATGGTGTCTGTTTTCTCTGAGAAGTAGGAATCGAGATCATCTACGAAGTCTGGGAATGGGGGAGATAGCATAAAATAATAAGTAATATGCAAATATCACTTAGCAGTTGACAAAGAGTGTTCAGGAGGGAAATCACGGTCTTTAGTGTTGCACTTGAGAAATCTGGGCTGAGAGGCCCATTAACCACCTTTTCCCCAAAATTACCCAGCCAGAAGGAGAAGGAGCTGGGGCATAAACTCAGCCCCTCACCTAGAAAATTCATCCTGGATGCTGTAGGAAAAAGCTATACTGTTTGTTCATTTGTTTTTTAAATAATTAGAGCTACTTGGTTCAAGGTTTTATTTGATACACGTTCTTTCACTCTTGTCTTTCTTTTATGAAGGCGGGGCTGAAGAGAGGAACAAATCTATCTGCACTCTTAAATTTTGAAATCAAAGGGAGACTTGCAGGCCCCACTATAGGTCTCTGGCACAGATGACCGGAGTGTTGGTTCCTACTTATCCATGTTGGTGTTTTGTATCAGAGTCCCTGTCTCAGGGAGACAAGCAGGTGGTTCAGGCAGCCCCCACGTTTAGTCAGCCTTGGGGCAGCTCTTCGTGGCTCATAGGAGGCCTTGTTCGCTGAAGGCACGAGAAGTAGGCACGAGGCTACTGGAGATCTCGGGGAAAGGGCTGCAGGAGGTTATCTGGTGGCGGCTACCTGGAATAGCATGGGCATCAGAAGAACAGCAGTGATGGAGGCCAGGATTCTTTTAAATGAGAGTCGTTTACTTAATCCTCTGGGAACAGGAAGACAAAGTAGGGAGCTTGGGGTTGAAGTTGCTGACACAGAGGAGCAGGCTCAGAGCTAAGTCATGGATGGGCAGGGTGTCAGTAGTGGGCAAATGGCATTCCCACGGAGGAGGAAGCAGCCACCCGATCTTCTATGGCCTGTGTAGTCCTCTTCCCCACCCCATCCCCGCCTTTAGCTGGATTCCCCGAGTAGTCAGTCGATGAGGTTCCTGGCTGTGGTGCTGGGACGGGGCGTTTCCTGGGCAGAGCAAGTTTGCTGAGGAAGACAGGACGACTCAAGGCGGCTGGTTATACAGGACGACACATTCCATCACAGAAGTTCTCTGGTTTCAGTGCTGCTGGTGGGGACAGAAAAGCCTCGCTTGACCAATCTCTGATCTGTTGGACGTTGAGGCAGTAAAACCTTTTAGACCGGCACAGGTCATTTCTGGTTTGACTTTTAGATAAAGTTTGGGAAACTTTACAGAACATTAGGGATCGAAGTAAGATGAGCTCGTGGCAATGGGTGCCGAGATAAGGGAGCTTGGTGGCGCAGGCCGTGGTGGCGAGCTCTCTCTCTGGAGACACACCTCCACATGTGAGGCAAAGTCTCCTGCCGGCACAGCTCACCATCACCGAATCCACATTTTACAGGATCCTGTGGTTTCATTCACCAAAAGAGAATACCCAAACCAATGTTTCCCTGGTGACTCTAATAGAGTCTATTCTTTAGCTTTTCAAGGGGACGCATTTGCCCTTTCTTCTCTTTGAGAAGCAGCCCTGTGGGAAAGGCTGAAAGAGAATCACTTAAGATTTGGGGTTTCCCTCCAAACATTCTGATGAGAAAGGCTAGCCATTCTAAGCCAATGGGATCCTCCCTCCCTCAGGGAAAGGGAAGTTTGGCCCAGAACAATGTCAATGCTTTACAACTGCTTCCATGGCAGGCCCCAAGTCTATTCGGGGTTTCGGGAGTGTCATCTTCATCATGTCCAGGTCACAGCCAGCAGCAGACCAGGCAGGGTGCCAAGACAAGGAAGCAGGCCTGAAGTTTGGGCAACCGTGAGCCAGAAGCCGGGTAAGCAATAAAAAAATGGAGTTCATCCATAGCAAGAAAGCTGGACCAGATGGGACCTTCAGAGGTTGAGCAAATTCTCAGCACTCACACATCCCAGAGCCACTGACAGAGAAAGGGAAGAAGAATCAAGTAGGTAACACCAGGCAGGTGCTTCTTGCAGCCTACCTGCCAATGTTGTACTCCTCCCTCTGGGAGAATCAGGGAGAACCAGGAATTGGAAGGCTGGGTCCTGAGCATCACTGACAGCTTCCTGGCTAGTATTTATTACCTCAGGGGAGGGGAGCAGCCACGCCACATCACGCCTCGGAAGCCCTCTCACCACCCTGCTGGCATGCGTCAGCCCCCACCTTTATGCCCAGCTCCCCCAAGAGAGACCCTGTCTGTGCTTACAACACGCCCTCCCCTGGTCTTGCCCCTGAATCACAGCCTGCTGGCTGGGGCTCCATGAGGACCTACCTGCCAGACTTCTCTGTCACCAGCTGACAATTGACAGCCCCACTTTCGGACTCCTGAACATACCCCCATTCTGGGTTCCCAACCCCTTGCCTTCCTTAACTTTTGGGATGTCCTGCAATCTTAGCATGGATCCCTCTTGCAAATGCTTTCTTGGATGAGGATCTGTTTTTGCTGCAAAGTCTGACTGCCTTGAACTTTTGCTTCTTTCCTGCGACTGCTCCTGATCCTCAGGGGTGGCTTTACTACACAATGGGTGGGTGTAACTCCAGGACGCTGCCCTTCTCAGTCTGCTGTCTTCTCTCATAAGTAAGCCGGCCAGGTCCAGAGAGGACAGCAGAGGCGTCTTCCTGAAAGTGGAAGAGCAGCAGATGTCCAGGGCATTCAGTACGGGTCCATGAGTGCTGGAACTGGACAAGACCTTAGACATCCAATCCGCTGCTAGCATTTCACAGACACGGAAGATTTGTCTAAATGGCTCAGCTGGGGGGGGGGGGGTGCCTGAGTGGCTCAGTTGGTTAAGTGACTGCCTTGGGCTCAGGTCAAGATCCCAGGGTCCTGGGATCGCCCCGCATGGGGCTCCCTGCTCGGCAGGGGGCCTGTTTCTCCCTCTCCCTCTGCCGCTCTCCTGCTCTATCTCTGCCAAATAAATAAATAAAATCTTAAAAAAAATAAATGGCTCAGCTGCGACCAAAATTCACGTTCTCCTGCTCTCTTCTAGCATTCTTCTCCCTATCCTATGATGCTACCTTAAATGTACGGTGGATTATTTTTCTGATTTTTATTATGTAAAATGTGTGTAACACTAAACCCCGTTGAAATATGCTCAGAACCCCTACTCCTTTGGCTTATGCAGATTGGTCAGCTCTTTCTGGGTAAAATGAGGTAAAAAGAACATTGTACTAAGAGGGTAGATTTCACGTTAAGGGTTCTGACCACAATAAAATTAAAAAAGAAAAGAAAAGAACATTGTTCTAACTTAGAAGTTCCAGAGGTTTGTTCTTTGTGCTTAAGAATGGGTGTTTAAGAGGGGCGCCTGGGTGGCTCAGTCCTTAGGCGTCTGCCTTCGGCTCAGGTCATGATCCCAGGGTCCTGGGATCAAGCCCCGCATCGGGCTCCCTGCTCGGTGGGAAGCCTGCTTCTCCCTCTCCCGCTCCCCCTGCTTGTGTTCCCTCTCTCGTTGTGTCTCTCTCTGTCAAATAAATAAATAAAATCTTAAAAAAAAAAAAAGAATGGGTGTGTAAGAAAAAAAAAGAATGGGTGTGTAATCTTTGTGTATATGTTCAGGTCATTGTTTGGTTTAGGTGTTTTCATGGTGATAAGCTGAAGGGGACGAGGCTTTTTTTTCCTGGATGGTGGGGAGGGTGGGTGTTCACTTGAGGGCTGTTCGCTCACCAAATCAATCATGATTGTCCTGCCAATGGGCAGTGGACGCACCCAGATGGGAAAGTCCTAAAGAGACTGGGAATTTTGAACTCTGGGTGGTGCGTACCTGTTTTTCTCAACTAATATGTACTCGTTTTTCGGGAAAAAAAAATTATTTACTTATTTATTTTTAAGTAGTTTCCCCACCCCACAGGGGGCTTGAACTCTGGGCCCTGAGATGAAGAGTCGCATGCCCTACTGACTGAGCCAGCCAGATGCCCCTAGGAAAAAGTTTAAATACACACAAGCGGAAAGAAGGAAACCAAAGCCATCACCTATTTCTTACACTCTTCGCATTTTACAGCATTTCCTTTCAAACAGACTCAGGCATCTATATGCACCGGGGTGGCTGGTGGCAGTGCGCGTTGGATTTCATTAGGGATGGTGGAAAAGTGTGTT
Source organism: Callorhinus ursinus (assembly GCF_003265705.2). Taxonomy (NCBI): domain Eukaryota; kingdom Metazoa; phylum Chordata; class Mammalia; order Carnivora; family Otariidae; genus Callorhinus; species Callorhinus ursinus. The sequence goes on from NW_027397074.1 coordinate 79,837,943, forward strand.
GAGGGAGGAAACAGGAGCAATTTCTGCATTCTAAAGTGGGAGCTGCGATTTGCCACTTGACCTTTCTCTCCCTGTGTCTCGAGTTCCCTTCACAGCCCAAGTTCTTGGAAGAGCCGCCAACATTCATCCTCATTTCCTCACCTCCACTCCCTCCTCGCCCCACTCCAACCTGCCATCTTTACTTCACTGAAACAGCTCGCACGGCGGTCTCACGTATGCTCCATGTCAGTGGGTAGGGTTTGTTTCTAAAATTAACTTGACACATCAGGAGCCTTCCACAGTTGACCCCTCCCTTGTCCCTGAACATTCTTACCTGGTTTTCCTCCTGCCTTTCTGGCTGCTCCTTCTTTGTCTTCTTTCTTTGCTAATTCATTTCATTCATTCATTCATTCATTCATTCATTCCATATTACAAGTATTTCTTGAGCACCTCTATGGCAATACTATTCCAGGTGGTAGGGTCCAAAACTCGTGCCTTCACAGGGCTCACAGTCTAGTGAGAAGTAGTGGGGAGGCGATACCAATATAGAAATTAAATAAGTATTATAATTTTTTTTTTTTTGGTATTGAAGCTCAGGACCTCACTATAGAATGCATTTAAGGTGATAAATACTATGAAGAAAAATGAAGGAAAGGAGGATAATAAAGGGCATTAGTGTATGTAGTTTTACTTTTTCTTTTCTTTTCTTTTTTTTTTAGAGAGGGAGAGAGAGTACACACGCATGTGTGTTTTTGCGGGCACAGGGGGAGGGGCAGAGGGAGAGAGAGAATCTTCAGCAGGCTCCAAGCAGGCCTTGATTTCACCACTCTGAGATCACGACCTGAGCCAAAATCAAGAGTTGGATGCTTAACTGATTGAGCCACCCAGGAGCCCCATGTAGTTTTGTAGTACGTAGTTTTCAATGTATGTAGTTGGTTTTTTTTTTTTTAAGATTTTATTTATTGATTTGAGAAAGAGAGAGAGAGATAGGGCACAAGCAGAGGGGCAGGGCAGAGGCAGAAGGAGAGGGTGAAACAGACTCCCCACTGAGCAGGGAGCCCGATGTTGGACTCAATCCCAGGACCCTGGGATCATGGCCTGAGCCGAAGGCAGATGCTCAAAAGACTGAGCCACCCAGGTGTACCAAATGTACTTAGTTTTAACCAGGGTGGTCAGGGATGGCCTCACTGAGAAGGTGGCATTTGAGGAAGAGTATGAAGGGGATAATAGAATGACCCAGGCAGATGTCTGGGGAAAAGCCTTCCAAGCAGAGAGACAGCAGGTGCAAGGCTCTTGGGTGGGAATGTGACTTGCATGTTGGAGGGAATGCAAGGAGGCCAGCATGTTTAGAGCAGAATGAGTCATAGGAGATGAGCTCAGAGAGTTATGTGGGACTCGTTTAGATAGAGCCTTTTACTCTGGCTTTCATTCTGAGTGAAATGAGAAAGGAGAGTTTTGATCAGAGTAACATGATGTGAAATGAGATGAAAGGATAACATTGGCATCTATATTTTGAGTAGACTGTAGGGAGGCAAGATAGTGCAGTAAATCGGAGGAGATAATGGAGACTCTGACCAAGAGAGTAGTGGTAGAGATGGGGAGAAGTCGCCAGATTCTGGAAATGTTTGAAGACAGAGTCAGCAGGATTCCATGGATTTGTAGTGCCAAAGAAAGAGAGATGTCAGAGATGTCTCCAAAACTTCTGGCCTGAACCAAAGAATGGAGTTTCTCTCAGCTGAATGAGGAAGATTATGGGTAGGACAAGTTTTGGGGAGAAAGAGTCGGAGTTAAGTTTTGGACATACTTAGTTTGAAATGTCTATTAGATAACTAAGTGGGAAGGATGAGTAAGAGGTTGGATGTATGTGCTTTTGGGTCATAGAAAAGATCCAAGATAGAGGTACACAGTTGGGGATCATTAGTATAGAGATGGCACTTACCGGCTCAAGACGGGTATGGTCAGCAAGAAGAGCGCACACACGGAGGAGAAGAGATGCAAGGACTCAATCTCAGCACTTAGAGGCTGAACAGATAAGCTGGAGCCAGACAAGGAGAACAAGAAATATGAACCAGCGGGGTTGGAAGAAAATAAGAGAACATGATACACAGAGCGTGAAGCAACAGATGTTTACAGATGCTTCATAAAGAAGAGAGTAAACAACTGAATAAAATATCGCTTATATGTCAAGAAAAGTAGGAACCGAGAGTTGGTTCGTTAACTGGCAATGTGGAGATCTTGAGAAAAGTAATGTCGGTACAGTGCTGGGGGTAAAAGATGACTAGAGCAAGTTAAGAGGAAATGGGAGAAGAGGAATTAGACGTAACAAGTATACAGAACTCAGGAAATGAACAGAGAAATGGAGCGGTAGCTGGGCGGGGGGGGGGTAATTTTTAAGTTGGGGCAAACACTAGTATATATCTGTATACTGATGAGAAGGATCTAGTAGAGAAGGAAACACTGAAATTCAGGAGAGTGCATTAATTCCTGGAGCAATATCCTGGAGCAGATAAGAAGGTGTTGAATCTAGTGCAAGAGTGGTAGCAGATTTCTGGGTCATTTATTAGACCAAGAAGAAGGAGAGCAGAGGGCAGGAATGCAGACTCAGGTTGGGGGTGGACATCAGGGGAGCTTGGGCAAGGCCTTTTCCATTTCATCAATTTTCTCAGTGCAGGGTCACAGGAAGCAAGGTCATCGGTGGTGGGGGTGGATGGGGAAGAAGTTGAAGAGAGGAAAGAATTAGAAGTCTTTTGAAAGAGTAGGAAGTGAATGGGCAAGAGAAATTGGCATGGTTAGGGGGAAGTAGTTTTGCTGAGTGGTACCTGAAGGCTTGTTATGAATTTTAAAACGAGACTGGTCAGAAGGGCTGTGTGTTTGCCTCCTGCCCCACGGAGCTGCCTGGCTACACGTGTGGGTTTGGTAGAGTTGGGTTGAACCCGGGTTTGGGTTTTGCCCAGTGAGTACCACAAAGTGGGAAGCAGGAGGGATTTGAGGACAGGTGCAAGGCTGTAGCTCTCATGATTGCCCGAGGCATTTCAACTGGGTAGGGAGGGCATGATGCAGGGGGAGATAAAGAGAAAAGCTCACATAAATTGTAGGTCCCAGTGGGTCCAAGGATTGTTAGGGTGAAGCTAAAAGAAGGGAGTGAACTGGAAAGATATGAGGAGCTCGTTGGAGAGAGGGTTGCTTGAAATTGTGATTGGGAAGGGGTGGTACAAGGGCTTTTAGATCCTGGGTTGTCCATCACAGTAGTCACCAGTGACGGATGACCGCTGAGCACTGAAGTGGGCCTTGTCTGAATCGAGATGTGATGTAAGGGTAAAATGCATACCAAATCCCCAAGACTTAGTACCAAAAAAATATAAAATGCTTTATTAATAATTTTAAAATATTGATTACATGTTGAAATGATAATATTTTGGATATACTACATTAAACCTATTATTGAAGTTACTGTGACCTGTTTCTTTCTTTTTTTTTTAAGATTTTATTTATTTGACAGAGAGCGAGAGAGAGCACAAGCAGGGGGAGCAGCAGACAGAGGGAGAGGAAGAAGCAGGTTCCCCGCTGAGCAGAGAGCCTGACGGCTCCGCTTGATCCCAGGACCCGCATGACCTGAGCCGAAGGCAGACGCTTAACCCACTGAGCCACCCCTTTAGTTTCTTTTTAAATTAAATATATGGCTCACATTTCTTTTGGTCAATATTGGTTTAGGGTATTACCATAGGAATAGTGGTTGAGGCAGAGCAAAGACGTGGGACCAGAGAAGTGCAAGGAACAGAGATGCAGAGGGAAGGAAGGTATCGTCTTTGTGATGTTGAAATCACCAAGACTTAATAGCAACGTTATTTTGGAGAAAGTGCCCGTGAGTTAGGACATAACAATGAGAAACAAGGAGAAGTGGCCCAGGGCAATAGATGGCTGTGCCACAGACGGGCAGTAGGTGGTATAGTCTGATGACAAGATATTCAAAGCTGGGGATTTTAGGACGGAAGGAGAATAGTGTGGAAGCAGTAATGAGGATCAAAAGGGAGATCTGTTCCACATCAGGGGCTACTGGTAAGAAGTCTAGGGGAAAACTTTTACTGCCACCTGAGAGGGCTGCAGAGGGGGGTGTGTCCTCAGAGGTGATCCAGGTTAGAGCAAGTGGGGAGAGAATGCTGGAAGAACAGGTTAGCAGCGGCTATGAGATCCCAAGGGCCGCAGCACTGGTTTCAGGAGCTGAGCAGAGGAGCAAGTTGTGGGGTGAGCTGGGCATCTGGGGCTTCTTACCGTGACTGACATATGGGGTTAAGGGGCTTAACGCAATCGGAGCACATGGAGGCGAGGTGGGCAGGGAAGGAGGTGCAGGGGAGGAGGCCTCCTTTCTTCACCCCTGCTGGAGGGGAGGAGGGGGCCTAGGGAGCGGCTCTCCACCTGTCCCACAAATGCTGTAATCCATCAAAGCCCATCGTAGGTCCTCTCAACTACTCACTAGGCGATTTTTTTTTTTTTCAGCCAATAGCAGCCTCGCATTACTACTTGGAGGCAGATGACTCGTAAATGTGGCTATTCCGCAGAGCTCTCTCTGCTCTGCTCTGGACCGGGACAGTCCACTGCCTACCGTACACCGTCTCATTCCTGGCAAGTCCAAAGCAAAACACAGTCTTCCTCCCAGACCTGCACCTCTCAGTCCTGAGCTGCGCGCTCTAGGCAGGTACCAGCCAGAAGCTGGGCTGGGTCCACGATGCCCCTTTCTCCTCAGTCCCCCATCCTCTCCCCTCCCTGCCCAGGCATCAGATCCAAGCCGTCACCCGGTTCCGCCGATGATTTCTTCCCTAAACAGCCCTCAATCTATCCACTTCTGTCCATCTCCACAAACATCCTCCTGCCCCATGAGTCTGTCCACTTCTGTACCGGACCCTCCTGCTATTCTCCACATTGCCCCCACAGTGAGACTTCCAAAACTCCCGTCTTTTCATTCCATTCTTTTCAACCTGAAACTCTGCAGTGGCTCCCCACCGCTCGCGGGACAGCGCGTGCCCACAACCTGCAAGGGCTCTGCTCTTGCCCCTGCCTCTGGGTGGAATGCCTTTCCCCTCCCACTGTGCCTCCTTAACTCCTTATCTTTCCGATCTCAGCTTGGCCATCCCTTCCTTAAGCTCCCGCACCAGATCGCATCTCTCGTGAGACATCATATATCTTTCCCTCGAGGTCCTAGTAACAGCTGCAGTTTTGCATTTATGATGACTGGATTAATATTTATCTCCCCTAGTAGCCTCTCCAAGGGCGTGGCCCTTCATGAGGCCTTGAGCTCATGTCTGTTATTGCTCAATATTGTATCCCCAGCACCTAACAAAGTCCTGCACACAGTAGGTACTCAACAAATGCCAGTTAAATGGATAAATGAGGGACTCAAGATGATTTAAAAGCCCTTAAACACAGGCCTTTCTGATCTAGTATGAGATTTCCATGGTTCAGGAGCTCACTTTCAGTCTGCAAATGCACACATGCCCCCCCC
>NW_027397074.1:79843518-79881608 GCF_003265705.2 Callorhinus ursinus
CTCTGTGGCAGGTGCTGCACTAGGTCTCCTAGGCCCTGCTACTACAGAGATTACGACAGCTTGGCTGGAATTGGGTGGGTTGCTGGTAGCCGAAGTGTGTCCTCTGCTAGCATCTCACACTGGAGTACAAAGGCTTGTCTCTTGGCTTTGCTGGAGAAGCGAGAGAAGACAGTCTATGTAGGAAGACATCTGTGTTCTGGGTGGATCCTCTCTCCTCTCTCTGAGACTGGGTGTCCGTTTGCCGCGTGGGCGGCATCTCTGGATGGCAGGTAAATAAACCCAGTGGCAGGAAGGCGCCCCAGGAAGCTTGAACAAGCTCTGTGGCTTTGCTCGGGAGCGCCCACTTCCTTTGTCAGATTGGCCTGGTGGACTTCTTCATATTAGGCCCATCTTCTTAAAGGCAGGAACCACGAGAGAAACAGAAGTACTCAGTCTCAAGCAGCTAGGTTATCTCTCTATAGTTAACCCCCCCTACTTCCCGAGATGTGTACTCTCTAGAGCCACTTAATCTGCAATTTTTGGTGACAAACACTCGAGCTCCTAGGCCAGACCTCTCTGATTTTGGCTTGCTCGGGTTCAGGGAGAAGGAAGGCAGCAGATGCTTCACTAGTGGCTGGACCCCATGCCAGCACTCCCCCTGTGCTGCTGTGGGAGCCCTGGGTCTCTTTTCCTGTCTGCCCTTCCCAGCTCCCTGGCTGCTGACTCTTCGCCATCTGACCATCTGTCTTACTCTGCCCCCCACAGCCACCATGCATTTCCGCCTTGCTGACACAGCGCCTTTGGGTGCCCATCTGGCTCCGACCTGGGGATAGATGGAGCCCTGACTTCCACTGCTCCTCTGACCTCTGCTCTCCGGATGCCCGATGCAGGCTCTGCTTACTGCGGCTTGGGACCTGGTGGGATGATCGTAATGAGGTTTAAGTGGCCAGAAGGCCACCCAGCTGTTTTAAGGAGTGTGGCCCCACCAAGCAGCACTATTGGGTGGGTGAAAGCTTTTTTCCTAACCTTAACACGTACCCTATTATACTAAAATATCCGCTTAAGTGTTTTCTCCTCTAGATGGAGAGTTCCTTGAAGGCAAGAACTGGTTTTATCTTTATATCCAGAGTGCCTAGAATATAGGAGTTATTAGTAAATGTTGGTTGAACCGAAGTGAGGGAGGGAAGAGAAAAGTGCACCGAGGATGCTGTTTTGATATCAGCCTGTTGGGCCGACCCTGGAAGAAAGGAGGACAGAGGGGGCATTGGTGGTTGTCAGTGCATCCTTTCCATGGCAGGGGGGTGGGGAGGAGGGGGTGGCCCCTGGGCCGGGCAGGACCCTGCTCTTACTTGGCTTTGCCACCAAGCTCCCTGAGTCTTGCTGGGTGCTTCACCAGCCCCCACTCAGCCCCTGCCTGGCGTCTGTCCTTCCAGCTGCAAGAGCTTATTTTGCACTGACAAGAAATGCAAGTGGAACTAGGAGAGGAGTAAATATTGGAGGAAGGGGGAGAGGTGCAGACCCTGTGCTCCTGGTACTCAGTGCAAGAGAGACCTCCGACCGAAGGAAAGAGACAGTGGCCTTGTCATTGCTCTTCTTTCTTTCTTTTCCTTTTTAAAAATTATAAAATAATTCATGTTCATGGAGAAAAAGACAACAGTTATAAAAGTCTTCTGCCTGCTCCCAGTTCCATACCATAACACCAACCACTGTTAACAACTCTTTGAGAAGCCTCCTGGAAATGTTCTATTATACAAAACTATATATTATACAAAAGCTTAGGCTTGTAGCCTCAGCGTGTCTTCCGCTAGCATCTCACACTTGGGTACAAAGGCTTGTCTCTTGTATATATACATAAAATCTCCAGCGTGCCTAGAATGTAGATATAAAATACATATATATGTATATATATATATATCTCATATATACAAAACATGAGTGTGAATACATACATGCAGATGGACAGACAGACAGATAGGCACCAGTACTTCAGTGAGGGATGGAGTTGGAGGCTTACCTGAAGAGGTTGTCGATGCACCAGGCTGGGGCTCTTGAAGGGAAGAAATGAGGGACTGCAAGGGTGTACGTGGCGGGGGCAGAGGTGTCTTCAAATAGTAAAATATTTGTATTGCAATTTTTCTCTTTTTTTGCATTGCAATTTTTTTTTTTTTTTTTGCAGTTTTGGAGTTGAAAAAAAATCCGACATCTGGTTGGCTTCAGTTTCCTTACCTGAAAAATGGGATAATAATGTACCTTCCTCACAGGTTTATTGTGAGGATAAAATAGGGGGGATATGTTTAAAGTGCTTAGTTTTGTGCCTGGCTGCACACACTAAGCTTCACCTCGGTGTGCTATTATTATTGGTGGTGGTGATGTTACGTGGAGGTGGTGTTATGGTGGTTGTGGTTCCTGCTGTAGTCTCAGCATCCAGCACCACGCCCGGAGCATTGTTGACCCTCTGTCCATCTGCAGCCAGCATACAGAAAGAACTTGGTGATGACATACCTCTTTTCATTTCGGAATTCCTTGCCCTTGTTCCCTCCTTTTTTTTTTTTTTTTTTATCTTGACTGCCTCTAACTTCTTGTTTATGTTGTGTGCCCTTGAAGCAAACTTTCTGAGACCTGGTGAATAAAAATCCTCGGAGGCATGTAGAGATGTTTTCAGTAGCAAAAGTTCACATCCTCTCTCTTGCCTGGCCCCAGAGAACATCTATTCACTTGCTACACTTTACACCTACTACCCGAAAAAGCCAATTAGAATTGCTTACTTAAGAAAATACCTAAGAATCCGTAGGGCTGCCCCTGTTCATTGTGTGCATTGTGTGACCCTGAAGCTACACTTGAGACGTCTCCGCCTAGTGAATGTGTCCTTCTGGGATGCTCTGCAGCGTTTCTACTTGTATTTAGAAAAGCTGGCTTAAAACTCTTAGGTTTAATATTCTGTATCCCAAATGCTCTTAGTTGTCAGTAAAACTAAGCCTGCCTACACACTCTTCTATTCTTGATTTATAAATAGGTTCAGCTGCCTAACAATTAAACGTACTATATTTTGCACACGCATATTCCTTAAGGAGACATTTGGAGGGTAGTTGGCTTTTACTCTTGCAATGCTATCTGGAAACCATCTTCCTTTTATCCCCAAGTGGGTGTATAGTTCACTGTTGAACAACGTGGGGGTTAGGGGCCCTGACCCCTGTGCAGTCAAAAATCTGCCTATAACTTTTGACTCCCCCAAACTTTACTAATAGACTGTTGTCTAGAAGTAACATAAACAGACCATGAACACACATTTTGTATGCTATATGTATTATATGCTGTATTCTCACAATAAAGGAAGCTAGAGAAAAGAAAATGTTAATTAGATCTTAAGGAAGAGAAAATACATTTACACTACTGTATTTCTCAAAAGACAAAACAAAACAAAACAACCCTGCATATAGATAGACCCGCACAGTTCAAACCAATGTCGTTCAAGGGCCAACTGTCTTTTGAAGGGTTGGCAATGAGACTTTGGGTCCGTAAAGCCCAAGACACCATCTCCGACATGCATGGAAAATCTAGTATCACATTTCTAGGAGATCTTCGTAGGGACAGGCCCAGGACCAGCTCCTACTTGTCAGAGGAGGTCTGCACTGCAGGCTTAGTATCATACATGGCCACACGTGCTTGTGGCTGAGAGAAATCCCGGTGCAAAGACACTAGGACACTAGAGAAAAGAGATGAGTAGGGTCATAGAAGGAGATGAAAATGTAGTCCCACGTAGAATTAGTTACTCCATAAGGTGGAAGAAAGGAGCAGGTTTTGCGTGTACCAAGGCCCATGAGAGGTCTGCCTGCCAACCCCAAGGGGAAACCGGCTCTAGGTTAACCCACCAGAATTTCCTTTCTGGGCAGAACTGGGACTTGAATAATAATACTGAGCATTATATGGCACTTTCAGATATGGAGTTCTGTTTTTCCATACAAGGCAATAAGGTCGGTGGATTGAAGATCACCCCTCTTTTACAGAGAAAATGAAGCAGAGAGAATGAAGATACTTGTCACTTATTTTGGGCACTCAGGCTGGGTCTCTGAAGAGAGACCTCACTCTGCTCTCTTGTATCCAGGGTTGCTTTACCTGACACCAGGGCGTAGGGGAATGAGCTCTCACATTACAGCCCTCAAGATACCCCGTTCTAGTCTAGACCCTGAAGCTTACTGGGTAGGACCTGGCCTCATCACCTAAGCTTCCAGCTTGTTTTCTTTCTTTCTTTCTTTCTTTTTTCTTCAGATTTTATTTATTTATTTGACAGCCAGAGACACAGCGAGAAAGGGAACACAAGCAGGGGGAGTGGGAGAGGGAGAAGCAGGCTTCCAAGGAGCAGGGAGCCCGATGAGGGGCTCGATCCCAGGACCCTGAGATCATGACCTGAGCCCAAGGCAGATGCTTAACGACTGAGCCCCCAGGAGCCCCCCAGCCTGTTTTCTTGTGGCAAAAGTGAGGGCTGAGTCTGGAAGGTCTCTAGAGCATAGCCCAGAGGCTCGCTGGCAGTAGGGTATGGCCCATTTGGAGGCCCAAGGACTGGAAGTGCATATTGAGTATCGTGCCGACTGCCCTAGATGGCAGTGAAGGTTGGCAGCACAGAATGAGAGAAAAGGAAGCACTCGCGGGTGATACATTGGCCCCACAGGCCGAAATGCCATATGTCTGCATACTCTGCAGGTAGTGATGTGTTGGAATTCAGGCAGCAATTTGGTAAATTTCCATGTTCAATTAAAAACAAAGAAAAAAAAAGAGCCTAGGTCTGTCCCTTTTGCGTAGCCAGGGGCTGAGTCCCAGGCTGAGGAATCCGGTCGGACCAGTGGGGGGCTCCACCGATCGCAGGCTCCGCTTGCCCCGGGGCAAAGGCTCTCGGAAGGGTGGGTCACGGTGGGCGCTGAAGTACTGTCGAAGCCCTGTCGCCCGGGTCCACCACATCCGTCCTCCCGCCGGCCGCCTCCGCCCCGCCCCCCACCTCCATTCCCGATCTCTCCCTCCCGCGAAGCTTAACTGATCTGCAGGCGGGGGCGCGGATGATGCGAATTCCTGGAAGCCTTAGGCGGCTGCCCAAGATTTGAGGTTAGGATCCTCCAAGGACCCTCGAGGTTCGTGCTCACACCGCGCCTCGGGGTCACAGAAGGGCCTAGGGGGGCGTGGGCAGGGGGAACCCCCACTCACCATCCCCGTGCACCCTGGAGCCCGTTTCCATCCCAGGCCTGCCGGTCTGGGCTGAGCCGGAGGGGACCGGGGTACGGGACTGGGGCTGGCTGGGAGGTGGGGGAGCGGCTGGAGGTGGCGGGGGCAGGTAGCGGCAGGCCGGGAGAGGAGGGGGCTGGGCCGCGGCCGAGGCACAGTCGGGCCGCTTCGCCACCTCTGGGGCAGCCGCTCGACCTCCGCGGGCTCCGCCGGGAGTGGAGACGGTGAGTCAGATCTCGGGCACCCGCGGGTCGGGCGGGGGGGGGGCAGGTGGTGGTGGTGGCGAGTCAGGAAATGACATCAGAGGCCTGTGCCTGGGGAGGGGAGGTCTGGGCCCGCCCCGGGCGGCTGGGGCGGGGGGGGGGGGCCGCGGGGGGGGGGGGGGGACCTTGACTGAGCCTCGGGCCCCGGGTCCCGAGGAGGGCCCCTTCCTGGGGGAGTTTCCTGCCGGGTCCGCCCTTCCCCGCCTCTTCCCGCCCCCTCTCCGGGCAGCTCCTTGTATGGTCTGAGCGCCGCTCTCTCCCCGCCCCCTCCTTCCCTCCCTTTTCCCTGCGTCCCTCCCCGCCAGGCTGGAGGCTGCTCGGGACCCGGACGCAGAGTCCTCCGACCCGGCTGCGAGGCGGACAGCAGAGACGCGGCGCGCACGCTCCGGCCCGCGGTGAGGCGCGGGGAGCCGCCCGGCGGCCGCGCACGGAGAGGGGCGGGGGCGCGGGCGCCGCGGGGAGCCGGGCCGGCTGGGGGTCCTCTGCCGGGGCCCGGCGCCGCGTAATCTGGCCGCCCACCCCCAGCAGCCCGGCCTGGCCATGGCGGCCCCCCGCCCGCCTCCCGCGATCTCCGTCTCGGTCTCGGCTCCGGCTTTTTACGCCCCGCAGAAGAAGTTCGGCCCGGTGGTGGCCCCAAAGCCCAAAGTGAATCCTTTCCGGTCCGGGGACAGCGAGGCTCCCCCGGCCGCCGGGGCCCAGCGCGCGCAGATGGGCCGGGTGGGCGAGATCCCCCCGCCGCCCCCGGAAGGTATGCGGCTGGGCTTGGGGGCTGGACCCCGGCGGGTATGCGCCGGGCCGGGCACAGTGGTTTCGGGAGTTTGGGGGTGTCTGGAAAGGTTGCACGAAGGGGGCTGGGCGCAGCTAGCCTGTCCCGAGCAGATGTTCTTACCTCATCGTGGAGCTCATGGCTGGGAGCCAGGGCTCCTGGGACCGTTCCAAGTCCCCCGCCTGGGGGTGGGAGGCGGGAATGTGGGGCACGAATCTTCCCCTCCGGGTCCGTTTTCCCAAGTGTAACGGGAGCTGCATCACTCCACGGTCGAGTCCCCCTCCTTCACTGACCCAGTGCTCCCAGGGCGTCCTGCCTCTCTCCCTTTCCTTCCCACGCGCTCCGCGGACCCCGGGAGAATTCCTGGGTTAGGGGTGAGAGCTGTAGAAGGAGAGTAACTTGGGGAAGGGGTGGAGGGGTCTCCTGCTGACTGCCCTCTCTTCTGACTGTCCTCTCTCGCCTTCCTACCTCAGACTTCCCCCTACCACCCCCTCCTGTCCTTGGGGATGGCGACGACTCGGAGGGTGCTCTAGGAGGTGCCTTCCCACCTCCCCCTCCCCCTGTGGAGGAACCGTTTCCCTCTGAGTCTCTGGAGGAGGAGATCTTCCCTTCCCCTCCGCCTCCACTGGAGGAAGAGGGAGGGCCTGAGGCCGCCATACCTCCCCCACCGCAGGTAGGGGGGCTTGGGAGGGGCGGCTACAGTGGGACACCCCCCAGGGAGGAGAGGAGAGTCCTTACCTCTGGCCTCCCCTGCACCTCTGGCCTGATGGGGGTGAGGTGGGAATGGAGACCTGGGATCCGTGCTCTGACCCCTGACCCTCTAGCCCAGGGAGAAGGTGAGCAGTATTGATTTGGAGATCGACTCTCTGTCCTCGCTGCTGGATGACATGACCAGGAATGATCCCTTCAAAGCCCGGGTAAGGGACAGGAGGGTAGGAAAGGCAGGGCAGGGAGGAAAGGTGGGCCCACCCCTCTAACTGAGCTTCTCTTCCCTCCCGCTCCCCTTCCTTGCAGGTGTCATCTGGATATGTACCCCCACCAGTCGCCACTCCATTCATCCCCAAGTCCAATACTAAGCCTGCAGCTGGGGGCACAGCACCCCTGCCTCCTTGGAAGTCGCCTTCTAGCTCCCAGCCTCTGCCCCAGGCCCAGGCTCAGGCTAAGCCTCCCAGCCAGACCCAGTTCCATGTGCAGCCCCAGGCCAAGCCTCAGGTCCAGCTCCATGTGCAGCCCCAGCCCCAGCCCCAGGCTCATCCCCAGCCTGTGCCTTTGGCTAACACCCAGCCTCGAGGACCCCCAGCCCCATCTCCTGCCCCTAAGTTTTCTCCAGTCACTCCCAAGTTTACTCCCGTGGCTTCCAAGTTCAGCCCTGGAGCTCCAGGTGGACCTGGGTCACAGCCCAATCAGAAGCTGGGGTCCCCTGAAGCTCCCTCTTCCAGTAGTACAGGCTCCCCTCAGCCTCCCAGCTTCACCTATGCTCAGCAGAAGGAGAAGCCCCGAGTGCAGGAGAAACAGCATCCAGTGCCCCCACCGGCTCAAAACCAAAATCAGGTGAGGAAGGGGGGGAGGACCAGCCTGAGACCAGGGGGCTGGGGATGGGGCTAAGTCAGGAGCCGGAGAATGAGGGCAAAAGCGGCCCCAGAGAGGGAGGTGGACGTGGGGGGCTGTGGGATAGGGGTTTTGAGCCTCTGAAGTTGACCTGGTGGGTCAGTGGTCAGAGGAGGAGGAGGGTCTGGCTGGGTCTGGGTCTGGGTGGGGCCTTACCGGGAGTCGGGGAGCAGCACAAGCTCTGAATCAAGAGGGGGATTTGGTGGACCTTCCCTTGCACCCTGCCCCCTTAGAATGTTAAAGGGAGGGATGAGATCAGCAGCAGCCCAACCTTGCTTCTTTCCCCTTCTTGGATTCTTGAGTTACTGTCTCTGCTCCTCTGAGCCACTCTCACTGCCCCGGGGCCCATCTGATGATAAGAGTTACAGCGTCAGTAAACACTGGCTGAGCCAGCAACTGCTGGGTGCCAGGCACTGTGCTCTGTGCTCTGGAGGGAAGAGATCTCTCAAAGAGGTGAAGTCTGAGCGAGTCAGATGGGCCGGGGCTAGAATTCCCGGCTCACAAGACCCTAGACACGTTAGGTGAACTTTGGCCCTCAGTTTCCCCACTGTTACCCCACCCAGTGGTTGTGAAGATTAAGTGAGCTAACTCATAGAAAGGGCTGGGGTCTGTATCTAGCTCTTGAATGCTCAGAGTAGGAAAGTTATCGTTCCTGTGTGACCATTTTTGCCTTCCGGTTCAGGGGCTGAGATCTCAGTTGAGGGGACCCTGCCGGTCACGTAGTCCTACGAGCCGTCAGGTTAGCCGACGGCATGAACGTGTTTGTAAATGCCAGTGAGTTTTGCGGAATCTGGTGGTACAGGAACTCCAGACAGCCGTCAGCACGGGGGCCTGTGCGTTAGGAAAGGCGCTGCGGCCCTAGTGCACCTTGAAGGATGGTGGGACTTGAGGGTCCCGAGAGGAGCAGGAAGAGCATTTGGGTGGGAACAGCATGAGCAAGACTCGAGGGCACTAGGTACGCAGGGGTGTTTGGAGAAGAGGAAGTAGACGGTTCCTCTGGGAGAATTGCAGAGCTGTACTTAGGGAGGTAGGTATGTGGGGGCCCGAGGGCGGAGGAAAATAAGACAACACACCGAGGGAGCCTGTGAGTCCTGGGTTTTGAGGAGTCATGTGGTCAGGTTGGAGGGCTGGTGACAGTTGTGCTTTTGGAAGCTTTGGGGGAAGTTTTTCCAGCAGAGGCCTGGGCTGGAGGTAGGAGGTCAGGGATGTGTGGGAGTTCACTCCTGGGCAAACGTAGTAGTGCTAGTTGCAATGAAAAATAAGGCCCAGATATGAGAGCTGTTAGAAAGGAAGAGCCTCCAGGCTTGGTAACCGATAAGCGGTGGAAGAGGAGGGGCGTGTTGGGGAATGACGGTATTGCCGGTATTGCCGGCAAAATAGAGAAGTCCAGAAGGGGAAATGGTTTGGGCGGGGGGGGGGGGGGTCCTGTTGTCAGCATGTTGAGCAACAGGTTCCAGGAGGACTTGGGCTCAGCTGGAACTGTCATCTAGTTAGGCGTGGAGGACTGAGTTTCAGGAGAGGGCCTCGAACTCGAGGTGTGGGCGTGCGCAGTGGAGCATGCGCGGTGACACCGGAACAGCTGCTGGAGCTTCGGGGGCTGCCCAGGGGCCCAGGGGCTGCCGAGAGGAGGAGCCGAGGGTCTGGGAGTTAGAACCTTGGGTGATGCTCGGGCTGACCAGGTGGGAGGGGGGAAGACGGGCAGCAGGAGGAAGAGGGTCACAAGTCAGGGTGGGGTCTCTAGAATGTGATGGCTGAGCAGTTGCTCAGCCGGGGTTTGAGGTGGACGAGGACTAAGGCCAGAGATTTGGCCATTCGGAAGTTGTAGATGGCTCTGGGGTAGCCCGCTGGTCCCCTGTGGTGGGGACAGAGTGAAAGGAGGTGAGTCTACTGCCTCAGGGGGGGCGGCCTGCCCCCAGGTTGGCAGGGAGATGCAGCAGTAAGGGGAGGGAGGGGGAGCGTGTGAGAAGCCGGAGGAGGACGCTGTTGGGAGAGGGGTTCACGGTGCCTGAGAGCAGGGGCTGCGGCTGGCATGTCGTCCTGGAGGGGAGCAAGCATCCCCAGAGAGCAAGGGCGCTGTGGCCACAGTGTTTTCTGGGAGCGGAGGAACGAGCAGGGAGCTGGAGCTGGCTGGCTTCCATCTTCTCAGTCATGTAGGAGGTGAGGTCATCGGTGAGCGAGGGGGCCACGCAGTCGGGGGCTCGAGGAGATGGAAAGGTTTGGAACAGCTGCTGTGGGGAAGGCGACTGGGAATCCGCAGGAGCCAAATACCAGCCAGCGGGGCTGAGGCCGAGGGTGCAGAGGGCGCTGCAGTGTTTTGTGAACTCGCTCTGCGGTGTTCAGGGATCTCTCCGCCTACTTTCTGCAGCTTGGAGGCAGAAGCAGGAAACGGGCAGTGGCACGGGCCGGGCCGGGCTGGGGCTGGGGCCAGATAAGCCAGCGATGGTGCCTGGGGGTGGCATGAGCAGCTGCGAGGGCCTTGTGGAACTAGATGGTTCAGGGACCAGACTTGGGGGGAGGCAAGGCAGAAGGTTTCAATGCGCGTGAGACACCTGGGGAGGGTCCACCTGGGGAGGGTCGGGAGGCAGAGCAGCCTTTCTGAGTCAGTTCATGCAGTAGGTACGAATGGGGAGGGGGAGAGGAAGGTAATTGTTGGGAGCTCAAGACCAGGGTCTTGGAGGAAGATTTACTGACTCGAGACTAGTAAATCTCGGGCCCAGAGTGTTCCGCGGCGGAAGGTCATTTAGAGCTGTTGGAGTGGAAGAGCTGGAGGTCTGAGTGCCGTGGGTGTTGAGGCTGTGAAGTTGGTGCCGGCAGGCGGAGAGGGAAAACAGTGGCTGGATGGAGTGTGTCTTGAAGGCGTGTGGATACCCATGGGGAGCCCATGTGTACGAATAGTTCATACTTTCAAAGAAGGGGACAGACACCTAAAGTGGCCCCAGAGAGCAAGGGCTGGCTGAGTGCCCTTCCTCTGTCCCCAAGATGCCAGGAAGGGAAGATTGGGAGAAGAGAGGGTAAGGCTTGCGTTGTGGAAGGGGCTTCCAGGGGTCATGGTCACGGAAGGGCAGGAGGTGCTAGGAGGCTGCGGGGGAGAGGGCTGGGAGCTGGAG
Source organism: Callorhinus ursinus (assembly GCF_003265705.2). Taxonomy (NCBI): domain Eukaryota; kingdom Metazoa; phylum Chordata; class Mammalia; order Carnivora; family Otariidae; genus Callorhinus; species Callorhinus ursinus. Next base: position 79,854,453 of record NW_027397074.1, read on the forward strand.
CCTCCGTGGAGCTGTGCTTCCCTGGGCCAATGGCAGCTCTGGATGCGCACGGTGTGAGTAGCGGGAAAGCTGGGAGGCTTGGAGTTTCCAGGTGTTACAGGAGCGAAGGCATTGGCAGGTTGAACATTCAGTGACAGGGGCCACAGGCCTGGGTGGACTTATCCAGTACAGGGAGAACCAACCCAGCGTTTCTGTTGGAATGTTGTGGAAACGCCGGTGCAGGTGCACAAGCCCCTGCGGCCCTCCCCCTGGCACGGCTCAGGGTGCCTGGCAGTGCCCCCCTAACCTCACCTGCACCCCCACATCTCCAGCTCTCTCAGGATGCCCTTAATAGAAGGGGTAGGAGGCCTGCTGGGGAGGGAGTGGGGTCAGGTAGTCCTTGACCCCTGCCCGGGGAGCTGGGGGCTGGGCTCCAGAAGAGAGCGCTGGGGGTTTAACCTGTGATTCCCGCCTGTGTTGTGTCCTCACGCTGACAGGGGCTGCTCAGCAGCAGGCGGGACGGGTAGGTGTGTGTGCACATGGGTGCACATGCCGTCACGTGCCAACCACTCCTGGGGGGGCCATGTCTGAGCATGCTCTGTGGAATTGACGCGTGGCCTGCTGTGTCGGGGGCTTCAGTGACCTCAGCTGCTGTGTGTGTGGCCTCTGTCCGCTCAGTTGTTCTGGCCTGTCCGTGACTGCCCGGGGTAGGGGGTGGGTTTGGGCAGAGTGGGCGGAAGGGTCATCCCCTTCCCCTTCATCTGTGTGGTGCTGGGGTTCAGGGAGGGAAGACGAGGAGCTTTCAGAGTCAAACCCGAGTGTCTGGGGAGTGGGAGGGGAGTTAGTCCTTACTGAAAGAAAGTGGATGAGCTGGCTGGGGAGAGTTCTCAGACAGGGTGACTCTCCGGAGAGTCTGAAGAAAGTACTGGCGTTTCAGGTCCGCTCCCCGGGGGCCCCAGGACCCCTGACTTTGAAGGAGGTAGAGGAGCTGGAGCAGCTGACCCAGCAGCTGATGCACGACATGGAGCATCCTCAGAGGCAGACCGTGGCTGTCAACGGTGAGCTCCCCGCCGAGCCGTCGGGACCTGGAACCTTGCACTGCGGTGCCGGCCAGTGCTGGGGCCTGGGGCCGGCCCATCATCCCTCGTGCGTGCTCCTTCCTCCTCGTCACTTCTGTCTTCTCTGGCCTTCCCAGAGTCCTGTGGCCGGTGTCATCAGCCCCTGGCACGCACGCAGCCTGCCGTCCGGGCTCTGGGGCAGCTGTTCCATATCACCTGCTTCACCTGCCGCCAGTGTGAGCAGCAGCTGCAAGGACAGCAGTTCTACAGCCTGGAGGGGGCGCCCTACTGCGAGGGCTGCTATACTGTGAGTCCGGCACCCCCGGGGCTTGGCCGGCGGGTGGCGTTGGGGAGGTGCGGGGCAGATGTGCCCCGGTGGCTGGCTTTTGGGTGCGAGTTCCCTGCCAACACCCTCCTACTTCCTCCTTAGGACACTCTGGAGAAGTGCAACACGTGTGGGCAGCCCATCACTGACCGCATGCTGAGGGCCACGGGCAAAGCCTACCACCCGCAGTGCTTCACCTGTGTGGTCTGCGCCTGCCCCCTGGAGGGCACCTCCTTCATTGTGGACCAGGCCAACCGGCCCCACTGTGTCCCCGACTACCACAAGTGAGGACCCACACACATCCTGTCTTCTGGGTTCTTCTCTGAGGTTGTCTGGGAGCTAGGCTGCCCTCCTGAGTCCAAGACAGCTCCAAACCCCTGGCCTCACTTTCTGGTCCCACATCCTTTCCAACAGCGAGAGCCCCATTTGTCTGGATGTAGCTGTCCAGGGGCCTCCGACCTCGGTAGCAAGCCCCACTACTGGCAAGGCCCCCCTGGCCTTTGGCTCCCTGAGGCTGCTTTGGGGTGTGGTCTTGTGTTCAGCCTTGTGTGCTGGAGTGACTTCACGTCACACATAGGCTGGGTTCCGAAAGTTCTTTTGGAGATCAGCTTCTGGGAGCTCTGGATTTCCCCCTAGAAACAGTGTTTACAAGGTGGCTACTTTCCTAGGCCCACAGCAGAATCCCACAACATAGCTCAAGGGTGGTACAGGAGAACTGCACAGTCTCACTCCCACCTCTGCCAGTGTGTTTGAGGGGTACGTTTTTCAGAATTCCACCTGAGGTGTCCGGAACTTCACATCCCTCCCTGCACCCACCCCAGCGGTGGGGCGGAGACACCCGCGAGGCCAGGGTAGGCTAGGGTCAGGGGTCCAGGCATGGGGGCTGGCGAGGGGCGCCTCTGGCAGAGGTTCCTGGGGTGGATGGGGCTCCGGGAGGGTGAGGGGGGGAAAGGCCAGGAAAGTCCCCTTGATAAGGGCCTGAGAAGGTGGCTGGTCTTAGGACTTCGCCGTTGAGCTTCCTCTGCCTAAGGATGTGAAGCAAGTGGGCCAAGACGTCTGCCCTGTTGCCATGCAACCACCACGGCATTTCCCTGCACTTCGATTGACAGCCCTGGGTACCCCGTGCCCCCAGTCTTGACTCCTGCCTCGCTTTTGGCCCCTCCAGGCAGTACGCCCCCAGGTGCTCCGTCTGTGAAGGGCCCATCATGCCTGAGCCTGGCCGCGAGGAGACCGTGCGAGTGGTCGCTCTGGATAAGAACTTCCACATGAAGTGCTACAAGTGTGAGGTTCGTTGCGCCTCCGGCCCCTGGGGCTGAGCAGTGGTGGGGGCCGCGTTCCTGCCACTGTGCAAGATGCGGGGAGGGCTTGCTGTGGTGTCACTGAGTTTTGGATAAACCAAGAGAGAGAGTGACCAGTGGGAGGGGAAAGGGGTTGTGCTTCGCTGTAGTGGAGGGGGAGGGGGCTGTGCTTGGTGAAGTTCAGGGAGGCAGCTGGGGGAGCTGAGGCGGGTGGGAGAGGTCCCACATCTTTTATTGGGTGGGTGCCTTGGAAACGGCTCTACCCACACTGCCCGCCTTGGGTGGGAGTGGCCTAGAGGACAAGAGTGGAAATGGGCAATAGAGGTGAGGCTAGGAGTGGGCGTGGGTGTGGTTGGGGACACAGGCAGTGACACTGGACATCAGCCAAGCCATGAGGCATTTGGTCTTGCTACTTTAAAGGTGGAGGTGTGGGCGGGACACCGGGGCCTTCCACCAGCGGGCTCTCCTTCCTTTCTCCCAGGACTGTGGGAAGCCGCTGTCTATTGAGGCAGATGACAACGGCTGCTTCCCCCTGGATGGCCACGTGCTGTGCCGGAAGTGCCACACCGCCAGAGCCCAGACCTGAGCAGGGGACGGGCGAGTCCCTTCCCCATCAGCGGACCACCCACACCGAGACCACCCTGCCCCCTTTCAGTTATTTCTTTGACGTCCGGCCTCTCCTTCTATGCCAACCCCCAGCCCAGGATCCCAAGTGCCCTGTCCGGGGCCCCAGCACGGCCTAGCGCTGCAGAGTCCCAGCTCCCGGGTTCCAGCCCGCCCCCATCCCGCAGGGACCACCCACCACCCACCCCCCTCCGGTGTACCCCACCCCAGGGGGCACCAGGTTGAGCACTGCTGCTTTCACTGCTGACCGATGCCCTCGGCCGGCGCCCGGGCAGCCACGTCCTCTGCTTGCTGAGGCCAGGAGACTCCCTGACTCCGGGAGACTGGGCTGGGCCGGGCTGACTGGCCTGGACATTCCCACCCACCCCCATGCTGCCAGGTTGTGGCTACAGCTACAAATAAAAAAATCTGTTTTCCAGAATTTGTTAGGAGTCAACTCTTTGGTGCCTACAGCCCTCACGGGTGGATCGGAGGAGATACAGGGATAACAAAGCCGGGGGTAAAGGAGAAAACTCAGTTCCTGTTTATTTACAAAAATATATATGTATATGTATATATATTAAACCCTTCCCCAGGTCCCTCCCCCAATTACCTTTTTACTTTTACCCTCACCTCCCTTTTTAAAACAAAGGCTCCCGGCCCAGAGGTGAGTTGCTCAGGGAAGGGTGGGCAGGAGCAGCACCGAAGGCCTACATCTTGTAGGTTGAGGGCAGGGCCGTGGGCAGTGACCACGGACCCATCTTTGGTGTCTGAGGACAGGGCGGGCGAGGGAGGGGCTCAGTCCTTGAATCCCTGAATACTGCAAAGGATGCGCTTCTGGTGTCCTGGCAGCGTGATCCCCATCTGCGCCAGGTCCCTGTGGGCGACGGAAGGGGACTGTGAGTACGGGCTTCCCCGCTAGGAACCCGCCCCGCCCAGGCCCGCGGGGTGGGGGGTGGCGGGGGTCGGTCCTCACTCAGCCGTCAGCTCCAGCACACACTCCATGGTGTCCAGCCCCGCTGAGCGGAAGTGCAGGATGTAGCGTTTCATGCGGATGGACTCCAGCCACTCAGGCACGCTTCGATAGGGGATCCCATCCGAGCCACTCAAGCTGGGCAGGCGAAGTGTCACCCTGTGGGACACAGGGTGCCTCAGTCCCATGGGAGGTGTAGGTGTCCTCTGCCTCCCCGCTCCAGCTTCCCTGAAATCGGGGCTCGGCCTATGAGCATCTGCAGCCAGCATTCAAGTTGGGTGTCTGAGCACAGAGATTATCTGGACTTGGTGGATTAGCCCGGCCATTGTCTGTGAACTCGTTTCCTGGCCTGATTCCTAGTGAGCTCACGGCAGTGGGCAGGCTGACGGTCCTGCTGCACCGACAGGCCCAGGGGAAGTGGCAGCCCTGGGAGGCCCGAACACAAGCGGGCTGCCAGCCCACCTCCCACCGAAGCGGCCAGTGCTGCCTCACTGGGGGCTGACACGCAAGTGTCAACCATCCCAGCTGAGAGGACGCAGCAGGCAGGAGAGCAGAGGCCGGGGAAGCCGGTCAGGGTCCTGCCACTGTCAGGGTGGCCCCTGTGAATGCCGGGAGCAGCCTCTGCTCGCCACCTCCAAGCCCGGCTGTTACTCTTGCCCTCCGACACCCACAAGACAATGAGTGTTCCTGTGCTAAAGCCAGCCAGAGCCCAAACCATTAGCACAGTAAATCTGCTGGGGGAAAAATGTTCAACATTCCAGAAAGATTAGCACATGCAGTCTCCAGTATACGAGGGAGCTGTGCTCCAAAAGATAGTTTCAAAAGTTGGAACTTGGAGCACATTTTCGCCCAGAAACAAGGTTATATATGGTGGTTTGATACAGAGGCCAGCATGCCAGGGCTGGCTTACTTGATTAAGCATTCGAAGTCCGGCCTTGCCCATCTCTCCTACCTCACCCCTGCCACCAGTTCATTCTCCACATTCTGGCAACGTTTCTGGTAAAACACAATTCTGATCATGTCCCTCCAGTTTAAAAACTGGTCAAATAGTTCTCCAGGCTCAGGCTGAAGCGCAAACTTCTCCGCAGAGCTGGTGCTCTTTGCGTTGACCCTGCTCCCTCTCCAGCTTCACCTCTGGCCACGGTCCCGAAATAACGCTGCTGGGATCCTGCACTATTTGTCATCAGCCTGCCCTTCGCTCCCCAACCCATGCTGGCCGTGTGTTCTGGGAGACCCCACAAGGCTGCACCTCCCAGTAACAACATGCATCCCACCGGTACTTGCTGGTTGCTCTCTCTTCTCCACCCAAGTGACCAAGCTCCCTGGAGTCGGTATCAGGGTGTCAGCACGGCTTACATGTGCTTTCCATCTCTCTGCACTTGCGTCCGCTCTTCTGCCAAACTAGAGCTGTCGGGGATGGGAGGGCGGCTCCTCCATCAGGGTGGGCTGTCCCCAAGGGCGCTGACTATGGTCCCACCTCAGTAGTACGCTGCGCTCTGTCCAGAGCTCCACAGGCCCAGCACTCAGTGAATGTAGCTGAATGCCCATTTCCATTCTCCCAGATCCATCCTCCGAAACCCCTTGCTCTCCCCAATGTGGCTACCTGGGATCAAAGTTGGCAATGGTCCGCAGGGAGTGGGGGTTGGCAAGCAATTGCTCCAGGTGTGCCTTCAGCTGGTGGAAGGAGGGCCGACGGGCACCGTCATAGGCCCAGCAGTTCTTCATGAGTTCATAGAGAGGGGCAGGGCAGTCCACGGGAGGCGGCAGCCGGTACCCATCCTCAATGCTCTTCATTACCTGCAGTGGGGACGGGGGCAGGGGAGCAGGCCTGAGGTGGGAAGCTCACCTTCCCTGGTGGCCCCTGAGAAATCTCTGTTCACACAAGATCACTGCAATAGAGCCTCTACCCGCCCCTGCCCTGACCGCAGTAAAGAGAAGAGGGAGTAAGGCAAAGGGGACCAAGGAAGTGCAGAAAAACGGCGGGTCAGGAAGAAGGAACAGAATATTTGTAGGCAAGAGCCATGGGAGGATTTCAGGAGGAGATGAGCAATGAGTTAGGGGTGACATGGGGAGGAGTACCCCAGGCTTACCTCCTGATTGCTCATCTCCCCATAGGGCTTGTCTCCAAAGCTCAACACCTCCCACATCACGATCCCGAAGCTCCACACGTCGCTGGCCGTGGTGAAGGTGCGGTGGGCAATGGCTTCAGGGGCTGTCCAACGGATGGGGATCTTTCCTCCCTAACAGGGCACGTAGGACAGAAAGCTGATGTTTCAGGGCATGGTGGGGGGAGGGGGCAAGAAGACACCTGTGCAAAGGGATGAGTAATTATTGTGTCCACAAGAGCATGTGTCCTTACTTGTGCACGTGTAACTATGTGTACGGTACATTACTGCGTGAGTGTGTGGGTGTGTGTGTGTGTGTGTGTGCGCACGCGCGGTGAGTACACGGCTCTAACCTGGGTTTCATACGTGCCATCAAGGTTGTCCAGGAGGCGGGTCAGGCCAAAGTCAGACACCTTGCAGCACAGGTTCTGACTCACTAGGATGTTCCTAGCAGCGAGGTCCCGGTGGACATAACTGTGGTCACTGAGGTAGTTCATGCCAGATGCAATGCCCTGCAGCATGGCCACCAGCTGCCCAGGGACCAGCTGGTCCTCCCGCTCCTGCAGCACAGTAAGCAGGCAGGTTAGGGAATGGGCAGGGTCTCCTCTTCCCGAACCAGGAGCCAACCCCAGGGACCCACAGTGCATTCCCCTGCCCCGCTGGCTCTCTGCCCTCCTCACCCTCAGGAAGGCATCCAGGGCTCCGTTCTCCATAAACTCTGTGATGATCATGATGGGCTTTCCTGAGACACAATGCACACGTCAGCAGGGCAGCCTCTACCCCACCTCCACCCAGAACCAGACTTCCTGCCCTTGGCAGCGTATCTTCCCTTCACTCCTGATGGTCTCACGCCCTCCTTTCCTCTTTCCCTCCCCATGCTCCTGGAGACCGCTGCTCATACTCTTTGTGACAACGCCTTCCAGGTGCAAAATGTGTGGGTGGTTGAACTGGCCCATGATAGTTGCCTCTCGAAGGAAGTTCCACCACTGGCCGTCTGGAGAGGTGTCTTTCAAGGTCTTAATGGCCACAGGCTTGCAGTCCTGGCTAGGGATTCTCAGGATCCCTCGATATACTTCCCCAAACTCTCCTGGGTGGAAAGAAAACAGGCTGTGGCCCGATGCCCTGTCAGGCTCCCCTAGGGGGACGGGCAGCCATACCCTCCAGTCCCCAGGTTCCTGATTTCTCTGGATCGGAAAAGTGGCTTGCCCTTGTTGGACCAGGGGCTCGGGCTGCACTTCCCGGGAAAGGAACAGGAGCCTGGAAGAGGAGTGTTGCTCGGCGACCTGTCCAGCACCGTCTCCCACATGAGCACAGTTCTTGGCTAGCAGGAGCTGCTCAGCAAGTGCCAGGTGAAGGCGGTTGTGTGGTGGCACTGGGCTGTGTTCATAAAGGGCAGGCAGGGCCTGGGCCAGTGCACCAGTGACCGGGGAGGCTGACCATTGCCTCCTCTCTTCTGCAAGATCCTCCAGTCACAGTTCAGCTGGCTTGGCTGCACAACTGGCAAGGACATTGCCAAACTTTGTTCTCCTGCTCAGCTCCATTTCCTCTGCTGACCCAAGGGATCAGGGCAGCCCAAGGACACTGGGCCCCTGGTGGGGTGCAATGCGGGCTGAGGGAGGCCCTGAATCTCTCCCACATTGGGGAACCATCTGAGAATAGCCTGGGCCTGGGCACAGTGACCCCTCTGTTGACAAGGATGACGTGTGGAGGCTGTTCATCAGAAACTCCATTAACCACAGAAGCAGATTGTGTGGGAAGCAGAGGCGGCTCTCGGACACCTGATAAGGGGGTTACAACATGAGCACAGCGATTCGAGGAGGACACAGGGTAGAACAGAGAGGGAACTCATCAAGGAGCTCTTGGGCCAGCTGAGAGGCCGGCTGGCTAGCAGCTCTGCGCTGCCACGCAAGAGGGGGCCTGCCCGGCTCACCTTCCCCTATGACAGTGTCCACAATCAGCCAGCCTGGATCAAGCTCCTGGGTGAAGTCCAGGGCTCCCTGCGCAGGGTCCTCATATGCTTGGAGGTCCACATAAGGCTTCAGCCACAGCTTGTCCTCTGTGGGGAGAACGGGGAGGGCTCAGCCACAGGAACTCCAACCGCAGGGTTCAGGAGGGTTTCTTGGGGGGTGGTCAGGGGAGCTGGGGCCAGCAGCACTCCCCAGCCTTCTCATTCTTCTGCTCCCTTAGGAGTCCCATTTTGGCTAAAGTGGGAGGAAGGCTCTGTCCTTGGCAATGAGGTTCTTCCTCCGTCCATGCGCAAAGCCCTGTGTCCCTGCCCCCAGAGGCCCAGAGCAGTGGGCCGGAACCTGGGCCTGAAAGCTGTTCACTTTCGGCTCTGACCCAATCTTCCCAGGGCTCAGTGACCACACTTCAAATTTCTTGCCCTTCCTCCTGACCCCTGCTAGCCATACTCCTCTGCTCACTCACACCTCATTCACATTCCCAGATAAGCCTTAGTCTCACCCCTTTGCTGGGGTGGACCACTGACTCCCACTTTGGTGGAGCACCTAATGAGGTGACCAGCAGGAAGCCCACAGGCCTTGGAGGACTTTAGGGAACCTGCCAGCAGTCCTTTTCCCGCCGAGCCTCGGCCCACAGACCTGGCCAGCCAGGATGGGGAGGCCGCCCAGGGCCCGGGTGTTGGAACAGTGGCACCAAGAGTTACCAGGTAATTGCACAGAGCCTCTGGGGGGCTATCCGTACAAAGTTAATTAACCAAAGTTAATTAGGTAGCAAAACAGAAAAGCCCTAGAGACAACAGCCCCAACCTGTGCTCCCAGAGTTGGCCCGGCCAGTGTGGGTTCTCTGGTTTCATCCCAGTGGCACCTCCCAACACACCCCCCGCGCCCCCCGCCCAACATATACACACACAGGTGACCTGGGCTCACCTCGGTTCACGTCGGCAACACGATCACGCTGCCTCGGCTGGTGTCGCCGCTGAGTTTTCCTGGGAGGGGGAGGGGACAGCTTCTTCAGCGTCCCAGGACTGCCGCAGGGGCCCAAAGGCCTCTGGCTGGGTTTTTCCCACAAACGGCAGGGGGTGGGGGTACGCTGGGGCTTTCGTACAAGGGGATGGATGGGCGGGTGGCTGGGGCTGCCTTCCCGGGCTTCTGGCCAGGCAAAGGGAGCCCAGATGGTGGCCGGGGAGGGGCAGGAACAGTACCTTGAGCAGAAGAAGAGCATCCCGAGCAGAAGAGCTACAACCAGCAGCAGCCCGAAGATGATGGCTACGATCTCTCCTCCCGTCAGGCCCCTGGAAACTGTGGAACATGGGGTGAGGAAGTCCGGGCTCAAAGGGCTCAGAGTCCACTGGGATGATGGAGGCTGAACGGGCACGCCCGTGGGCAGGGCCCTCAGTGGACCGCAGGTGTGTGGCCCCTCCCCGAGGAGATGGGGGTATGTGTGTGAGAGAGCACGTGGAGGCCTCCCACCGGGACCACCAGCTTGGGCCTGCCTATCGCCGAGCATGAGGGGTTAGGAGATGGCACAGGAAACTGGCTGGCAGCGTCCAGCATCAGGAGGTGTATCTGAGGAGATTACGGTGGGGCGGGGGCTTCATGTGAGTCCGTGTGGGGCTCTCCCCACCCCGGGCAGCTCCTGTGTGTCGGTGTACGTGTGTCTGCACATGCATACAGGAAGGGGAAAGGTCACTGATCGGAGCAGGGTCTGAGAAGCCCCAGTGGGATGACAGGTGCATGTGTGTTTGGGGCAGAGCACAGGAGAACCCACCCACCTGGTGGGCTTGTCCGAAACTCATGGTCAGGGGAGAAAGGGCCAGGACCTAGAGGGGTCAACATTCGGACTCTGACAATGTACGTGGTGTCCGGCTGCAGTTCAGTCAGCAAGACCCTGGGTTCCAGAACCATCTGGTGCCGTTCTTCGTCCTGTGCATGAGAACTAATGTTAACTTGGCCGTGCTGAGCCAGACCGGGTGGAGGGCACGGGCAGTCTTGGGTCACGGAGAGTTGGGTGGGTGGGGGAACGGCCAGGGCAGGGCTCTCTGTAGGCTTTTGTCCTGAAAAAGCTGCACAGTTCACTGTGGTCAGATCTCCCTCCATCCCATCACCCGGGCCAGGGATGCTGGGGTGTGCCCAGGCATGGACGCTGGACACGGTCTCTCAACCCCGCCTCACCTGATTCAGCACATGCAGCTCGTAGCTCAAGTTCCCCCCGAGGCTGCGGGGCCGGGACCCTGCCCAGGTCAGCTCCAGCTGCCGTGGCTCCTTCTTCACCAGCCTCAGGGACAGGCCTGACAGGGACTCTGTGAGTCGGGAGGGTTCCAGGGGGTTTGGAAAGGAAAGAGGAAATAACTTCAGTAGCTTTTCGATTGCTTCCTGCCCATCCGTTTGTCCCTGACGTCCTAAGCCCTTCTGGTTTCTTCCGGCCCTGTCCTGATTGCTCACCTGCGTGCCCCATGCTGATGCTCAGGGAGGCGCCGGCGGGGGTGGAGGTGCCCAGCACCGACACTCCATTCTGGGCCTCAATGTTAAAGGTGTAGTTGGCGTAGGGTTCAAGGCCGCTGACACGCACAGCCGGTGCCGTGAGCCCACTGGCTCCCGGGGAAAAGCGCACACTTCCCCCACAGGGCTGGCAGGGTCCTCCATCCACCGCTGCTCCCCGACACTGAGAACACCCCACACTGTACCTCACATCCTGGCGCCCCCCCCGTATCTGCTGGGGGTTCCCAACGCAGGGAGAGCTGAGACCCCAAAACAGAGAAGCTCAGGTTTTGGGGAACTGAGGGGGGCCCTGTAAGGAGAAGAGGGGCCGTTAGGAGGAGCCAGCTTTGCTTTCATGCAAGCTGCTGGCCCCTGCCTCCTCCCACCTCTGAAGGCCTTGCTGGGAGATTTGATTCCAGAAGTGAGGAATCACCTCATTTCTGCATTCTTCCAGGGAAAGTAAGGGGCAGGGGAGGAGCTTTAAGCGTCTGGCCCTTTAAAGGATTCCCAATGTCTGAAAAGCTCTGGAAACTTCCAACCTTAAATGGCCTGCACCTCCTCGCAGATGGCCAAGCCCTGCCCCCTGGACTCACGTGTGCATGACACCTCGGGGCCCTCTCCAGGGGCTCGGAAATGGCCGCTCTCACAGGTACAGAGGGTAGCCCCCTCAGACTCCGCTGTGCTGTGTCCGGGGCACTTGAGACAGTGGGGTGCATCTGTGTCTGCCCGGTAGGAGCCGCTAGGGCAGACTGCAGAGAGAATGCCGCAGAGAGCCATGGATGTCCAGTTTTTGCAGGTGGACTCACCGCCATTCACCCCTCTCCCCAATCCTTTGTACCAGAAACACCCTGCATGTGTCTCCCTGGGGTGCTCAGCCACTCAGTCTAAAAATGGCTGAGATGGAGCACAGGCATCCTTCCCTCCCTTGGCACTTGGGGACCCTCCCCCGAGCGGCCCCTGCGTGTCCTCGCCCCCTGCCCCTTCCCCGAGGCTCCTTACCCAGGCATCCTTCGCCGCTCGAGTCTTCCTCATAGCCAGGCTCACAGCGGCACCGCCCCACGGGCACCAACCACTCACCGTCGGGGCTGCAGTGCATGCGGGGCGACCCTGAGGGGCCGGGGCTGGCCTGGGCATGGGGCAAGCAGGTCCCGGCCACTTCCACCAACCCGCCTGGGCCAGGCAGAGTGTCCGGGAACCGGGCCAAGCCGTGCACAGCCTCGGGACAGCGCTGGTAGAACACCCTCACTGACACCAGGGCCACACAGGCACCTGGGTTGTGGAAAGCGAGGTAGAGGCCTCGGCGGGTCAGGCGGCCCAAGGAACAGTGCTCCACGTTCAGTTTCACCGCGCCAGATGCCAGGTCTCGGATGGTGAAGCTCTGGTCTGCAGCCACAGTGGTTACCTGGGAAGGAGAGGTACGGGGAGGGGGCATGGCAAAGTCATGCTTCATTCCTATGGAAGAGAAAACGATTGTTTGCCTAACTCTTTACAGTCTACACGGCCATAAACCGAGGGGTTATTACGTGTGAGCTAGTGAGCTAAGCATCTTATGTGTGTTACGCTGTTTGGGTCCATACAATAAACCTACGAGGTAGGATGGATTACCAGCCCCACTTAACAGATAGAGAAACTAAGGTTAAGAGAGGTTTCAGACCTTGTACAAGATCACACAGCTATGACACGATGGGGCTGGAATCCGGGCTGTGAGACGCCGCAGCCCATATAATTTCCACTATTCGAAGGTGTTCCCAACCTCTGTGCCAATGAGGTAATCAGTTATAAAGTGCGTCATCATTAATTTATTACTAATAACAAACTTTACAACATCTTCCCTTTGGAAAAAAAAAAAAAGAGAGCACATCCTATAATAACATACTCCTTATACCTCTGCATTCCAGTGCGTTTTCCTGAGTAGGAAAGAAAGGGATGGTATTAGAGGGAGAGCCGGTGGGAGAACTGTCTCTCTACACAACTCCAGGTGGACTCACAGGGGTGTGTCGCACACCAGCACCCTGCGTGCCGATAGCAAAAGTCGAAATAGCTCACCAGCCTCCACCAGGGAAGCCTGTTATCTCAACGGAGGCAAAGCCTCTGCAACAGGTTAAGGCCGGCCCTGTTATCAAAACTCTTTTCAGACCGGGAAACCTCGGCGGGGGTTAAGCCGAGACTGAAGGCAGCACCCAGTGGAAAAGGCACAGCGGTTCCTCCTTATTCACAGCTTGGCTTTTGGGGCTGCAAGTGTTACCCGCTGCTGTCAGCTACCGCCGGAAACAGGTGATCGTCCTTCTGACCTTTCCTCATTAGGTCAACAGCAGCCTGACTCTGGGTCACGTCTCAAGCCCAACGTCAGGACGCAACACCTCGCCGTGGGCCTCACCTCATCTCCTCACAAGGCATTTTATCGGCTCACGGCATCACCACAAGGGAAAAGGGTGAGTACAGAACAATGAGATATTTCGAGAGAGAGACAGAGATGGGGAGAGATTGATAGGGAGAGAGACTACAGCCCGATGACCTTTATTACAGTATGCTGTTACAACTGTTCCGGTTTATCACTAGTTACTGTGACTACCCTCCTACACACGAAAGGCCACCACAGGGATGGACGCACAGGAGAGAACACAGCACATCTGGGGTTCAGTATTGCCCAGGGCTCAGGCGTCCTGGGAGGTATGCCCCGCAGCTGAGGGGGCGCTGCTCTACTCAAACCCACCTCTTCTGATCTCTAGGCCCACATTCTCGTCCTCGTTTGACACCTAGACCCTTTTCTGTTGCTGCCACTTTGTCTCTTCCTTAGCTGAGCGGGGTCACGGGGAAGAGTGAGATGGGAACCAGTGTTGGGACCAAAAGGCGCGGGGGGGTGGGGGTGCGGGTTGAGAAGCACCTTCTGGAACAAGGGCCGTCGGAGCTGGATGCCCACGTCCTGGTCACTCTCCATGTAGAGGAGGTTGAAGGTCTCCTTGCAGCCCAGAGGCCCGGCTCCCCCGGGGAAACTCTTGCAGTCCCTCACGGTGAACTGCAGCTCCACGTGGACCCGAGAAGCTTCCTCCCCCCGGTAAATCCAGTTGGAGCGCAGCCAGTGGTCAGTGTCTCCTCCCGCTTGCACTGGGCAGTCCTGGTACATGTAGAGGGGCGTCCCATTCAGTATCTGCTGCACCTCACTCCACTGCGGGAGAGAAATCCGAGTCAGGCTCCAATTCGTCACCTGCCCCCCAAACTCTGGTTTTCTAGAGCTGATGACAGGGAAGCTGGTGTCAGGGCTCCCAGCATTCAGCTACTTGTCCAGCTCTCCTCCCACCCCTGGGCCCGAGAAGAGTCATTTAAATGTTTAGGGTCAGGAGTTACTGGGATATAGGACGGGCAAGACAATACCCCCTTAGGATCTGCAGCAAGCCCTGGTGCCTTTGACGAGCCCACTCCCAACCGAAGTATGAGCACCAATTTTTACCTGTTCTCCTCAGCAGAGTTCTCAAGTACCCCAAAAGCAGACTTTTATGGCAAAAGCTCATTCACAAGACCTCTCTGCCTATTTGTTCAGAGAAGAGGATACTACATTTAATATCAAGGCCTTTCAACTTCTGGAGGGCACGAGCAAGCATAGCACTCTTCCGTATAGGGGGAATTCACCCTCTCCGATATTCCTTCCAGTTATGGTCACTATCAAAATCAACAACGGACAGGGTCGGGTGGTCTCCTGGACACCATGCAGTCCACCCCCCCTTACCTGCTTTTACCTTAAAATAATTTTTTTTAAAGATTTTATTTATTTATTTTGACAGAGATTGAGAGAGAGAGAGAGAGAGAGAGACAGCGAGAGAGGGAACACCAGCAGGGGGAGCGGGAGAGGGAGAAGCAGGCTCCCCGCCGAGCAGGGAGCCCGGTGCGGGGCTCAATCCCAGGACCCTGGGATCATGACCTGAGCCGAAGGCAGACGCTTAACGACTGAGCCACCCAGGCGCCCCTACCTTAAAATAATTTTTAAACTTACTAATAATAATGGCTAGCACTACGGGGGGCCGGTCCCTGTTGTAAGCACTTTCCATGAGGAAACTGAGTCATAGCAAGGCTAAATGACTTGCCCTATGCCCTCAGTTGTTAAGAGGCAGAGCTGGGGCATGCACCCAGGCACTCTAGGCTCGAGTTTATGCTCCTGATCATTATGTCTCTAGGCACTTGTTATTAAAAGTCAGAGAACATATGTAATGTAAAGTGAAGGTCCTCCCACTCAACTACCCTTCACAGGGAGCCACTCTGAACAATGTGGAATAAAGCTCACCACACCGTTTTCAGTGCCTTTAGAGAAATGTTTGAATATTTTTGTGTGGATGTGTTTATAACATAATTTTTTAAAACATAAGTGCTATTTCGTAACCTGCTTTTTGCTTTTAACAAATAATCTTTGAAAGATGTTCACAAGGGGCGCCTGGGTGGCTCAGTTAAGCATCTGCCTTCGGCTCAGGTCATGATCTCAGGGTTCTGGGATCGAGCCCCCCGTGGGGCCCCCTGCTCAGTGAGGGGTCTGCCTCTCCCCCTACTCGTACTCTCTCTCTCTCTCTCAAATAAATAAATTAAAATCTTAAAAAAAAAAGATGTTCACAAGAATATAAATAGATCTACCTAATTCTCTTTAGCAATTTATAAAATAGCATTCCACTGTATGGATGTACCATAATTTATTTAATCATTCACGTATTGTTGGACATTTAGGTGGTTTCTAGGTTTTAAAGTAAACATGTACATATTTCTATAAGATTTCTGTAGAACTGCTATATCAAAGGATGAGTATTATAAATTTTTAAAGAAGATACTGTCAAATGGCCTCCAAAAAGGATTTATCAACTTACACTTTCACCAACAATGCATGAGGCCCCATTTTTTGAAAACCTGGATATTAATGATCTCTTTACTTTTGGCCCATCTTATGGATAAAACACAGCTTCTTGCCATTTTAATTTACATTTTTTTGAGAAGGAGGTTGTGCGTTTCTGTTTTGCTCACTGGCTATTTCTATTTTTATGTAATTATCTGTTTGTAAACTTTACCTGATACCCTGTTCTTATCTTTTGAATATTCATTTGGATGAGCCCCCCCCTTTTTTTTACTTTACATTATAGATATTTTTTTTTTACATTATAGATATTAAGCATTTGCTTGAAATGTTTCAAATGTTTTCTTCCCATCATGCCACTTAATTTGCTAATGATGTCTTTGATGTTGGTACTTTTTAAAAATTTCATATAACATCTCTCTTCTCTCCCTCTATGGATTCTGGGTTGTGTATTTTGCTTGGGAAGCTCTCCTATCCCAAACTTATAAAGATCTTCTATATTTTCTCCTAATAATTTTGCAGGTTTGGCTTTTAGGTTTAGATTTGAATATCCCTAGAATTTATATTTTTGTGTATAGTGTGAAATGGAGATGTAACTTTACATCCTTCTTCTTCTTCCTTGTTGTCTTCTTCTTTTTTAAATTATGGACATCCGGCTGTCAATTTACTGTCCGGTCTATACTTTGCACATTGATTTGCAATTCCAATGTTATCACATACTAAAATCTCACGCATGTGGGTTTTCTATTCTGTTCCATTGACCTGGGTCTGCTTGTGCAATGCCACCTGTTTTAATTATAGTCGATGTATCATTATGTTCTGATATCTGGTAGGGCAAGTATTCTATTTCATTATTCTTTTTCAAAAAAAAAAATACCCAGCCATTCTTACATATTTTTTTTTCTGCCGGATGGATTTAAGAAAGGAGCTCTCAAATTCTGTAAAATATCCCATTGATATTTTGGTTGCAACCCCCTTATCTTATAGAGGAGTCTGAGGCCCTCAGAATGTCTCCTTCTCCAAGGGCGTTCATTGCTACACGCAGCTCTGGGAAAAGGCAAGAGAAAGCACCATTAACTAAGAACTGGGTGGGGTGGGGCAAGGGCAGAAATCCATGAGGTACCTAGTTTTGCTTTATGTTAGGGAGTTCAAAGATTGGGCAAGGGTGTCCTGGTAATGACGGCACCCAGGGACTGCTCTTAAGAAGAAGCGATGATGGGGAAGCCCAAGTGGAAGGCCTGGGGTGGAGGTCAGGTGGAAGGGCAGTAGGTGGTTAATGTGCAGCTCATTAGCTAGAGTGCCATGGCTGCAGCTGGAGCCAGGAGCAGATGTTTCCCCTTGTAGCTTGCCTCGCCCAGTCCCAGCAGTGACAGATGGGGGGGGAACCAGCTGCCCAGGATCAGCGACAAGAATCCTTTCGCTTACCACTCAGGCTGCTGGCTGCTCCATGGGTACATTAGGGGAGCCTGAATTTGAGTGTGTGAGTGTGTGTGCTGAAAAGATAAGGAGGGGAGGGGAGAAGGCAGACATGAGGAGTATGTGACTGCTGCTGTCTTCTTGCCCTCCTGGTGCAAAGCTGTTTGGCCTGAGCTGCAAAACGGGCCTTGCTTCCACTCCGACCCAATTAGGGAAGAGTTATTTGGGTGGGGGGCAGCTGGGCCACACCGGGGGTGAAGGCCTGTGGAGCCGGCAAATGGACCCGTGGCCTCGCTGTGGAGTGATCAGCTGGTTTATGAGATGAGGCACCTATTACGGCTGGCGTAATCCAGGATTTTCCAAGCAGCCCCTCCTGCAGGATACGTTATGGTTTAGTCTATTAATTCTAATTATAGGCCACTCCATGGGAGAACTAAGAGTAGAGCCAGGACCCTAGGACCCAGAGGGAAAGAGAGCAAGTGACCCCAATCCCAGAAATAGAGGCTGCATTCCTGCTGGAACAGGAAGGGGAAAGGGGTCCAGGGCCAGAGGGGACGAGGGCCTGAGTCCAGACTCCTGGAAGCTGAGGCCAACGAGGTCGGCCTCCCGTGGTTCTGTGGCCGGCTCTGCGGAGTGGCAGAAAGGTGCTCTCTGGGATTCACAAGAACCTATCTCTGTTCACTTGGTCTTAGGAACACCCAAGGAGGGAAGGGACTTGGAGCAGGTTCAGAGAGCTGGAACGCATGGTGCGCCTGGGCTGGGGAGGATGGAGAAGGTGCCAAGGGCTCTCGGACCTCTAGTGGGGGAGCTTTTACCTTTGAGGAGGCAAACACCCTTTGAAGAGTTAGATGAAAACTTTGGCTCTCCTCTCCATACACATATACACAATTTAGAATACACTTTTATGGGGATTCCCTGACCCTCTGAAGCCTACCTGTGCAACTCTATTGGGACAGATGGACCTCAGATTGAGGACACGTCTGGTGTTTTGGTTCTTAGCCCTCAACTATCCCTACTATGGTGCATTCGCTCCCTGGGGATGTGGGCTCATCACCAGCCAAGTCCTCCTAAGTATTCAGCCCTCCCTCACTGGGGTAGGGACGGAACGAGCCAGGCACTGAAGCGTTCCTCATGGGGTGTAGCCTGACCCCCCCCCCCCCCCCCCAAATGTCCCATTCAGGAGGCTCTGACTCACGTCCCCTCCCCCTCCCTGAGGAGACACTTCCAGTTTTTCCTGCTCTTTTCTCCGTTCCTCCACCCACCTCTCCGCCCATTTCCCACTGGCCTGCAGCTTTGAGCCTTCCCTCCCCTGACACTTACCCCATCCTCTGGGGGATCCAGCAGCCAGCCCAGCTCTCCCTGTGCTGTGCTCGTGTCCATCAGAGTGACTGAAGTAGGGAGAAGAGGGGCCTGTCACCTCTGGGAGAGGAGGCCCCACACATGCAACCCACATTCCTCCTCCTGGGCCCCCAGCCCCAAGGCTTCCAACCACATCCTGTTCCTAACAGCTGTGACTTCCTGAGGTTTAGCCCAGGAAGGAGGAGTGAAGAGCTCTAGGGATTAGTCTGTCTCCCTCCGGAGCCTGAAGGGAGGAAGGCAGAGTCGGGCAAGGGTTGGACGGCTGGATCTTTGACCAAAGTCAAGGCAGGAAGTGTTGGGGAGAGCAGCCCCACATAAGACTTGCACCCTCTCTCTTAGCAGGGGCTGGTGGTGCCTGGCGGGGGGGGGGGGGGGGGGGGGCGTCCATCAGCTGCAGAACTGGAAGCGTGGATAGGCAAAAGACCATCTCAGCCCCTGGGGGTCATAAGTGGGTAGGGTGTGGACAGGGGACCTTAGAGGGGGTTCCTGGGTGGGGAGGTTCCCTTCTACTGGCAAAGGGCCTGCTCCGCCTGTGGTCGGGGGTGGGCAGTGAGGATACAAGGCGCAGCCGAGTCTGGGAAGTAGGGGTAGTAGGACCAGAGAGGGTGTGCAAGCCTTCACCTGTAAGGCTAGACCTGTACATCTGGGATCCCCTGCACCCCGCGTTCTAGTCCATCCCCCAGGGGCAGGTCCCTCTGTCCTCCGGCCTAGGATGGCATAAGGCGACTTCCCACCCCTGACTTCATAGGGTCCGGATCTCTGGGTTGGGCACCTGAGGCTAAGACCGCCCGGGAATGAGGGATGCCCACGATCGCTGGGGTAGGGGTCCGGACGCTGCGTCCCCGCAGCGGTCAGGAGCTCCCTCCCCACCACCAGGCGCAAACTGTTGGCCAGGGTGACTGACCCGGGAAAGCAGCGGTTTGCGGGGTCAAAGACCAAAGACTGGCCTGGCCAGTCGATCGCCTGGCGGCGGGACAAAACAAGAGCGCTGGAGAGGGGCGCGCGGGGAAGGCCTCCGCGGGAATGCCGGCTCCTGGACGCGGGTGCCGGCCCAGCCCCGGGGGAGGGGGAAGGGGAGGGGCGGGAGCGGGGGTCGGTACCTTCCTTGGCGCGCGCCCCCGGGGGCAGCGGGGCGCAGAGAAGCAGCAGCAGCCCGAGCCCCAGGGGCCAGCGCCGCTCCATGGCACCGGGCCGGGACCTGGGACCTCGGCCCAGACGGCTGGGTCAGGTCGCGAGGACGGGGCGAGGGGGGGGGGCCGGGCGGGGGCGGGGGGGGGCGGGGCCAGATCCGGGGGCGGAGCCCGGCCTCACCTGGATCACCTTCTTAAAGGGACAGTAGGGCAGGAAGGAAACTCGTTAGACAGGTAATAAACTTCAAAACCCGGAGGCGTCTTGACCGGAATGAGACTGCGGGCGCCGCCTAGTGAGTGGGATTAGGAATTGACTGACCCGGTTCTAACTCTAATCCTAAACCCAACCCAGGCTTGATCCAGCCCTTAACCTAATTCTACCTGACTGGAACTACACCTCTCCCCTTCTAAAGGTCTAGCAATGTAAAAGACACCGGGGAAGGCAGGGTTTTATGCTGCAGTAGGGGAGGCTTAGATAACCATAATGCAAGGTGGGCTACAACCCTTAGAGGAGCACTTGGAGGGGGTTGGAAGAGGAAGCAAGCCCAGGCTGTGGGGCTCATTAGGCGAGTCTTTAGGGAGTAGACCGTGTGAGCTGGGTTTTCAGTGGCAGAGATTGGGAAAGGCGAGGGCCTAAGGCAGGGAGCCTCAAGGTGCACTCTGGGAGTGGTAAATGGACCAGTTTGACTGCTGGGGCACAGGATTTGTCTTGGTAGCAGGGCAGAAAGGCAGGTGTGGCCAGAGCAGGGAAGGTCTTGGTAAACATGTTACCATGCTCTTCACTGAGCAAAAGAGAGGAATCCGTGAGGCGTTGTGAGCGCAAGTGTTAAGAGGGAGCAGGTCCAGCCCGCTTTAGCCCTTTCTAGTTGGAGACAACCCACCTCCCTCCCATCCTCTTGGATACTGTCTTACATTATATTTAACAAAAGTTTATTCGCTTTCTACTCTGCGCACATCAAGCTCTGAGAGAATCAAAGAAGAGTAAGACAGTCCCTGCCCTAAACAAGCTATTGGTCGGAGGAGTGTTGAGGGCTAGGGCATAAAGCAAATGCGTATGACTAAAATGACAGACGGGAGTAGACCCCAGCTGAGGTATGAAATGGCAGTGACTGTGGCTCAAAGGGGAGTGATGCATCCACTGAGGATGGTGGAGGCTCCACTCCTGGGGCTTCTCCTTCCTGTACCCCTTCCTGGCTCCATCTCTTTTGGGTGAATCATTCATAGTCTTTGTATCATTTAAACTGCTGCATATTTCAGTCACTGTGGAGAAAGGGAGGTGGTGCATTACAGGTGCATACTTTATTTTCAAAAATTAATATATCTCAGGCTTTCTTCTTTTTTATATAGATATGTATAAGAAGAAAATGGCTCATATGGGGCACCTGGGTGGCTCAGTCATTAGGCGTCTGCCTTCGGTTCCCGTCATGGTCCCAGGGTCCTGGGATCAAGCCCCGCAGCGGGCTCCCTGCTCCGTGAGCCTGCTTCTCCCCGTCTTCGCTCTCCCTCTGCTTGCTCCTCCCCCTGCTTGTGCTCTCTCTCTCTCTCTGTCAAATAAATAATAAAATAAAATAGGAAAAAAAGAGGAAAATGGCTTATAATTTCCTGGCCCAGACTATCCTCATTGGAATAAATAAATAAATGCAATCCACGTACATTGGTTGGAAAATTCACATTGAGCAGAAAAGAAACCAAATGGAAAGTAGAATCCTCCCTCCTTCCACTCTCCAGTTCCTCTCCCCAGAGTTAACTGCCACCAATCGTGTCCTGAGAGTCTCCCAGGATTTTTCCCCTAAACACACACACAGGCATGCTTTTAGAATGTGTACAGAGGGGCCCTGGGATACACTCTGTTAAGCACCAGGGACCTCTTTCTAATGGTAAGTACTTTGGGAAGGAGGCGGAGGCTCCTGCAGGCCCACTGGGGTCAGGGCTTTGTGATTTCAGCAGGGAGGAATGAGCGGGCAAAGGGTGCACAGCCAACAGAAGGGGGGAAATGGAGCAAGCTTTGGACAATTGCTGCTAGGAAATAAGCCAGGACTGTGGTGAGGTAATGCGTGTGTTCATTGCTGTAGTTTGTTAAAGTTACAAGACCCTTGGGACTGAAGGGGGCGGGGTGGGGGCTGTTCCATGCAGTGAGAGGTGGTGTGGAGAGGGCTGGAAAGGAGCCTCGCTTTTGTTTGAAGGTTGTTTCTCTGTCCGGGGCCTGGAAGTGATGCAGAAGGGAAAGCCCACCTTCTACCTCCATTCTTGATGGTCTCCATTCGACAAGTCCTCATTCCATTTGTGTGGGACGAGGCCCGCCTTCGATTTTGGCCTCTGCCCTTAACTAGCAGTGCCGCTTTATCCTCCCTGGGCCTTCGCTTCCTTAGACTTGGGGGATCTCGGAGGCCCATTCCAGGAAAGACAGCAGGATTTGGAGTCAGAAGACCTAGCCTGGCTCTATTCTGTGTCTGTTTCCTTAGCTATAAAATGGGATTAATCAAGCCCACCTCAGGGGGTAGATGTGACGATCAAAAGAGAAGAAAGGGCTCGCTAACAGTGAGATTACTAGACCGGCGACGCTGAGGTGCTAGGAGATTGTTGGACTTGGTGGCTTACTGAGGTTCTCCTACAGGCCTCCCAGAGAACTTCTGAAGTGGGACAATCTCAGTGACTAAGGCATCAACTTTTTTTTTCTTTTAAAAGCAACTTTGTTGAGGGATAATTTGCATAAAATGAATTGCACCCATTCCAAGTGTACAGTTCAATGGGTTCTGACAAAGGCATACGCTCTCATAACCACCGCCTCAGTCAAGATCCAGCGCACTTTTGTCACCCAGAAATGGTCCCTTGTGCCCTCTGCAGTCAATCCCACCTCAGCCCCAGGCTTCCTGTCAGTATAGATAAGTGTCCCCCCCGCCTCCCTTTTCCTTAGGTCCCTGCGTGTTCTGGGCATCCGCAGTTTGCTCCTTCTGGTTGTTGACCAGTATATTCCCTGTGCAGATGCCCTAAGATGTCATTTAACACAAAAATCAAACCCAAAAGTCTTCCTCTGCTCTGCTTCCCGAGGAACTATGGGCCCCCTAGCTGATGAGGCTTCTCAGATGGACACATGTTTTCCCCTCTTAGGTGGAGAGAACCCAAGTTGTCTGGCCCTGTTCTCACTCCGTAGTTGAGAAGGAAGGGAAGCCTGTACGTCCCTACAGTCTCAGACTTCCTGGGTTCTGGCTTGCTCCCACAGCCTGGACCTTAACACTTGCACATTTATGCTGTCCCATCCATCGCCCCCCTGCCCCGATTCCCCTCCCCAGCCCCACCTGGCTCTTGCTGATCTGGGATAAGGGGAAATTTCACCCAGCCTCGGTCAAGGCCTTGTCACATCCATAAGGTTCTGGTTAAAACACAGCCCGACCAGCAGGGTAACCCATTCAGCTGCCAGCAGGACTCTGAGAGCATCGGTGTAAATGGGTTTATCAGATGAGCATCAGGTCCTGAGCAAGGGCCTGTGTGCATGGGACCAAACAGCTTTGTTTTGGCTGCTTTGGGCTGGCCTGCACTTGCAGGCAGCACAATCTGGGAGACTGTGTGGGCAGTGGGAAGCGGAAGAACAGCCCTCTCTGAATGCATTCGGGTGAATTCCGCACATCTTTGATCGCAAGCTCCTTCCCCTTCCTTCGCCTCTGTGTTCTTACCTATCTGTTCTCTGATCCTGGTTTACCGTCAGGCAACAGGGGTGGGGATAATCATAGTTACCATTTATTACTGCACCTACGCATGCTGCCGGGGCACTTCACATACATTATTTCATTTACTTCTCACACCAACCCTTTGAAGAAGGTATCATTAGTTCTATTTTATAGACGGAAAAACCTGAGGCACGGGGAATTTAAGTTACTTTAGTTCAAAGTCACTCAGCGGCAGAAGCAGGATTTGAACCCAGGTCTATTGGACTCCGGGGCCTGTGGCCCCTACTTGAGGTTCCAGAAGCAAAAGAAGTAGGCAACACCTAAATTTTGTTTTCCTGCCTCCTTACCTCTGTCTCCTCCGGCTTAAAACAGCATGCATTAGATGGGCCTGTTTTCCAGCTTTAGAAAATGGAATCCTGTGTTATGCATTCTTTGGTGTCTGAGTTCTTTCATTTACTCTTAATGTTTGCGCGATTTATTTATGCATTGTGTGCTAATTCATTCGCGCTGCTGTATGATACTCCCTTGTATAAAGAACACCTTATTTTTAAAGACTTCTTGACTCATGGCTAAATATTCTACCCTTGAACTGCCACACTGGCTGACTCCCAGAGTGTATCTGGCTCGTCTGGGTATCTCTGAAAGAAGCTTGATCTTCCCAGAAGGTAATTCTGTTTTTAAAGGCGATTTCTTGCTAGCCCCATGGCTCCTAAATTGATTAAATCTATACAGAGGCAGCCTGTGAGCAATGCCGCTCCCCGGTTAACCCCCTCCGCCTCCCCTACTCCTTTGTCTGTCCCTCCCTCCTTCCATGTCACTTTGACAAGAGGAAAGCTCCTGATTTAAGTAGTTGTAACCCTTCATACCAAGAAGGACAGCTTTGAGACAGAGGCCGTTGGAAGTTTTCTCTGACATGTCAGGAGCAAGAAGTATCTATTAGAAAGTCCTGCTATCGTCACTGAATAGCCACGTGGCCTTGGGCAAATCATCTGACTGTCTTGAATCTCAGCTTCCTCATCTATAAAATGGGGGAAATGGTGATATGATGTTGGTCCTAAGCACCCACAGCACAGCGTATGAGGCGGGTACAAATATGATAGAGGATGCAAGCAGATGCTCCTGCTTCCGATTTCCTTTTTGTGTCCTCTTGTGTAGGGTTTTTTGTAAGATAGATTTGGAGAGTCAGGGAATAAGGCTGCTGAAGGAAGGAGGAGACTTAAGTAGTGTCAGCCCCTGAATTAAAAGGGATGTTTGCTTGCAGCTCAGATCTCAAGAAGAGGCAAGAGAATAAAGCAAGAGCTAAGAGAAATCACTCTTGATCCATTTAGATTATGAGGCATTATGGGGCTAAATAATGACACTAACATTTTTCAGGACATATTGCAATTCTGCCTGCTCTTGTTTTTCTTAAGCTTCTGTTTCCCTTTGCAATATTAAAATCCTCCCAAGCGTTTCATTTGTTTTAGAGGCAAGAAGGTAGTGAAAAAGCCACGAGCTTGCGCTGCGCTCTAGCATGGGCCCCAGAGGAGAGGAAACTCGAGATGGAGGATGGGTGGTCGCAGCCACAAAGGAGATGGGGCTCTTTCCGGCGCTGATGGGAGACACATGGCGGGGTGAAGTGGGAATTCACTTGGGGTTCTGCATTTCACCCAAGTGCATATTTAGGTACAAGCTTTACCTCAACATCTTCCTCATCTCCCATTCTTTTTCTAATTTTTTATTTTTTTTAAAGATCTTATTTATTTATCTGAGAGAGAGAGTGAGTGAGAGAGACAGCACAAGCTCGGCGGGGGTGCGGGGGGCAGGGAGGCAGAAGGAGAAGCAGACTTCCCACTGAGCAGGGAGCCCGATGCAGGATGCAGGCTCGTTCCCAGGACCCTGGGATCATGACCCGAGCTGAAGGCAGATGCTTAACCGACTGAGCCACCCAGGCGCCCCACCACCACCCCCGAGTCTTAACTGATCTCACTCCAGAGTAAAAATAAAACCAATTTGCAATTGCCCTGTTATTTCATTGATTTCTAAAGTGGTGGCATGAAATCATGGAGTGGTCAGTCGTGAAGGGGCTGTGACTCAGAATTCCTTATACTGATATTTGTGTGTGTCTCATGAGAAATCCTTGTGCTTCTACCTTAACTTGTTTGCTTGACTGCCTCAGAAGATAATATTGCTAACCGGAGAAGTTAATACGCTCCATTAATGCTTGGGCAGGTAGAAGGGAGGGAGAGAACAAATGTGTCTCAGTGAACTGGGACACGTCAGAAACTTAATAAGAACAAGTTGAGACAAGTGTTAAATACCAGAATCCCCCGGGAGAAGAGTGAGTGCTTGGTCCTTGTCAAAATGTTTACTGGTTAGACCACAGGAAGAGAAGAGGGAGTGGTAGATTATGCTGTAAAGTCAATTTTTGTTTAGCTAGTATGAGAGAGGAAAGGGCTGAAATAAACCGTCAGCTTTGCCTTCCGGATTGGGCTAACATAGTTTATTTGAAAAACTTACAATTTTATTGCTAATCTAGGCTGGGAGTTCTGGGAAATTCACCTCCAGAGAGAGCTGGAATGTAGATTGGCAAAACCCACACTTACAGTTTTAAGCTACTGGTCCTGTGGTCCAGAGGTAATACTACCTTGTTGTCTTATAAAAGAAGTATTTGGCAAGTACAGACCTTATTAATGGGGCATAAATTTGATTCCTTTAAAATGTTGCTTTGAAGAAGTTTTTAATAAATGGGATTCTAATAGGGCCATCCATACTTTTTTCGAAGTTCCAGTTAGAAAGCTACTATTATAAACGTATACACACAGAAACACGCGTGTTTGAACATACAGATACAGCCACCCCTGTTAAGAAATTCATGTACACTTCTCCAAATATATCCCCTAGTTTGGAAGGTATCCAGGCCATGGGTCATAAAATCTGAGCGCCACCTGGTGAGGAGAAGTAAGTATCTGCATCTGTATCTTCAGGTCTGCTATCAACAGCTAATTTACAGCTTATAAAATCTTAGAATATCATGGGAATAATTATCGACATGATGTGAAAGGGACAGTAATTTTCATTATTATGAAAATGGGTAGGCGCTAGGCTGTAGGCTAGGAAGTACCTTTCCTAGCTTGCCCGTGTCATCCCAGCAGTGACAGCCTCTGATGGCAGAAAGGGAAGGTCCAGGTGGGAAGGGAAGGAGGGAGGGGTCTGCCATGGTGTGATGAGGGTCTGTCCTACTCTCTTGCTTCAGTTCTGGAGACGCGAAGAAAGCAGGAACCAAGTGGCCTAGGAAGTGCTGGCTGGAGGAGAGAACAATCGTTACTCGCAATGCATCTGTCAGGTGCAAGGTGGAGAGAGATGCTTCTCCACGCCCTTTCGGCCCTCTTACCCTCAAGCTGCCCTGCCATCTGGGCAGAGCACCCACAAAGAAAGAATGGCGACAGTGTTTCTCTTTTTTCCTCTTTCTTTCCCTCTCCTGCCCTTCCTTCCCCTCCCTTCCTCTCTTCTTTCTTTCTATCTTTTAAAATAATTCTCTGGAAGCACTGTTTATTATACCAAAATCAAACCCTGTACTTATTGTACTGGGTGCTTCATTTACTTAGAAATTTTTTTTTTAACTCAGAATTTATTTTTACTTAAAAATGCTCAAGAGACTTAAAAAAGGGTCCAAAGGCCCAAAGATACCCAGATTTTACTGAAGATGATCCTGAGGTAGTGTCGGTTTCTCTGTCGCTAAAGCCTCAATTTGATCCTGGTTAATTATATGCCCCAGTAATTCTTCTGGCTGGGCAGTGAGAAAGTTCCTATTTATTTTTGAGAGGCACTGAGGGTTAGTTAGAAAGGAGGCTTAGGAGCCTTTGGATTCAAATTGACTTGGAGTAGAATTCTGGGTTCCTGCCCCCTAGGTGCAGGACTGTAGGCATTTTTCTTACCTCTCTGAGACTTAAGCTTCCTCGCTTGCAAGCAGTTCATTTACCTTCTGGGAGCACCTCC
>NW_027397074.1:79881618-79938804 GCF_003265705.2 Callorhinus ursinus
TGTGTGTGTGTGTGTGTGTGTGTGTGTGTGTGTGTGTGTGTGTGTGTAGGGTGCACCCAAGTGGAAGGCAGCTGCCATAAGCCCTCAGGTGGAGGCAGAAGCAGACAGCCATGTGAATACAGGAAAAATATCCTGTCAAAGGAAAGGGTGGCCTTTGTGTTGGGCCTCAAGTAGAATGAAGGAGAATGACTTCAACAGGGCAGTTTATTCATTCATCCAACAAAAATGTATTCAGCTTCTACTATGAGTGAGGCACAGTTCCAGGTGTTGGGATACACCTGTAAACAGGGAAAACAAACAAAAAAGACCTATCCTCACTGAGTTTACATTTTGCGGGGAGAAGCCAGGCAGTACACAAATAAATATGTTTTTCAGATGGTGAGAAATACTGGGAGAACAATTAAAATAGGGAAGGGGGTCGGGTTTATATGAGGTGGTCTCTATTTTCTACAGATGAGGTGAGTTTGGGGCAGAGAAGTTAAGGAGAGGAGGAAATGAGCCATACAGATTCAGATCGGAGGGAAGAACAACCCAGGCAGAAAACAGCTCTGCAGCCCTGGGCAGGTGTGTGCAGAGGTTCAGCAAAAGACAAGGAGACCGGTGTTTCAGATCAGAGCAAGCAGCAGGGAGAGTGGCGTTAGAGAGGTACTGGGAGAGGATCAGCACACATAGGGCACTCCAAGCCATTTGAAAGACTTTTTGGCTTTTCCTTTGAGTGAGCTGGGAACCCTGAGAGGGGGTCAGTCAAAGAAGATGCACACTCTGCCTGAGCTTTTCAAGGTGCTAGTCTGGCTAGTGTGCAGAGAACAGATGGGGGTGGGGTGGGGGCAGAGCAGGGACAAGTTAGGAGGCTCAGTCTTGGCCCCGGGGAGAGATGGGAGGGCTGGAAGCAGAGTGTTCATGGAGGGTGCAGGGCCTGGGGTGCAGGGGCTGGTGGGAGTCATAGTGCAGCAAAGGTTGTTCTACACCAAGCAGACGGCAGCCATTTGACTGGAGAGTGGGAAGATGGCTTCATCAGGAAATGGCGGGCTGCGTGTTGTGATGGGCTCGGTAGGGGGGAAGAGGGAGAGAGGGAGATAAGCTCAACAAAGCAGGGTGGAATTGGCCTTGGTGATCAGCTTAGAGTTTGAACTTTCTTCTCTGTGTCACCCGGAGGCAACAAAAATGTTGAGCAATGGGAGCCACATGATCAGACGAGGGTTTGAGCGCCGGTGGGCAACTGAGGAAGGACTGAAAGACCAGAGGGACAGGGGGAGGAGGGAAGCGGAGGTAATGGTCCAGGTAATGTGCTGTATCCCCCGATTGTATGCGGGCCCCGAAATGTGGGAGGACGGATCGGGTAGAAGCCGGTGGCACGGGCAGTGAAAGATTCACCCGGCAGAACGAAAGAGATAGTACCGAGTACACCTCAGGGACGTGGACGGCAGGACCGCAATGGAGAGACTGTCTGCGAGGCCGTGGTTAGGGGCCGTAGTTATAGGGCCGAGGGAGGGAGCATGGGGAATGTATGGAATTTCCCCTTTTTTGGTAATCTTAGGAACTGTGCCTGGTTGTAATTGGTCAGTTAGGGTGGCTCTTTCGAGGTGGGTTGCTTCATGAGCCTGTTTGCATTCAGCTGGGGGTCGCTGTGGGCCCTTTTGCCTTGATCAAGTTTCCAGTGCTCATGCCTATTGCCCGAAAGTGGCCTCTACAGGTAAGAAATAATAAGAGCTCGAACTTGGGCAGGGAGTGGAAAAGATATGGGAGTGACATTTTACTCATAGAATAACAGGGTGTGTTGTCCAGTTAGACAGGGAGGTGACAGATGTTCACCAATTCATGTGGACTCATATTGGTGAGGGTCATATTTTTTTATTTTAGAAAACTGTATCTCTGTGGAAGTAGGTGTGCTGGGAGGAATTTCTGCCCTCTGGAAAATGCTTTAGAGGTGATGATGAATCAGTATGATATTGCGGTACCTGGTAAGAAATATATATTTGGTCTTAGTCCCTTTTCTGGTACAGACCTCCTAAAAACATTGGAATTACCTGTGCTGGGAGTGATAAAGGTGTCTTTTGTCATGTAACTGAGTGACTTTTGGACCACTCCTAGTTCACCCTAGGAAAGGCTTGTTGCCAGGGCTTGTTGCTAGTTTGAATCCTGTGATCCAGGGTCTGAACTTTCAGTCCCACCCTGACCTCCAGGGAGGGGAGTGAGGCTGGAGGTTGAATCAGTCACCAATGGCCCATGATTTAATCAATCATGACTGTATAATGAAGCCCCTACAAAAACCTAAAATAAAGGCCTCTGAGAGCTTCCAGGTTGGTGAATGCGTGGAGATGCCGGAAAGTGTTATGTCCAGAGATAGTATGGAAGTCCTGCACCCCTTCCCACATGCCCTACCCTATGCGTCTCTTCCAGCTAGCTGTTCCTGAGTTATATCCCTTTATAATAAACTGATAATCTAGTAAGTAAACTCTTTTCCTGAGTTCTGTGAGGCGCCCCGCGAGGAAGGGCATGAAAACTCCTAATTTACAGCCAGCCTGTCAGGAGCACAGGTGACAACTTGGACTTGCTTTGGCATCTGAAATGGGATTGACACTATTTCTGGGTAGATAGTATCAAAATTGAATGGAAAGACACCCTGCTGGTATTGCAGACTTGCTTGGTGGTGTGGGAAAAAAGCCCACCCATCAGAGCTGGGTACAGAATTGTAGTTTGAATAGGATTTTGTCTGGTGGAGTGGGGTGTGCAGCTGGGGAGACTGGGAAAAGGAGTTGTCGGTGGCAGGTGAGAGGCAGGGAACCAGGGAGGCCAGGCAGAGGCTAGTTTGAGAGAGGACAAGAGAAGAAGTCAAGACATAGAGTAGAACGTTGATGAAAAATGGCCCGGATACTTGAAGGGACATTTGTGAAGATTAGCAGTGAAGTACCACGTGGGATGTGGCCTTCTTCCCTGTCTCCCCATAGAAACTAAGTCATTATGTGCGGCTTTTGGATTCAGATTCTTGGTTTTCTTGGAAGTGCAGGATGCCAAGGACAGTCCCGCATGATCAGGTCAATCTTTTCGTTTGCTCTGCTGCTTTGGTAAGAGAATGAAACGGTTGAAAATTTCAACTATGCCGATATTTTTCTTTTTCTCTATTTAATGTGTTCTATTCCTGCCGTCTGCTCGTCTAAGCACCATGTTTTGCTCTGTGCTCCTGCTTTGTGACGTAGGTTTTGCTTTATATCTCCCCACAGTCTAGCTGGATTGAAAATAAAGGTCACTGTCTGCTGCGTCTTTGCTCTCCAGCTCTCTCCCTGGGTGCGGAAATCTTCAAAGTCCTCCCTGTGGGTCTGGCCTCCTGCCCAAAGGTGGTGTTTGTCCGGAAGAGGTGCGAGTTTACTCAGTTCTTCACTTGTCTTTTATTTCCTGGTGAGGATCTTCCTTTATCACTTTTCCAGCTTGAAATACATCTATGCTGTCATTTTGCAATTCTCAGAACCAAAAGGAAAACCAATAGGTTAGCAGAAAAATGGCATTAATTTTGTCATTACTTTTGACTACTGTCACTGTCATGTTTATTACTAAATCTTGAGAAAGCATCGAATTGTAACAGCAGGGAACAGGCATAATTATTATCCAGAAACTCTTGGTCCTTAGGGAGTTGAGAGTTTGACACCAAGAACCATTGATATACTCACATGCAATGGAAATGAAAAATGTCCTAATTTAATTGGGTAATCCTAACTTCCTTCTGACGTTGACCCCCCGTCCTTCACTATTTAGAAGACCCTCAGCAAGTCTTTTGAGCTCTCTTGGCTTCGAGTAGGGGTAATAAGATCTTTCCTAAATGGGCAGGACCACATGGTCTCCTAACGCCCCTCTTGTAGTAAGATCTTCAGTTCTGTGAGTACTATATATTGGGTCCCAGAAACAAGGTCAGAATCAATCCAGCATAATTTCAGAATTCCCACTATTCATGGAAGAGTTCAGAGATAAGGCAATCCTAAAGAAACGAGACTGTATAGAAGTCCGAATGCAGGTCTTTAACATGGCCCCGCAGGAAAGTGGTAGCGGCGGCTTCCTCTGCACACGTCTCCAGATCTTGTGTGAGCTGTCACGTCACACTGGTCTTGTCATCAAGGAAGCTTCTCCGGCCACCCTGGCCCTGAGCTACCTGTCTAAAGCATGTCTCCCGAGGGGAAAGAAGTTCCATGCGATCGGTGACTTAAAGACTTGACTTTCTAAGGTTGAGGGAAAGACCATGTTCCTTGGAGGTGGGACTGCGCCTCTCAGTCCGGGGGCCACAGGGCACAGGTGGTGATGTGAGGACATGGGCAGGCAGAGCAGTGACTAGGATGGACAGTGACAGCGGGGAGTCCGACAGCTGAGGGAAGAGAACCCTGCACAGCTGTGTGGGGGCGAGGAGGCCCATGGGGGGCCAGGGGTGGAGATGCACAGACCAGACTGGCAGGGCTCGCGGAGCCTAGTGCCATTGAGATGCGTCATTTGCCCCCCAGGCTGTTGGAACCTGGGGAAATAGTGTTACTACTACAGACAAATGTGTTTTTTTCTGTTAAGAACATCTTCCAAATGGGGCTTTGTGAATGTACTGCTCTATTGACGTAGGTGCCTCATCAAAGGGTGAGTTCCACATTTTTTTTGTTGTGCTTATTATTGACAGCAGGCCCAGTGAACATTGGAGGGGGGCAGTTTTTGCTGACCTTAACCCCCCCCACTCCAAGATCACTCTGATTTAGTCATGTGGGATCATGGGATAGGTGCCCACTTCTTCGGAGTGCATCGAGCCCTCTACCGTACCATTATGAAAGAAGGCCCAGGAGTTCCTTCTAATCTTCCCCTGATGCTCCCGCCCCTTCTGGTTCTGTGTCTGGGGTGTCCTCATGCTTAATCCAGTCTTGTCTGGTGCAGACAGAGGGAGCCCAGTTTGACTCCGTCCCACCTCGTTGGCTGCGTGAAATTGGCTTTTCTATACTGGGTGAATGTTTAGGACCTCCTTTATAGCTAATGGTGATAATGCAGTGCCTTCCCCTGCAGTGGCAAAACTTTGATTGAAAGGTGGGACCCAGGTGATACCTTTCCTATCTCTTGTGCAGAAGGATGCAGTAATCCAGGCATGGCCAACTGGTGCTGAGGGGCTCAGGGTGCTACGGGATGGGCTCAGAGAGCCCTGGGCCTGCCTGCCCCCCGGGAAGTCGCTCTAGCAGGAGAAGCCGCTGCTGCTGCATAGGCCGCCCCGAAGTTCAGGCCAGGGACACAGGAGTGACAACCGTGAGAACGTGGCCGTAGCTTTTCTCCCCCGGCACTTTTCAAAATCTTTATTTTAGCGATTTTTAATTATGTTGCAGATGTCTGCATTCATTTTCTGTGTGCATATTTGAGCATTACAAATAAAATGGAAACCCACCTTGACTACCATTCCTGATTCTATCCCCTTGTTATTGGCTCATTTTATAAACTTTCAGACATTTTCTCCATGCATTTTTCTCTCTCTACGTGTATATCATCATGCATAGTTCTGTGATTTTGTGTGTATATCTTTATATAAATTGGTATTACCTGTATATGCTGTATACGTTTCCCTGAAACAGCTTTCTTCACTCAACTGTCTTAGAGATTTTTCCATATCATTTTATATAGATTTAGCTAATCCTTTTTTTTTTTAAGATTTTTTATTTATTTATGTAACAGAGAAAGACGCAGCGAGAGAGGGAACGCAAGCAGGGGGAGAGGCAGAGGGAGAGGGAGAAGCAGACTTCCCTCGGAGCAGGGAGCCCGGTGCAGGGCTCAATCCCAGAACCCTGGGATCATGACCTGAGCCGAAGGCAGACGCTTAACAACTGAGCCACCCAGGCGCCCTGATTTAGCCAATCCTTTTAACTCTTGCAGAGTATTCCATAGTAGAGTGTACCACTTTATTTAATTAAAGATACTCTGTCTGGACCAATGCCCCCTTTTTATAAAATATTGGGAACTACATCCTATGTTATCCTGAAGTGAAATTCATAAATAAGATGGCTTACTTAAAATATGACTTAAAATCTATACAGTATTCTAACTGTAGTATAATGATATAAAGAAAAGCAATTTATAATAAACTAGTGTGTTATTTTGATGTATAAATGGCTCATGCACACTGGCACAGATGACATCATAAAGTAGACAGGTGTTTGCACCAGGTGTGGACTTAGGGGAGGCCTACAGCCCCACATGAAGACAGATTTAGGTATGTTTGTTGCTGATTAAATACTTGGGGTGATGTTGCTATCGATTTCAAGATTTCTCTGAGATGATGAACAACTTGTGGCAAAGATTCAAACTTAACAGAGTTCTGATGTGTCCATTTATTTGGTGGTTCCATTCTTAGAAAACTCATTGCATATTACAGTTGTGTAAAAATGACTTTGTGTTTATATATAACTGAGTTGAATTCTTGGCTCAGTTGTTCTTCACCTATAGGAGTGTCTGGCGGGACACCCAAAGTTCTTGCTGGCTGGGAAAATTCTTCACTGTGTGGGGTACCTCGTGGCCTCCCACCGATAAAGGCCAGTAGTGACCCCAAAGATGGTGCAAGTCGAAGCACCCACATAAATTTCCCAAGTATCTTTTAGACAGGGTTACCTTGTCCTCATTAAGAACCACTGATCTGATGATGACACTTACGCTTTTTTCCCCTCTGGATTTTGGCTGTTATAAACAGAGCAGCAAAGAATATCATTATATATGCCTCCTTATGCACACGTCAGAACAATTCTTCAGGGAAAGATAAATCCCTGTCATTTCAACCAAGATGCTCTCACGCATCAGCAGGGGCATGAAGCAGAACTTCTCTAGAGGATGCCTATTTCTCTTCCACTTCTTTTCTCTTTTCCAGGTGTTTTCCAGACCTGGGTCAGAGCAGGTTCCAGTTCATGGAAAACCCAGAGCCATGGCTTCCTTTCCATCTCTGGGAATGCAGCCCTCCTCTGGGGGAGGTGGTTCTTGCCCGTCCGTCTAAGGTAGGTGGCACATTCATGCTTTCAGAGAGCCCACCTTCCTCTTCCACAGAGGCTGTCCTCAGTGAGTGCGACTCGTCTGCCATAATGTATCTCTCGATTTCTACTGTAGGAGGTGATCTCTGGGGGGATGCCCTGCTGGTGGGGATGCCACTACTTGCCAAAATGTCAAGCTCGGAATAGGAGTAAAATATCAGGAACTATTAGGTTGATTTTATTTTTATTAATGAGGTATCTTAATTGTGCATATTGAAAATTATGAGTAGTTTGAAGGTGTTTCTTGGAGAGCTGGTGAAGTTGGGCTTGTTCCCAGAGAGACGAAAAAAGGTAGAGGTTCCCAGAGAGTGACTGGGAACAAGAGAGAAGGGTCAGAGATGTGGCCTCTCAGCCTGGCAGGGAACTTGGAGGACATTTAGTCCGAGTTTTGATGCCCTTTCCATGAGTGGGTCCCCTTTCAAAAGCCTCAGATGCAGCAGGTACTGCTGTATGTTCTAAGAGAAAGAAGCAGGATTCCAAAACATTACAAAGAAGCCGTGAAAAGAGTTGAGATTTGTTCACAAGTAAGGAACAGAAAAGGCAGTTTTTTGTAAATGAAGAAAAACTTTGGAGCAGGCATGTTGTGGGAATGTTTACCTTCAGAAAAGGAAACCAACGGACCGATAGCAAGGAGTTTGCATTGTGTTTCTTTTGCTTTGTCTTCAGTATCTTTCCTGGGTTGTGGTTCTTTTACTCAATCACTATTATATAGGGCTTAGCCATGGACACAGATATTTTTATATATATTGCCTCATCTAATGTTCACAGAGTTGCAAGTATTTATGACTACAATCGTACACACCCAGGTGGAAAAAGAGGAGGAGACAATCGTAGGTTACAGGTTGAGAAAGTGACAGAAATAAAACCCAAGCCCAGGGCTTCCAAATCTACATTTTATGCCCTTTACAACAAACTAGTTCTAAATGAATTTGAACTCATAGAATGTTATGATGAGCACCGTGTTTTTGTATTTTTCTTGGGAGTGTCATGATATTTTCTCAGACTCTCTAATGTTTGCCTGCTTGGGTGTCTTTACTTATTGTCCCCTGCTGGTAAATAAGAAATATTATGGGGAAGAGGAGAAACAGGAAGATGAGAAGACACTTGTTCATTACTCCAAACAGCAATCTTGGTTCAGAAAATTTGAGGCTCAGTCACTGAAAAACGGCAAGGAGACAAAGCTGGTTTCTCTTGGTTCCACCAGGCGCTGGGACACATCATGTGGCGATGTGGCATCCTGGTCTCCCATTCAGGGCAAAGGCAGAATGGCAACAGCTTCACTGTATTTTCCTGAGGACAAACACAGAGGTATAGACAGTGTATCTAATAATAAAGAGCGAAATCTGGAGCACATATGGCATCCCTGAATAAGATTAAATGAGAAAATGATGTGTGCAAATGTGCTTAGCAAAATGCCAGCCACAATTAGGCTTTCAATGAATGTTGGTTCAATTTGAGATTGTATTTCTTTCCTAGAGCTCCCTACTTAATGCCTTGTGATTTAAAAAAAAAAAAAAAGCTCTCTTCTGACTTTTATTAGTATGGTCTGATGGGGGAAAGTGAGCCAGTCTACCAACCTACCTACCCGGGAGCCCAGTACCCGGTCCCTACTGGGTCCACACTCCCTCACCCAGTGTTCCTATAGCAATTCTGCAATCCTTCCCTAGGGTCACCCAGTTGGAAACTTGACCGCTACAGCCCACTGAAGTCTCTCTATTTCCTTCATTTCTGTACAGGCAGACAAAAGGATGGGAGCTCTCTGAGGGATTGTCAGGAGTCACTGGACAATTGGGAATGCATTTTTAAACTCCTTTATTGAGTTTAAGAGGAAACACGGAAGCTCCCACATCATGGTGGGAACACAGTGGAGGCTATGTTCTTCTTTTGCCTCTTTATTTTATCCCCCAATTCCCAGGACCGTCACACCACTAATCGTGGTATATGGGTCAGCCCAGTTTGGCCTCGTCCTAGGAAGTGTTTCATAATATGCTACCGCCAACACTCGCTCCCGTCCCATGCCTCCTTCACCCCCATGCCTCCGGGGAGGTATATGATGGATGAGGGATGGGGGCTGTCTGACGATCCCAGGAGGGACAAGAGAGAGGAGTGCGAAGAGAAGAAAGTTAGGAGAACAATCACATTTGAACAATAGAAAATCTTAGATTATGATTTTTCTTTTTTAGCAGAATGATTAAGCCATTTTAGAAACATGACTCATATATTGACTTCTGCCCTTTCTTCCTCCAAATGATTATGAAAAACACATACTTGGAAGATTTTAATAAGATTATGAGTAATATTAGTTCATTATAATTCCTGTTTATGGAGGACAGCAGTCCAATACTTAATTGCGAGAGGAAAATGAATCCGTGCTTCTAGGAAGCACTGCTATTTACAAAACCAAAGAGGAATAATTTGGCTATGTTTGCTTCTAGCTCTCTCCTTGTTGTCTTTTCTCATTTTTTTCTTAAGATTTTATCAAAGTTATATATACATCTAGTTTAAAGAGCTAGATATTTCTACCAGTTGTTTTGAAAAACAGTGGTTCTTGCTCCCATTCTCTTCCAAACCCCTCTTTCCCAAAGCAATTGCTTTCACTGCCTTCAGCTGCGTGTGTGTGTATGTGTGTGTGTGTGTGTGTGTGTGTGTGTGTGTCTTGTCCCTAAATTATATGCTTGTACTGCTACTTTTGATTTCTCAGTCTCCAGCGTACTTTCCACTATGGAATGTGAAAACTTAGTTCTTCCTTACCCCATTTCCACAGCAGACCCTTTCCGTCTCACTTTTCAATGACATTTTATTGTAATGTTGGCTAAATTAATATTCAATATTTGAAATGTTATGACTGTCACATAGTAAGAAATGTACATTTGGTCCCTGCCTCTGGTTCCTAACACAGACCTACTAAAACCCTTGTAATTTCTTGAGTGATAGGGGTGCTAGGAGCATTTTTTGCTCCAATATATAGTCTTTGACCTTAGTTTCTGAGCCAAAGCTTCTAAGACCCTTGGAATCTCTGGAGTGATAGGAATGTCTTTTTTTTTTTTTTTAAAGATTTATTTATTTATTTGACAGAGAGAGAGAAAGAGAGAGAGCATGCATAAGCAGGGGGAGCGGCAGGCAGAGGGAGAGGGAGAAGCAGTCTTCCCCCTGAGCAGGGAGCCTGATATGGGGCTCCATCCCAGGACCCTGGGATCACGACCCGAGCCTAAGGCAGATGGAAAGCAGATACTTAATGGAATGAGCCACACAGGTGCCCCAGGAATGCCTTTTTGATGCTAATAACATGACTGGTGGCTGGTGGCCCCTAGCATCAGAATGGAGCTGATGATAGAAAGACCCAGACATGATTAGAAGGTTGGAACTCTGAGCCTCACTTCCAGCCTCTGGACATTGAGTCAATCACTGGTGGCCAAAGATTTAATCAATTGTACCTACATAATGAAACCACCATACGATCCCTAAATGAGGAGGTTCAGAGAGCTTCCTGGTTGGTGAACACATTCAAATGCCAGGAGGGTGGGGAACTGCAACTCCATGGAGACAGAAGCTCCTACACTTGGAACTCTTCTGGGTCTCACCCTATGTGCCTGTTCATCTAAATAGTTTGTAATAAACCAGTAAATATAAGTAAAGTGTTTCCCTGAGTTTTGTGAGATGCTATGGCAAATTATTGAATGTGAGGAGGAAATGTGGGAACCTCCACCTTATAGCTGGTTGGTCAGAAGTACAAGTGACAACCTGAGCCTTGAGACTGGCCTCTGAAGCGGGTGCGGTCTTGGGGAACTGAGCCCTTAACCTGTGGGTCTGTACTAATTTCGACTAACTAGTGTCGGAATTGAATTGTAGGGCACCCCAGTTGATGTCTGGAGAGTTGGAGAATTGGTTGGTGTGAGAAACCCCACTCCCCCAATTTGGTGTCTGGTGTTGCGAGTAGAGAAACATGTTTTCTTTTAATGACAATATAAGTGTTTCTTAAAGAAAAAAATGTTATTCATGATAGAACTCTGCATTCCACAATTACTATTTCTTTCCTTTACACATTTTTGTTTTCTGTTGAGTTAATAATTGCCTTGTTTTATTTGCTTCTTGTTTTCAAACTCTACATCAGTGGTCTAAATCATTCTCAATAATTTTGGAAACATTTAGTAGTCTAAGATTTTATTTGCCTGCGGAAGTCTCTCTTGGGGCCTCTTGTTTGGTTCTAGTCTGGAATTGTCCCCATGCTCGGTGTACCTCCTTCTGCCCTGAGATCTGCCTTTACAGTCATCCTGGGGTTCCCCTTTGCCTCTCTCTCATCCTGGACTACCCCATGTCTTCCTTAATCATGCTATACTCTAGCTTTGGAGGACTGGTTCCCAGAGAAAGCTTACCCGAATGTAAACTGTTTTTGAGACTTGGATTGTCTGAAAAGACTTTATTTTGCCCTTGCACTTGAGTATCCAGATAGGAAATTCTAGGTCACAGATGATTGTTGCAGTGTCTTTTAGCTTCCAAAATTACCTTTGAAAAGTCTAAAAAACACTCAAATTGCTAATATTTTGAATATGGTATCCTTTTCACTTCTTGCCCTCTTGAGAAGCTTGTAGGATCTTTACCTTGTGCTCAATATTCTGAAATTTATGATGGCCCAGATACTTGGAGGGCCCTTTTAATAGGAAAAATTATGTTTTTTTTTTTAAAGATTTTATTTATTTATTTGACAGAGAGAGAGACACAGCGAGAGAGGGAACACAAGCAGGGGGAGTGGGAGAGGGAGAAGCAGGCTTCCCGCAGAGCCAGGAGCCTGACTTGGGGCTCGATCCCAGGACCCTGGGATCATGACCCAAACCGAAGGCAGACGCTTAATGACTGAGCCACCTAGGCTCTCCTGGAAAAATTATGTCTTTTAGTTCTGAGAATTTTTCTTCAGTTATTTTGTTGGTGGGATTTTCCCCCTCCATTTATTATTTCTCTCCTTTTAGAATCTCTGTTAGTTGGATGTTCGATATCCTGGATTAGCATTGTTGTTTTCTACCTGTAGTTTTGTGGGTTTTTTTATGGCTCTGCTTTCTGAGATATTTCATAGATTTTATCTTGTATCTCTTATATTGAGTTTTTAATTTCAGCTAATCATGTTTTTAATTTGAGTGAAATTTTAAAAAGTTTTGAATGTTACCTTTTAATAAGGTACCTTGTTACCTTGTTATTTTATTTTATTTATTTATTTTTTAAAAGATTTTATTTATTCCAGAGAGAGAGAGCCCATGACAGGGGGGAGGGTCAGAGGGCGAAGCAGACTCCCTGCTGAGCAGGGAGGCCGATACAGGACTCCATCCAGGGACTCCAGGATCATGACCTGAGCCAAAGGCAGTCACTTAACCAACCGAGCCACCCAGGCACCCCAGTTACCTTGTTATTTTATTTGGTTGTCTTGGATACTCTGAATTCTTGAGAATATTGATTTTGGGGAGGAAAGCTTTTTTTTTCTTCTTGCATTGATGAATTTCCTATAAGTAGCTCTTTTGTTGCTTTGTTTTCATTTTGTCTTCCACCTTTTCTCAGATACTCCAAACTCCTTGTTTTCTGCTCATGTTGAGTAAGGGATGGAGGACCGACTGGAAACTGTGAACTTGTGAATGGGACCTGTTGACCCCAGGCTTCACTGTAGAATGTTGGCAGGGCTAATTATTTGAGGAATCTCTGATAGTGTCTTTAGATCTTTTTCTTAGAATCCTTGGATTCTTATAAAAGTCTACACTCATTTCATGCCTGGAAGCTGAAGGCCTGGGTGCCAGTGTTCTGGAACCCAAGTGAGGGAAAAGTGTTTACCTAATTTGTCTGTTTTCAGTGTACCCTTACCTCAGATATGTTTGGTTGTTCGCCCAGCTCAGAGACCCTGTTTTATCCTCTCCAGGGAATAACTTCTAGTCTTTCCCTAGGGCTGGGGAAGAGTGGTTGCCCAGTTATGCAAAAGGGGGGAAGTGATTTAGGAATCTGAATCTTAAACTGACGTATAACCTATGTTCAGCAATTTTTCTCCAGAGGCGCTTGGTACTGAAAATCCTGAGTAATAAAAGTCAGGTTAGTTCTTGACTTTTCCTTCTGCTTGCATAGGATTTAGTTTTCTCAGATCTGCTATGTTTCAGGCTACTCATCCATTTACTTTCCAGCTTCCCAAGTGTTTCTTTTTCTTTCCTCATTCTGTTATTGTAGATTGGAGGCTTGAAAAATAATTTCTAAAAATCTCTGTATAGTCAATTTAGAAGAGATTTGGGGAGGGGGTGAAAGAAGATGCAGGGATTCAATCTTTTTTCCTCTTTGACTTTCGATCTAGGACATCAGCTCCAAATTTGCTTTTTGTGGTGGAGTCCTGTCTTTAACTGAGACCTCACATAAATAAATAAATAAATAAATAAATAAATAAATAAATAAATAAATAAAAACTAGATATGAGCAAAGCTACTCTGTTTTGTTTTTTAAGATTTATTTATTTGAGAGAGAGTGAGAGAAAGAGCAAGTGTGAACACATGAGGTGGGGGAGGGACAAGCAGATTCCATCCATGACCCTGCAATCATGACCTGAGCCAAAATCAAGAGGTGGATTAACTGACTGCACCACCCAGGCACCCCAAAGCTGCTCTGTTTGAAAAGGCAGTGGGTGCCTGTGGTTGCACTTCCTCAGTTCTCATCTTGTGCCTTCTCTACCATGAGAACCCCCTGCAAGGCATGGTTTGTAAACTGCTGATTTAGGAGTTGAACATGATTTATCCTTCTACCAGATGTTAGACATTTGAGTGAAGTTTATGGCATTATGGAAGGAGCATTTATTTATTGCTTTAGAGATTAATTTTATTGCTCTCCATTGCTCAAATGGTGCAAGTCAGAGAGAAAAAAACCAATCTAAAATTTTGTGAATTAGAATAAAATTAGACCCTGGACTTCCTTGCAGACAGACTTTATCATTGCAAAAATAGCTTTAGAATGCTATTCTTTTTTTCAGTTGAAAAGAAAGTGCATAAATTTACGTGAATATTAGGCAATATTTAACTATGCTTATACATTTTGATAATCAGGGGTATTGTAAACTCAGGTTTACTTTTAGAAAGCTACAATTCTATTTTATACTAGATTGTTATTAGATTCAATGTTTTACTCAAAATTATTTACCTGAATATATGAGTGAGAGGAGGTCTGTAGGGGCAGAAGAGTATTTCAAGCTTATTCTGCTGGGGAATCATTATTAAATTAGTGCATAATTGAGCTTCATGTTTATGCACAGTGTAGCCTTTAAAAACATTTTTATTTCCTTCTCCTCCACCTCTCCCTGGCACAGACCATCAATTACCTGATGAAATCGTGGAAGAATGTGGAAGTATTTGCACACTGCAGGTCACTCAAAGGTCCAGTGGGGAATGGACACCAGGACTTACAAATGCTGTTAAATGAAATATGTATTTTCACATGTCACTAAGGTGACCCAGTGTGTTTTTTAATGTAATAAGAAAAAAATAAAACAAAAAAACTCCCTCATGAACAGAAGCCAAAAAAATCCTTTACTAGTGTAGAGAGTCAAAATGAAGGAAGTGCAGGTAGGTCTCTTCAGAATTGTCCACTTGAATCTGACCTTCTGCTGTTATGTGTTGACACCAGCAAAATTTCACAGGGGACTCAGGCATCATGCTAAAATTTTTTTGACAGTTGTGCTATGAAAGGATTCGTCAGTTTTATTTTCAGCCATGAGACACCTTTAGAAAGCAGAAACACGCCCCAAACTGTGGTGAGAAACACATGGTATTTCGATTGGTGTTGCATATTGGAAGGCGTCTCAAAAACAATGAAAAAAGTTGTCCTGCTTGTGGTCTCTTTTGGCGGCAGACTCTGCATGGGACATGGAACATCTCTGAGACACATTTAGTGGAGCACTGAGAGATGGACAAACAGGTGCCTGTGGAAGGATACCCTTTCAACCTGCTTACAGATGAGTATGGAAACAAAAGAAAACATCACTTGTAGAGCTGTCAACTGTAGAAAAGGAAGAATCCTGGGAAAACCATTTCTGGCAAAGTATTTGCTTTGATGACCGTGCAAGTCACAAGGTTGCCTGTGAGCACACAGGGGATACTTGGTTACATGTGATCGCAACAGGGTGTGTGTGCCATGGCCTCAACTTGCTTCTTGATGACCTCATGAAGCTGGCCTTTCACCAAAAGGATTCCAAGAAGAGACAAACTATTGTGAAACTTGCAGGAGCCACTCATTGCTGCTGTCTTCAAGGAGAAGACAGGGGAAAACATGCAAAGAACTAAATCAAGACACTGAAACTGAGTTGCAAAACCATTGATCAGAGTGGATTATATGCTCTTTGGTGGTATTTTGAGAAGATTGAAGCAGCTCTTCAAGCAAATGCCATGCTTGAGAGGTAGCCATACCTCTTTTTCCTGAGGTTTCTATAAATGTTTATTCTTGTTTTTGTTCTCTTTCGTCTTTCACAGTAGACCTCTCACTGTGGAATTTTGAGCGAGACCACGTTCAGGGGGAGAGAAGGCCTTTATTTGTGAGTGGCCTTGGGGAGGATTGTGACTCCAGGACCTTTGATATTGGAAGAGGAGATTCCCTTCCCTGCTTCTCTTCCTCTACCTCTGCTTCCTTCTCCTCTCCTCTCTCTTCCCTCTTTCCCCTTTGCTTTTTTCATGTTTTGAAGCATTCTTGCCCCTTTAAAAGCCCACCTTAGTTGGGTTCTTCTTCATTGTTCCCTGATCTGGACCAGTGTCCCTGTGTGTTTGACAGTGGAGGCAAAATGTAATATGTGATGTGTAATCACCTTATAAATGGCCAGGTGGTCTAACAAGGTGGTTGTAATTCTCTTACTGTCCCCCCACCCCCACCCCACGGGCTTGTTCTGAGCTCCTGTTGTCATCGCAACTCTTGCTTCCCTGGCTCCAGTTGTATGTCCATCTA
The DNA here is from genome assembly GCF_003265705.2 of Callorhinus ursinus. Classification (NCBI taxonomy): domain Eukaryota; kingdom Metazoa; phylum Chordata; class Mammalia; order Carnivora; family Otariidae; genus Callorhinus; species Callorhinus ursinus. Next base: position 79,897,575 of record NW_027397074.1, read on the forward strand.
GATCTGGTCTCCCAGTTTCCCTTCTCATGACTTATACACTCTCTCATTTCCTCAGAGCCTTCTTAGTAATTTTGGTTTGCTAAGCACATTGAAGCTAAGGCATTAATGGCTAACAGATTTGATGTTAACACATCAGGGATATTCACATTTTAACTGGAGACTCCTCAAACTTCAATATGGAGCCTGCCAGTGAAATTTCAGGCAGCATGAGCAGTCAGTGGAAGAGAAAATGAGCCTTTTCCTGGTGCTTGTGCATATGGATGACTTCTTACTCCACCCATTCAAGAGATGGGCCTTATTGTAATGTGTACAATAAGGCTAGTGAATAAAATATTAAACTGGGACATGAAGGGTCGGGGAAGGTTTGTGGTTAGGGGAGCCAAACAAGGATAAGGACATCTTTTAAATAAAAGTTAGGGAAAAAAATAATGTGGTTAAGAAATAAAGTACAAAATATGGGTACTTTCAATCACCCATGGAGTCTCTCTTCTGTTAACATTTCCCTGCCTCTGGCTCTGGTAAGGAGCAGGCAAATACAGGTTAAGCAAATATAGACAGCGAGTCATTGAGCTGGGAGTGATTTGCATGCCTAGAGATCACATGGATCCTCTTTTCAAATCCTGCAGTACTGGAGGTATTTGCTAGCAGCTAGGCTTTTGTGTGAACCCAAGGAGAGAGCTTTTGGATCTCTCGTCTCAACAGAGTGGCTTGGCCAGAGAGGCCACTTTTCCTTGTGGATGTGTCCCAGTGTGAGCAGAGCTTTCTAGAGAGGATGCCCTCCTCACCTGCATTGATCTTCATGGTCATCTTCTTCCTGGAGTTGTTGGCTGCAATGCTGCAGAATGGCTTCATAGTTACTGTGTCGGGCAGGGAGTGGGTGCGACGCCTGGTGCTGCCCGCAGGTGACATGATTATGGCCTTCCTGGCCGCCCGGTTCTGCCTGGACAGGGTGGCCATCCTGAACAACGTCTTGACCTTCTTTGAAATGGACTATTACCACATACCCTGGAACTTCATCAACACTCTCGCTTCCTGGCTCACTGCCTGGCTTGCTGTCTTCTATTGTGTGAAGATCGCTGTCTTCTCCTACCCTGTTTTCTTCTGGCCGAAGTGGAGGATTTCTCGGTCAGTGCCCAGGCTGCTGCTGGGCTCCCTGGTCTTCGCTGGTCTGACAGTCATCTCATCAGCCACTGGGACTAGAATTCTTATGCAGATGATTTCCTCCCCGAGTTCCCAAGGAAACAGCATCCTGGCTGATACAGTACAGCCCTTCTGTTGGTGTTTTATTCTACCTCATGCAATGCTTACATGGTCAGTCCCATTCCTCCTGTTCTTGGTGTCCACGCTCTTGCTCATGTTCTCACTGTGCCAGCACTTGGGGCAGATGAGGGACCATAGACTGGGCCCACGTGATCCTAGTACACAGACTCCCACCCTGGCCTTGAAGTCACCTGTCTTCTTCCTTGTCTTCTATACATCATATTTCCTGTCTCTGATTGTTGTTTCTATGAAAATCACAGCCTTCCAGAGTCACTGGTACTGGGCCTGGGAAGTGGTGACCTATGCAGGCATCTGTCTGCACTCCAGCATCCTGGTGCTAAGCAGACCTAAGCTGAGAAAGGTCCTGAAGACCAGGCTTTGGAAAGCTCTGGACAAAGGCTGGTCTGTCTCAAGTTCTCAGTATCAATAATCACTATCTGTGGACAAGCCCATGAGTGGCAAGAACCTTGAAGTTTGGGCACTGTCCTTCTCTCTTTTCATTTCCCTCTTTCTTTCCTACTCCTTCCATGCCCTATTAATTCTTTTTGCACCCCTCTCTGTCCCTGCCATTCCATCCACTCCTCCTAGCACCCACTGTGGGTCCCAAGCCACCCTAGGCTGGGATGTTGGCCTCATTGCCTCATAGACCTCTCATACCCTCTATATGAGCAGCCACTGTAAAGCTCTCCAAGCATCCTTTGGGTCAGACTGCTTTATGGAGACCTGTAATGGTTGTCAGTTGTCTCTGTGGTCAACCTGAAGTGTTTTTATTAATGGTGGCATAGATTGTCCTACACCATTCCACACACAACTTCCCTCCTCACCACTGTTCTGCTGTCAGCTCAGGCTCTCCACTCCAGCCCAGTAAAGATTCTTTCCATCTCCCCACATCTCCATATCTTCTTCACTCTAGCCTGTGGTCATTTGGCCCATCTCGAACTTCCTTCTTTCCTTTGTCTGCCATTGTCCATTCCCTTCTTTTGTGCCCAGCTTATGACTGATTCCACCCATGGAGTCTTTTCAGTTTGATCCCATGGAAGGCTGAGGGTGTATAGGAGTTTCCCACCATTCTAGGCCCTGCCCATGATATTGCATGTTTGCTACATGTTGAATTAAAAGGAATTGTCTGATGTGAAAATGCTTTTAGGTTTTGGCCAACAGAAGATAAGAATGAAAACAAAATAAGTTTGCTACTGTTCTTAATTTTGATAATCCTTCCCTTCCTGTCTGCTCACCCAGGAGGTGGATCCTGAATGCCAGTGCCTAGGATGGTAGTCTCCAAATTGGGGTGTTTGCATCCCAGAGTTGTGTGCACAATGATCCACTGAATGTGGAAAGAAAAGTGTGGCAACTCCAATTTCCACTTATTTTTGTCTCATCCTTTTGGTTCCTTTTTTTGTGTATATATTTTATGATGTACAGAATGTATTAGTAAAGTACACATGCATGTAGTTAAATAAATATGCATATAGTTGGATTCATGTCTTAAATTTGTTTTGCTGATGGAATTAATTTTAAAAACGTATGTAGACCAAAAGACTAGAAAAGGGTTGGGTGGGAGCACTGAAGGCAAGAGCATCAGCGGTATCTGTCTCCACACACCACGCATCTGGAAGCACCTGGAAGACTGCCTTTCCATGTCTACTGTTTCCTGGAACAGTGGAGGTCCAGAACTGTACTGAATGTCTTGGGTGGGGAGAGGATGGTGATGTGACTCTTACGTCCTGCAACATGTTCACAGCCCTTTGAGTTATGCCAGGCCTAGTGGGCTTATCTCAGGACAACCTTTTTTTTAAAAAATTTTTTTATTGTTATGTTAATCATCATACATTACATCATTAGTTTTGGATGTAGTGTTCCATGATTCATTGTTTGTGCATAACACCCAGTGCTCCACGCAGAATGTGCCCTCTTTAATACCCATCACCAGGCTAACCCATCCCCCCACCCCCCTCCCCTCTAGAACCCTCAGTTTGTTTTTCAGAGTCCATCGTCTCTCTTGGTTGGTCCCCCCTCCGATTCCCCCCTTCATTCTTCCCCTCCTGCTATCTTCTTTTTTTTTCCTTAATATATATTACATTATTTGTTTCAGAGGTACAGATCTGTGATTCAACAGTCATGCACAATTCACAGCACTCACCATAGCACATACCCTCCCCGATGTCTATCACCCAGCCACCCCATCCCTCCCACCACCCCCCACTCCAGCAACCCTCAGTTTGTTTCCTGAGATTGAGAATTCCTCATATCAGTGAGGTCATATGATACATGTCTTTCTCTGATTGACTTATTTCACTCAGTATAACACCCTCCAGTTCCATCCACGTTGTTGCAAATGGCAAGATCTCATTCCTTTTGATGGCTGCATAGTATTCCATTGTGTATATATACCACCTCTTCTTTATCCATTCATCTGTCGATGGACATCTTGGCTCTTTCCACAGTTTGGCTATTGTAGACATTGCTGCTATAAACACTGGGGCGCATGTACCCCTTTGGATCCCTACATTTGTATCTTTGGGGTAAATACCCAGTAGTGCAATTGCTGGATCGTATGGTAGCTCTATTTTCAACTTTCTGAGGAACCTCCATACTGTTTTCCAGAGTGGTTGCACCAGCTTGCATTCCCACCAACAGTGTAGGAGGGTTCCCCTTTCTCCGCACCCCCGCCAACATCTGTCGTTTCCTGACTTGTTAATTTTAGCCATTCTGACTGGTGTGAGGTGGTATCTCGTTGAGGTTTTGGTTTGGATTTCCCTGATGCCGAGCGATGTTGAGCACTTTTTCATGTGTCTGTTCGCCATTTGGATGTCTTCTTTGCAAAAATGTCTGTTCATGTCTTCTGCCCATTTCTTGATCAGATTATTTGTTCTTTGGGTGTTGAGTTTGATAAGGTCTTTTTAGATTTTGGATACTAGCCCTTTATCTGATATGTCATTTGCAAATATTTTCTCCCATTCTGTCGGCTTTCTTTTGGTTTTGTGGACTGTTTCTTTTGCTGTGCAAATGCTTTTTATCTTGATGAAATCTCAATAGTTCATTTTTGCCCTTGCTTCCTTTGCCTTTGGCGATGTTTGTAGGAAGAAGTTGCTGCGGCTGAGGTTGAAGAGGTTGCTGCCTGTGTTCTCCTTTAGGATTTTGATGGACTCCTGTCTCACGTTTAGGTCTTTCAACCATTTGGAGTCTATTTTTGTGTGTGGTGTAAGGAAATGGTCCAGTTTCATTCTTCTGCATGTGGCCGTCCAATTTTCCCAACACCATTTGTTGAAGAGACTGTCTTTTTGCCATTGGACATTCTTTCCTGCTTTGTCAAAGATGAGTTGACCATAGAGCTGAGGGTCCATTTCTGGGCTCTCGGTTCTGTTCCATTGATCTATGTGTCTGTTTTTGTGCCAGTACCATACTGTCTTGATGATGACAGCTTTGTAATAGAGCTGGAAGTCCGGGATTGTGATGCCGCCAGCTTTGCTTTTCTTTTTCAACGTTCCTCTGGCTATTCGGGGTCTCTTCTGGTTCCATACAAATTTTAGGATTATTTGTTCCATTTCTTTGAAAAAAGTGGATGGTATTTTGATGGGGATTGCATTGAATGTGTAGATTGCTCTAGGTAGCATTGACATCTTCACAATGTTTGTTCTTCCAATCCATGAGCGTGGAATGTTTTTCCATTTCTCTGTGTCTTCCTCAATTTCTTTCATGAGTATTTTATAGTTTTCTGAGTACAGATCCTTTGCCTCTTTGGTTACATTTATTCCTAGGTGTCTTATGGTTTTAGGTGCAATTGTCAATGGGATCGACTCCTTAATTTCTCTCTCTTCTGTCTTGCTGTTGGTGTATAGGAATGCCACTGATGTCTGTGCATTGATTTTATATCCTGCCACTTTACTGAATTCCTGTATGAGTTCTAGCAGTTTTGGGGTGGAGTCTTTTGGGTTTTCCACATACAGTATCATATCATCTGCAAAGAGTGAGAGTTTGACTTCCTCTTTGCCGATTTGGATGCCTTTGATTTCTTTTTGTTGTCTGATTGCTGTGGCTAGGACTTCTAATACTATGTTGAATAGCAGTGGTGATAGTGGACATCCCTGCCGCATTCCTGACCTTAGGGGGAAAGCTCTCAGCTTTTCCCCATTGAGAATGATATTCGCTGTAGGTTTTTCATAGATGGCTCTTATGTCAGGACAACCCTCTTGATTGGTTGATGTTCTTAACCTCCTTTCCCTAGGTTTTAGCTCATAAGAGCCCCCAAACACTTGGTGGCTCCATCTTGACCAAAAACATAACCCAGTTTCTCATCCTGACTTTCTTTTTTTTTTTTTAAAGATTTTATTTATTTATTTGAGAGAGAGAGAGAATGAGAGATAGAGAGCACGAGAGGGAAGAGGGTCAGAGGGACAAGCAGACTCCCTGCTGAGCAAGGAGCCCGATGCGGGACTCGATCCCGGGACTCCAGGATCATGACCTGAGCCGAAGGCAGTCGCTTAACCAACTGAGCCACCCAGGTGCCCTCTCATCCTGACTTTCAAGGCTTTCTGTGGACTCTTCCCAGCCTGATATGCCACCATTTCCTTTGCTGTAGCCAAACTTGTCTGATTATTCCCTAGACATAAGGAAATTCCATCTCCGTCAGTGGCCCGTGTCTCCTTCCTTGCAACATACAAGACAGTGTCTTTCTCGTATCCCCAATGAAAGCTCTGCTGCTGCTGTGCCCACTGAGCTCCTCTCAGAATTCTTGGTGGGAACAGGATGCCATATAACATTTCCAACTGCAGCCTGGGAGTCCTCCCACTTTATCCATCTCAGAGAGAGTCCTTGAGGTATGTGTTTCCCACATGGAGATCTACTCCGGATTCCTACCTGTACCATCCCTACCATTACACATATAAAGACCAGCTGTGAGAACTCAGAATTCTCAGACTTGGCTTCCACCTGAGAAGATAAATCTGAGTATGAGGAAGTAAAATGCAGTAAACAAATAAAAAGCACAAACAACAGAAGAATCACTACAAAACACATTGCATATTTAAGTACAAGTGGTTATTTACCTTTTTGGATTAGCTTAATCTGCACAAAGTATGTGGCCAGTTAATGTTGTGGGTTATGATTGGTGCATGAAAACACTCTGAGGGCAGGTACCTAGTTCACTGTTGTAGCCCCAGTACATTTCACAGGGTCCTTATGACATGGGAGATGCCTTGTAAATTGTTGTCGAATGAATCTTTTCAGTTGTACAAGCCATCGAAGATGTAGGAAGTGAATGGGAAGGATGAGCTTCCATACTGAGAGGTCTGTGACTGGCCAAACTCCAGAACTGGGAGTTCAAAGTTTGCCCCATTGCTCCAAGGTCCAGTAGGAAATGGCCAAATGTCAGCCAGAGGATCAAAGCTGAAGAAGAGAGCAGTTGGGAACTCTGTCTCCTGAAGATTTGCATCTTCACAGAAAGGCAAGGTGAAAAAAATACCTTGGTTCACTATCTCTCCTTTCTCTAGGAACACAGTATTCACCATAGCAAGGGCTCTGTGTTGGAAGAACAATTCTGCCTGGATCTTTGTTCCAGGTGGACTGGGAACTGGAAAGAGATGCTGTGTTTTCTGCATTCTGGTCTCTCTTTGTGGGGTTGTATGCATGGAGCTGGTAGGATATAGTGCTGGCCAGAACAGGAATGTACTATAAAATACTCCTTCACTCTCATCTTACTTTATCTTGAGCCTTCAATATTGCCATATATGGCCCAGAATAATTTCTGCTTGCCTATATCCCTGTAGAAAAATTAATCTGCTTATCACTCACCTGGGTAAGTAAGTACTCACTTTAACTGATGATTTTATTCGACTCTTTGAACATCATTCCTATGAAAAATATAACTTTTGCTTACTCTGCCTTCCTCTGGTTAAAGTAGAGGGTACAAGAGTTGGTGCTCTTACTTCTACTGCATCTCTGATGCTCTCCTGAATTCTCCTTGGACTACTTGTTCCTCTACAGGATGGATGGAATGGCAGGTAGTTATTATAGTAACAGTTGTCATCATCACCTAAATTCTTTCTTATGCTTATGCAGATAGTATAGATGTATATTCACATATATTTGTGATCCATATATTTTATAGGTGAAGAAAGAGGTGTTCAGAAAGATTAAATGACTAGTCTGAAGATCCATAGATAGTGATTGTGACAAGACTCAAAACCTGGTCTCTGGCTTCAGCTGAGGATGAAGATCAGAGTAAAGGATGTGTTGCTAACTATGGCAGAGATCCCTGGTCCTGGAATCAGTTTGGGTCTTGGTCTTTCCTCCATGTAACTATGACCTTAGTTGAGACTCTTAATCTATAATCATTTCTTTCTTTTATAATATTATTTTAATGTTTTCTTTCACTCTAAAAACTGAGATTGTAGTCGTAGATTCTAGTTCAATCTTGACTTAGAACAGATAATACTTGGGGTACCTGGCTGGCACATTTAGAAGAGCATGTGATTCTCTATCTGGGGGTTGTAAGTTCAAGCCCCATCGTGGGTGTAGAGCTAACTTAAAAAAAAAAAAGAGAGATGGGGACACCTGGGTGGCTCAGTCAGTTAAGCGTCTGCCTTTGGCTCAGGTAATGATCCCAGGATCCTGGGATCGAATCCTGCATTGGGCTCCTTGCTCAGTGGGGAGCCTGCTTCTCCCTCTGCCTGCTGTTCCCCCTGCTTGTGCTTTCTCTCTCTCTCTCTTTCTCTCTGACAAATAAATAAATACATCTTAAAAAAAATCCAGATACTTTTTGCGTCTTACAGATGGAGAAATTGAGGCACAGAGGGACTAACAACATACTCAGTAACTCATGGTGAGTCCTTGTCCAAGGTTCTTTCTGCCACATCCCATTGGTTTTATTGCTATCCCAGTAGGGGTTCCTTCATGAAATGCCACTTTAAAGGTCACTAATTATAAAATGTTGTAACAAAAAAGTCACCTGCCTGAAAATACATAATCGTCTCCTGTGTTCTTTTTGATGCTGATAGTCATGACAAGTTATAGGACTTGAACTAACCTCTTTTAGTAGAGGTTTAGCTCATTTTTCTATTAGGGGAGTATTCCAAAAGCACCTATTTCATAAGGTCATAGTGAGAACTAACACAATGGAGAACACTTAGAACAATGCCTGGAATGAACAATCAACCAATGAATGTGAGCTCTGACTGTTGATAGAGGATTTCCTCACAGAGCTGCCAGCAGGTGTGCAGTCATGTAGGTGTCAGCTTAGAGGAGTAGAACCTAAATGCAAGTTCCTGCCTGGTATATTATTCACACCAGTGTTGACATGGGCAGAGAGTAGGCAGAGGAAGGGCAGAGAAATTCAAGGGCAGGCAGGGGGACTTTTGAAACTGAGCCTTAGCAATATTTGCATCTATTCTGAGAAGAACTCTTTACCCTCAGGAGTTGGCCCATGTCTTCTACTCTGTCATCTACACTTGGGGGCAGCTGGAGGGGCAAACGTCATGCAGGACCTTGCAGAGCCAACCAACAGGAATAGACCTTGAAGTCTTGGGACCCATCTTGTCCACAGGAGAGATGAATGGAGATGACATGGTTCCAGAACCTCCAGTGACTGACTGATAAGAAAGCCAGCCATCACCCTGGCTATCATTTCATTTCATTTTATTTTTTTGTTCCTGGGGACAGCAGTGAGCATCGGCTTCTTCATCACTGTAACATTGAACATGGAGTGGTTGCTACAGAGAACACTGTTAACCTTGTGATAAATTATTAGTCAGCCTGGGGGCCTCTTGCTTCTGTCTGCAGTGGGTGGTGATGAGGAAGAGCATTTATATTTTCCCGTATCCAGTGGCCTTCCCATACAACCCTGTATTGCAGTGCCTAGCCTTCCAGTGGGACTTACTGAACACTGCCACATTATGGTTCTTGACCTAGCTCAGTGCTTTCTGTTGCGTGAAGACCACAACCTACACCCTCCCCATATTCCTCTGGCCAAAACAGAAGGTGTCTGGGTTGGTTCCATGGATGCTGCTTAGTTCTGTGGGACTCTCCAGCTTGAGCACCATCCTATTTTCATAGGCAACCAGAGCTTATATCACTACTTTTTAAGGAGAGGGTTGCAATCTTGGAATGCCACTGGAAATACTATAAGATCATACGAGAAATCCTACTTCTCTTTAAAACTTGTTACCTGGACAGTCTTTATTCTTGTCTTCTTTTTTTTTTTTAAGATTTTATTTATTTATTTGACAGAGAGAGACACAGTGAGAGAGGGAACACAAGTGGGGAAGAGGGAGAAGCAGGCTTCCTGCCGAGCAGGGAGCCCGATGTGGGGCTCGATCCCAGGACCCTGGGATCATGACCCGAGCCGAAGGCAGACGCTTAATGACTGAGCCACCCAGGTGCCTCAACTCTTGTCTCCCTTGTTGGCATGGTTTTGCTCATGTCTCTAGAAAGACACATTAAGAAGGCCCTGCTGTCCATCACGGCTTTTGTGACCCCAGTGCCCAGCCACACATCAAGGTTCTTCTGGCTCTCAACTCCTTTGCTATCCTCTTCACCTCCTATTTTCTGTCACGGTGCTCAGCATTGCAGGTGTTTTTCCATCTTGGAATTTAGGCACTGGGTGTGACAGGCAATGATTTATTTATGCATAGCTGGCCACCCCATCACTGCTCTTGAGCAGCCCCAAGCTGAGAGGTGTGCTGGAGGGGGGCTGCCGTGCACAGTGCTGGGCATCTTGAGTTGCAATTAATGAAAAACCTCAGAGACTCTACTGCAGAGGGCATGGTGCAATGGGACATGGCTTCTTTAAATCTCTTCGCCACTTTTAATGCTCTTCCTCTCTGCTACATTTAATGATGAAGAGAATAACTTCAATGAAATAGGATTTCAAGGTGAGATCGAAGGTCCTGAGATAATGGGCTGGCGTCACTGATTTACACTCAGCAAGCGTGTAGCTAATGCAGCTATGTTCCCTGCGGGACTTGATGTGGCCAAAGAATCAGGAAACTTTTATTTTCCCTGTGGTCAATCTCTTGGAGTTTAAAATTATCCCTTCCTCTCTCTTCTCTCCCCTTCCCCTTCCCTTCCCCTCCCCTTCCTCTTCCCTTCCCTTCCCCTCCCCTCCCCTTCCCCTTTCCTTCCTCTTGCCCTTTCTTCCTCTCCTCTCCTTGTCTTTTCTCTCTCTCTCTCTCTCTCTTTTTTTAAATCACTTCCCTGTTTTCCAGCCGTTTGTTGCAGTGAAGACTTCTGTGCAAGAGTTCCTGGTGTCTGAACTCTCTTCACAGAGCATGGTCAATTTGTGCACGTGTGTGGCAGTATGTATTATCTGGGATTTGTATATTTGCAGATGACCTTTGGAGATCCCTATGAAAGCTAGGGGTTTCTGATTTATATATATTGCTTATGTTCTCTGCAGTAGCCTACTCTCTTAGTTTGTTTTGTGAATGTTAAGGTCCATGAACCCAGAGGTGATTTCTTTTATGCTGATATTGAGACCTACTGAAATTTTTGATGGGGGAGGTTCATCTATATCTGACAAGATTTAAGAAGAAAAGATTTGGGTTTGGTTTGGTGAAGAGTGCAGGCTGCTTTTTTGCCTTCCATAGATTTTCTCAAACCTTTCTTAAGCTCAATGACCTCTTGAACCATTCAAACTGAGGTCCCTAACCTTCCCTCTATTTGCTTTAAAACCTCTAAAGCCTCATCTCCTCTTTTTCATTAGAAGACAGGTTTTCTAGAAGACCTGCTGTCTAGAAGACCGGCTTTTCATGGCTCTCTTTGTTTCTTTCCTGTGCCCTGCTCAGTCAAGGATTCCCACTTCTATGTGGATCTTCAAACTTTCCCTCTTCATTGTCCTTACTTTCCTCAGCAAATGTGCATCTTATCTTCTTTCCTGAAAAAAAAAAATCCCCCAATTCTTTTACCCCCTCAAGTGGCCACTCTGCTAATTAGTCACTTGCCGAGAATCACCCACCACCGCATGACCCCTTACAATCTTCTGCTCCCCCATTCTGTTCAAATGTGTTTCTAAAGGACACGCAGGAGTTCCTAACTTCTAAATGTGATGTTATCCTCAGCCCGCATCTTCTTTTTAAGTTTATTTATTTAAGCAATACTCTACACCCAGTGTAGGGCTCAAACACATGACCCCAAGATCAAGAGTCGCAAGCTCTTCCGACTGAGCCAGCCAGGCACCCTATCAGCCCTCATCTTCTTATGTCTCTATGGTATTTGCTTCTCTTGATAATAAATGATTTCTTTTAAAAAAATACTGATTAACAATACTTTTACAAAAGTAAAACCTGATCTTGATAGAAGATTTTAAAAAAAGGAAAATGAGCACCACTCATAATTGCCTGTCCATAGGTCTTCCTGAAAGTCCTGTGATGCTGCTCTGCTGCTCCTCTTACGTCTTCCTCATACCTGCTCATCCTCCTGCCCCCTGGCTCTGTCCTTAGCCAGCCGTCTTCTTTGTCAGGGGTTCATCTGCTCCTTTTCCTTTTGTGTTACATCTGTTCACATAGCTTCACTTATGACCTTCATGCGAGTAATCAATCATCAGAACTTCGACCTTCCTCAGAACTCCAAACCTCTGTTTTCTTCCACTTTGGGCATCGCCACCTGATAGTACCATGAACATTTCAAATTTAGCGAGTTCTAAATGGTTGTCCTTTCCCCTCTTCCTTTCCCTCCACCAACCCCCTTTACTGCTCAGTTGGATCTATTTCTTCTATTATTTATATCCGGTAAATCAGGCTTACCACCTCTGAGATAATTTTCACTCCCCATCTCTGCTGAGCCCTTGAACCTAATTAGCAGCTTGTCTTCAATTGCTACCTCTGCAGTGTCTCTGTTGTCTGTCCCCTTCTTCCCATTCCTGTGGACTCTGGTTTAGATTAGACTGTCCTCCTCTCTCACTGGGACTGCTAAAATTTCTTCTTCAACACTTGCTCCATTACACTCTCCCCTCCCTCCCAATCAAAACCACCATTACCAGATTCATCTCCTGAAGGCATAACTAACCATTCCACCCACACTCTCACTGCCTCTCAGTGCCTAGAAATGAAGCTTGGGTCCCTAAACCAGGCATTCACAGACCTCCACAATATGGCAATAATTTTATCTTTCTCTGTGTCTGTTCTAGTAAAATAAAATTTTGTAGCAGAATCTGGATTAACCTTGTTCCCAACATACCTGGAGCTTCCTCCCTGGTATACTGAAATGTGCTCTCTTATCCCCCCATCTACCTGTGAAAATTCTATATAATTTTTCCCCCTATTTAACTTTTAAAGGTTAATTCAAATGGCTTCTCTTTAGGGAAGCTTTTCTGGTTTGCTACCTCCCAAGCTTTGCTCTCTCTGACCTTTGAAGACATATAAATGGGGTGTTCCTCAGTCATGAGATGAATTCTGTTTTGTGGTGGAATGATCTATATTCATGTTTTATTCTCCCTAGTATATTTTTAAAGGATTTTATTTATTTATTTTAGAGAGAGAGAGTGTGAGTGGGAAGGGCAGAAGGAGAGGGAGAGGCAGAGAATCCCAAGCAGACTCCGTGCTGAGCATGGCGCTGGACATGGGGCTCAATCTTATGACCCTGAGATCATGACCTGAGCTGAAACCAAGGGTCAGATGCTTAAGCACATGAGCCACCCAGGCACCCCTTCCTAGTATATTTTAAAGTATTTGAAAGCATGGGCTGCCTTGTACTCTTCTATGTGTCCCCTGAAGCACTTATAAATACTTGATACATTGAACAGAATAATTCTATGGCACCTGGAACTCAGCCGTAAGCACATGGACTTTTGTCTGTATATTTATTTCCGGGTTACCTACTACATTTTTTATGCTGATGTTTGAGCTGTATTTCCTTTGCTGACTGGCCAGCTTATTTTTGGAGGTCAAACTTATATTCTGTTTCTCTTTGACTAATGCTCAACGTAGAAATAATAAATGGGTAAGTGAGAGAGTAAGATATGCCTGATTTTGTGATGGCTTTACCTTGCTTCTTTCTTGTTCATTTACATGTTGCTAAGCAACTGTGAATGACTAGCTTAGCTCCTTCCTATGGGAATCTCAGTGAAGTGCCACTTCTCTTTGTTACTGACCCAGTCTCTCTTTCCAAAGCATCCTGTATAAGCTAATCTTTGTTTCTTCCTCTTTTCACATTGTTAGCCTAGAAGAACAGAACATCTACTAGAATCTGAATGATCTTCCCACAGGGACTAGTTCTCCTGGAGCTTGAACACACAGGGAAGCATAGAAAAGTAGCAGGGTTTGTTATATTTTTAAAATGCATAGTTAACTTATTATCATTAACTTGCCTGTAGTCTAATTTCATCATGCATTGTGATGATATTAATAATAATAATTACGAATGCCTATTTTATGTGAAGCATAGGGCTAGGAAATTTATTTACTTATATCCCTTATATATTTAATTCTGAAAACAACACTGCAAAGTAGAAACTGAGGCTTAGAGAAGTTTACTGAGGTCTCATGGCCATTGAATGATGGAAGTAGAATACCTTAGTGCTATAGCCTTTAAGACAGTGTGGTATTGATGCAGGGATAGATAAATGCATCAATACATAGTCCAGATAATAGTTACATGGAAAATTATATATGATAAGTAAGGCATCTTAAATCAGTGAGGGAAAAAATGGTCTTTTCATAGTGTTGTAGTATATTGATACTACAGTTGGAAAAACAAAAATATAGTTAGAGCCAATATTTTATCCTAAATTGCAGACAGATTATTTTAGTCTGAATGTTATTTAATTTTTTAAAACCTCCCTTTTTTTGATAACTCAATTTTTCCTATATTTTGTTTCATGAAATATTGCCTTTAAATGTTACAGAAATGTTGACTGTTCTTTCCCCCACATTTTTGTTTTTGTTTTTTAAAGGATTTATTTTTTTTAAAGATTTTATTTATTTATTTGTCAGAGAGCGAGAGAGGAAAAAAGCATAAGCAGGGGGAGCAGCAGAGGCACAGGGAGAGAAGCAGGCTTCCTGCAGAGCTAGGAGCCTGATGTGGGACTCGGCCCCACGACACTGGGGTCATGACCTGAGCCGAAGGCAGACGCTTAATCAACTGAGCCAACCAGGCATCCCTCTCACCTACCTTTTTGGATGACATTGTAGAATATGTATATGCCTTCAGCTTCCATAATCTGAAAAGCCCTGTTTTCTTAGGCCTTCTTCTTCTCTCTCTCTCTCTTTTTTTTTTTAGATTTATTTATTTATTTTAGAGAGAGACAGAGTGCACAAGCAGGGGAAGGGGCAGAGGGAGAGAGAGAGAATTCTCAAGCAGACTCTCCACTGAGTGTGATGGGGGCTTGATCCTAGGACCTAGGATCAAGGATCCTAGACTCTCCACTGAGTGTGATGTGGGGCTTGATCCTAGGACCCTGAGATCATGACCTGAGCTGAAATCAAGAGTCAGATGCTTAACCGACTGAGCCACCTAGGTGCCCCAACATCTAAAACTTTTAATGAAAAGATTCTATAAATGTAAGGATCACCAAAGTCCTTTTCAATTTCAAAGGACAAATAACAGATTGCCAGAAAATATTTACAAACATTTTTTTTTTTTTTCCGATGGGATAAGATATTTACTTGAATTTGTACAGCAAATAAGTGCAGACTAACAAATATGAACCCAGGTCTGTTTGCATACGAAAAACAAATACATGTTTACTGTAGAAAAAATGAGAAGGTCACATAAACACTAAACTCCTTGAAAATATTTACAAACATTTTTAAAAGATAAAAGCTCTATCTCTAATATACAAAGAGCTTCTACAAATCAGTAAGAAAAATAAAAGCAAGCTAATAGAATTGTGGTTAAATGATTAAAAATAGATAATAGAGACTGCCACATATACATGTGAAAAGCAGTTTATCATCACTGTTGATCAGGAAAATGCAAATTAAAACAACAATAAACTACTAATATAAACACAGCTGCATAAATCAGTGGTTTTCCCCTCCTTTCCCTGGAAAGCACTTAGAAGAAACAAAGTTGAAAGAAGATTCTGAAAACTCTTATTTTCAATGAAGATGAGAGACAGATAATCCACAGATTTCAAATTATGTGAAATCACTACCAATCACAGGTGAGATCAGGCAGAGTCAAGAAAGAAAGTGAAAAGAAGAAACATGAGAGAAAGTAAGAGGGCCCAGCAGGGGCAGAATTAATATTCCAGCAAAAATACACTTGCTGAAGAAAAGAGACACACCTTTAAATGCAAAAGACCCTTAGTATGCATGTGTGAGTTATCTATTGCTGCATAACAAATTCTCCTGACACTTAATGGTTTACCACAACCTTTATTCTAACCTCATAGCTTCTGTGGATCAGGAAGCCAGGCATGTCTTACCTGGCACAGGCTGCATGCAACTTCAGGCTCATCTGGGAAGGACCCACTTTCCAGCAAACCTCTACAGTTGCTGGCAGGATTCAGTTTCTCATGGGTTATTGGACTAAAGTATCAGGTCCTCATGAACTATTGGCTAGAGGTCTCCTTCTGTTCCTTGCCACATAACCCTCTCTGACTTCAGACTAAACAGATGAGCTTGCAGCAGAGCCTCTGGAAAAGAGAGAGTACCAGTAAGACAGAAGTCACAGACTTTTGTAACCTGGTTAATTATTTTTTTTACTCTTGCTCATAGGTGGTAACCAATAGATGTGGTCAAAAGAAACAAGACTAATAGAACTGTATAAAATTCTAATTATAAAGGTAAGCTCTAGAACAAAAAAATATACTCTTCTTATGATTAGTAGAACTACAAACAAAAATGAAGAAACATACAACAAATACAAACACAATAATTATCCCCTTCCCTGTAAATTTTTATAAACAGAACACAGAACATAAAATAATGCACTAGAACTAAGATGAAACATAGGGGATATAAAACTAAGTAAAAATGGGCTTATACTTAAAAGAGAATGGTCTTCAGATTGGCTCAGAAAGCAAAACACAACTCTGTTTCTAAAATCCATAAAAACGAGAAAGTTTGAAAATAACCGAATGAAAAATAATATTTCCAGTAAACGCAAACAGAAGGGATTCATACCTAAAATGATCAAATGGGACAGTAAGATAAGTTTTTAATGTTAAGAGGTAAAATACAAAATTAAGATAGAATTAGCATGAATATATGGCAAATAACATAGCAGCCACATTTATAAAACAGAAATGACAGGAAATACAAGAAAATCTGAACAGATTCACTAAAAGCAAAAGACTATCTTTGTCAAGCAGAGAAAAACTAAGTATAACCAAATAAGTTAGCTTTTATTGCTAGATATTAAACTCTACACACCCAGAGAACATAACTCTGCAAATACCAGGGGAGTAGTCGTGAAAGCTGAGCTAACAAAAATTGCACACGACAGAAAACTGCAACTTACTCTCACTTATGCATATAAAATGCTAAAAAAAAAAAATTCGGAAAGCAAAGTCTAGTAGTGCAGTAAATGTTATATTATCACCAAGTAGATTTTAATCTAGGAATTTTAAGGGGGATTCCATATTAGGAAATCCATTAATATAACCAATCTTATTAATCTAAAGGAAAATTCAAACAATCACCTTCAAAATGCTAAAAGACAATTGAAAAATTTAATACTAATTTTTGATAAAATACTTAATAACATATTCAACAACATGAAAAATATATCTCAATCCAAAAGCTTCATCATATTTGATGCATATGGCATCCTTACAAAACTCAAGAATATTAAAAGAATGAGTACTACCACCACTATTTACATGTTAATGGTGACAATACCTAATGTAATTAAGAGAAATAAATTAGACACAGACATTGGAAATGGGATGTAAAAACACACGTTTGTATAGTTGAAAAATCCAAACAATCAACATAAAAACTACTATAGAACAATAAGAATTTTGTAAGGTAGTGGGGTGCAAAATATATAGAAATTAATATTTTCTAATATAAACAAATATTCTATCTCCAGTTAGGAGATAGAATTAAATAAAAGATTCT
Organism: Callorhinus ursinus; assembly: GCF_003265705.2. Taxonomy (NCBI): domain Eukaryota; kingdom Metazoa; phylum Chordata; class Mammalia; order Carnivora; family Otariidae; genus Callorhinus; species Callorhinus ursinus. The sequence goes on from NW_027397074.1 coordinate 79,914,833, forward strand.
ATTTGCAATAATAACAAAAAGACAAAATACCCAGAGATAAATTTTAAAGAAATATATAAGACCTACATAATGGAAGCTTTAAAATACTCAGGTTAGACATGGAAGAAGACATGAACGGATGGAATATAATACCATATTCTTGGGGCGCCTGAGTGGCTCAGTTGGTTAAATGTCTGACTCTTGGTTTTGGCTCAGGTCATGGTCTCAGGGTTTTGGGATAGAGCCCCGTGTTGGGCTCTGTGCTCAGCAGGGAGCATATGGCCCCAGCCATCCCCCCAAGATTTTTTTTTTTTTAAGATTTATTTATTTTAGAGAGAGTGTGAGCAGAGGGAGGGGCAGAAGGAGAGTAAGACAGAGAATCTCAGGCAGACTCAGCGCTGAGCCTGGAGCCCGATGCGGGGCTCAGTCTCATGACCCTGATTTCAGGACCTGAGCTGAAACCGAGTCCAGTGCTTAACTGGCTGAGCCTAGGATCCAGGTCTCTGATTCATCAGTCTTACACAGTTCACAACACCATACCCCAAGGGCCCTCATCCTCCCATTTTTTTTCTAGTAGTTGTATTTTTTTTTAAACATTAAATATTTGATCCATTTGGACTTCATCCTGGTATACAACTGGAGGTATGGCAATATCTTAATTTTTTTTTTCAGAGCTATCCTGTTATTTCAATATCAGTTACTGAATGAATAATCCATTTGCTTCAGGTCTGAAATATTACTTTCACTGTACTGAATTAAGACTAAATTCCCATATTGTATGAATTGGCTTTCTAGACTACTTATTCTACTGGGGTATAACTACAAACACTTAAATTTTGAGTTTCACACTATACATCAATATATGATAGAGCTTGTCTACCTTCATTGTTTTATTTTTTGGCTTCTTTCAACGTCCATAATAACCTTTGAATATGTTAGTCTTATTTTTATAGGTTTAAAAAGAGGCAGTAAGTTGGCATTTTTATAGGTCTTACATTAAATTAAGAAATTAACTTAGGAGGGGTGCCTGGGTGGCTCAGTCAGTTAAGCTTTAAAGCTTAACTGGAAGCTTTAAAATACTCAGGTTAGACCTGGAAGAAGACATGAACGGATGGAATGTAATACCATATTCTTGGGGCGCCTGAGTGGCTCAGTTGGTTAAATGTCTGACTCTTGATTTCGGCTCAGGTTGTGATCTCACGGTGGTGAGATTGAGCCCTGCATTGGGCTCTGTGCTCAGCGTGGAGTCGGCTTGAGATTCTGTCTCTCCCTCTGCCCCTCCCCCCTGCTCATGTGCATGCTCTCTCTCTCTTCCAAAAGAAATAAATAAAATCTTAAAAAAAAAAAAACTCTCAGGGGTACAGAAAGTCTTTTAAACTCACAAAAGGTTGATCAATTAAAATTTTAAAAATTCTCCATAGTAAAAGTCTAGAGGAAATTAACCAAAAATATAAGGAGCTGGGAAAATATTTGCATTCATAATGAAAGTTTAATCTCTAATATATAAAGAACTCTTAGAAGTGATGGAAAAAAGATCAACAACCCCAAAGAAAAAGAGAAAAGGCAAATACTATGAATATGTAGTTTACAGAAAAGGGGAAATACAGATGGTTCTGAAACACAGGAAAGGTAGGTGACCTAATTTATAATAAGAGAAATACAAATTAAAACTATACTGAGACCATTTTTAACTATCCATTTGGGAAAATCCCTAAACATTGAAGCCACTTTTTACCAAATTATTGGGGAAATATGTTCTCTTATACATTGTTGATTGGAGTATAATTTGTATAATTTCTATAGAGGGCAATTTGGCAGTATCTGTCAAATTTAGCAATGCATGCACCCTTTGATCCAGCGATGCTCCCTAGGATTTTGGGGTGTATCACACCTCACCAGTCACAATTTGTGTCTTACCCTGTTGGGCCTGCTGGGCCTTGAGTCTGGTTATAGGTCTGGAAGCAATGAGAGGAGGTGGGGTCATTAGTAGGATCAGCAGTGCCTTGCAAGGAAGCTAGTAGAGGGGAGTCCATTGCAGCCTCTGCAGGGAAGGGGTGACCAACTTCCTCAGATAAAAGAGGAAGAGTTGCCTCTATTGGTAAAGAAGATTTGATAGGATTTAGGGGTTCAAGTTTCTAGCAATCTACACTCCACATCTCCCCATAATATCAAAGCAAGTCTGGATTAATCTCCTTTGTGTTTTTTGGTCTAGTTTTGTCCCCTGACCCATCTTGTGTCTCTTAATTCCCTACAGTTTTCTCCAGAAAGCAGTTAGTCAAAAATCACTTACACAAGAACCCCCACAGGCTCTGCTTCTAGAGAGTTTGGTCTAAGTGGTCTGCTCTTCACTGTGTCTCTGATCTACATTGTATATTCCTTGAGACATACACACGGATGTCTAATAGGCATTTCAGACTTAACATATCCCAAACCGAGTGCCGGATATTTTTCTACTTCAACATGCCTCTCTCACCACTTTTTTTTTTTTTTTTTCCTTTTCAGTAGATGGCAACTCCATTCTTCCTGTTGCTTTGGACAAAGCTTTTTACATTCAACGTACAATCACTCAGCGACCCTGATGTTAAACTATTGAACTGGGTGCTAAATTGTAATTTAGATAAACTACTTCTGGGTTGGCGTTTCAAATGTAGCAAGCAGGTCCTTCTCCTCCACTGCAGTCTATTGAAAGTTGGCCCCTGAAAAAAAGCGTTTGAAAAAAATCAGGGTTAGAGTTGTCAACAGCTTCCGAAATGAATCTGTAATTCTACCATTTATCACCACCTCCACTGGCCCTACTCTGGTGCAAGCCACTGTTGAATCTTGCTTGGATTATTGCAATGGCCTCCTAACTGGTTTTGTAGCTTCTACTCTCATTGGACTTTGGTTTATATTCAGCATGGCAGCTAGCAGGCTCCTTTAAAGATATAAATCATGGGCCACCCGGGTGGCTCCGTCAGTTGAGCATCCAACTCTTGGTTTGGGCTCACGTCATTGTCTCAGGGTTGTGGGATCGAGCCCCGTGTTGGGCTCTGTGCTGAGCAGGGAGTCAACTTCCCCTGCCTTTCTCCCTCTGCCCCTCCCCTGCTCCCACGTACTCTCTCTCAAATAAATAAATCTTAAACAAAATATGTAAGTCATATCATGTCACATTTCTTTCAAAATTCTCCATTTGCTTTTCAACCTTGAGAAAAAGCCCAAGTTTTTGTAGTGAACTAGAATACCCTTTAAAATACTGTTTGGTATGATAGTCGCCTCTGCTATTCTACCCCCGTCTCACACTGCTCTGGTCACTTTGGCTTCCTTGGTGTAGTTTGAATAAACCAGGCATATGCCTTCCTCTGAGCCTTAGTATTTGGGGACCCCTCTGCTTGGAAAGTTCTTTCCCACGTGTTGGTATGGCTCACTCCCTCACTGCTCCAGGCATTGTCCACTGTAAACTGTCATTCTCCCTGCCCTGCTTTGTCTCCTCAGCATCATCACTGTCTATTTTACACTTATATTTTTTATCATTTGTTTCCCCCACAGTGATGTAAACTCCACAAGGATAGCGATTTGTGTCTGTTTTGTTCTGTCCTGGCAAGTGGTAGGCACTCCATAAATATTTGTTGAAGACAGGAGAGCATTATCTTATTATAATTAACTAGATCACTTAATTAATCAATAATTCATTATTTCTATGCCTGTAGAAGTATCTACGGCTGCTAGAAACTGGATCAGCAATGAATAGTGTCTTATAAATTCAGACACTTGGGTGATTTTTGCTGGTTCACTGACGTAACAGCTAACCTTCACATTTTCTACAGTTGTCTGTAGAGAGAGCTGATTGCTTCCATGATTCTTTTACATTTGAACAAGAATTTATTGCACATCTAGATACGGAAGTCTGGGTATATATCTCCCACATTCAAGAAATCTACCATGTAACATACACGTCCCAGTTACAGGGATACAAAACAGTTAAGCCCTGGAGTGACCATTATCAAGTCCTACTAGTTCTCATTTGACCCTGGTGCTGAGAGAATTCTAGAATAGAAATTAATCAGGCACAGTTGTCCGGCAGTATTTATAATGTTTTGCTGCAAATTTTATATGTCTCAAATACATGATATCGGGGAGCTTCCATCTATCTTTAATAACACTGTTTGGTTTTGGCATTTCTTAATGTCACCAATGGCCTCCTATTCTGAATTCCTATGGACTTAGGGCCTGTGTCACTGGCCACTCTTGTGTGGTTCACTCAAGTGAAGAGGGGTAATCTCAAGATTTTAAAAAGTCACAAGAATGAGGGCTTGCGTGGGAGGAGAGTCAGGAGGGAACTGAACCTTTGAAATCAGGTCAGAATCGCGCAGCAGGGAGTGAGCCAGGACGTGGCTTTAGGTGGCTGCTCACGAGGCTGGCCTCTGGCACAGGCTTGTAATGAATCTAAGTTCCAGTGGTTTGGATGGTCGGCCTTGATAACAGATAAAAGCTTTGGAAACTGGGCTTTAGCAGTGGGCAGCATTTTGAATTTTAGTAAGCTGAGCTGACTTGTCTTTTACCTATAAATAATACTAATCCTGGACTACAGTGATGGAAACACAGGGCCAAGAACTATAGGGGGTGGCAGTGTTTTTTGAGGACTCTTATTTTTCTTTTAGTAAGAATAAACCATTTTTTAGAAGAGCTTGACTAAACTATTTAAGATACAATATTTACAGAACAGTATTCATTCTCCGTATTGCTCAAGGTGATTTTTAAAAATGAGAAACCACTCCTTTGTCATTAGATGATCATATCACATTAGAACTAAAGTGCAATAGGGTTTTTTTTTTTAAGTTTATTTATTTAAGTAATCTCTACACCCAACACGGGGCTCAAACTCACGACTCTGAGATCAAGAGCCACATACTCTTCCGACTGAGCCAGCCAGGCACTCCTAAAGTACAATAGTTTTGAGAGCAATGTGGATTTCTGCCTCTAAGGAGCACTATAGTTTTGCTAAGATGCCAGATTAGGACTGAGGTTGGTGGCTTCCTACCCTGCTAACAAACTCCTTGGGTATACTTTGATTTGGGTCATCACCAGAAGTAGGATCCGTTTAATCCTGTAGGGGTCAGATTCTAGGAGACTGTTGTCCTAATTGCTGAAAAGTTTCAAGTGGAGAAGGAAAATAGCTGGTCCAAAGGTTTAGAATTGGAAAGCGTTTAGTTTCGGACTCCTTTGTACTGTAATAGAGAAATCCATAAGGAAGCTGGGGGAACAGCTGCATTTCTCGTATTAAAGCTGATGACTCCATTTATGTGAGTCAGTAACATTTTTTTTTGTGTTATCTCTTTTTGTTACATGTTTTAGTGCAGCTGAGTTTCTACGAATCTGTTATTTTTTGGGAAAATAATCACCAGCCTTTATTAGTAAGACCAGATTTTCAGGGCTCCCGTGAACAAGACTGAAAACGTCTTTGTACGTACAACATACACGTTTCTTCTCAGCATTTCCAAGGTAGACACAAGCATTATTGTTTCTGTTATCATAGCACTTATATAAAGTCTTGCTAACTCAGTCTCCTGAAATAACCAAAAGTTTAAAAGCATCTGTAGCAAAGTATGTCAGTAATGCAATTTGTAGAAGGGTGACACATGAAGATTATTTTAAAAAGGAAAACAACCAAGCCCATTCATTCAACAGATATTTCCTTTGTGCCCACTATGTGGGAGATGTGGGGACTGGAGGAGACACAGTCTTTGTGCTTTAAAAGAAAAGGATACTCTTCTGTTAGACCAAAAGCAATGTCTGAAATTGAAGCATGCATTTAAAAGATTAGGCCCTTTTACTGTGTTCAGAAAATATGCCTTGAGAAAATATTTTATTGCGGTGCAATACAGCTAACATCAAGTTTACCATTTCAGCCTTTGTAAAGTGTACATTTCTGGGGCATTAGTCCATTTGCATTGCTATGCAGCCATCGCCACCGTCGGCCTCCAGAACTTTTCATCCTCTCCAACTGAAACCCTAGCTGTTAAACAAAAATGCCCCATTCTCCACACCCCTCCCCCCAGCCCCTGGCAACCACCATTCTATGTTTTTGTCTTCCTGAATTTGACTACTTTAAGCACCCCACTTAAGTGGGGTCACACAATATTCATCCTTCCATGTCTGGCTTATTTCACCAAGCATAACATCTTCAACATTCATCCATGTTGTAGCAGATGTCAGAATTTCCTTCTTTGTTAAGGCAGAATAATATCCCATCATCTGTGTAGACCACATTTTATTTATCCATTCATTTGTTGATGGATACTTGGGTTGCTGCCACCTTTTGGCTCTTGTGAATAATGCTGTAGTGGACATAGATGTACAAATATCTCTTTGAGACCAAGCAAATGCTTTTTAGAATCTGAATGAGTGCTCATGAACACCGTGAGGAAGACTCATTGTGGCACAATGAATCAAAGTATTTACAGGTGCTGATGGGTGAAAGAACCAGAAACTTTGTAACATTTTCTTTTTTTTTTTCTTCCTTCCTTCCTTCCTTCCTTCCTTCCTTCCTTCCTTCCTTCTTTCCTTCCTTCCTTCCTTCCTTCCTTCCTTCCTTCCTTCCTTCCTTTCTTTCTTTCTTTCACTAGAGCAGTGAAAGAGACACACTGCAGAGTATCTTTGCTATAAAGAACGTGACATCCTTCAGCTATGGGGAACAGCTCAGCAGTTGCTCTATGGAACAACACCTTAGAACCCTAGAGTTTCCCCAGAGGCAGTGGCAGGCATAGACACTGAACTATGAAGCCTCACTCCCCTCTGGAGCGCACACTCCGGAAACTCTTGTTCTCTCACATCAAGAATGGCTTTAAAAGCATAGAATTCAAGGCGGTCAGTCTCTGCCCTAAATTCAATAGCTTACTTCCTTGGGTAAAAACTAGATTAAACCTTGATATGTTTTCCTCTGCCTAACTATGCTATTTATTCACATTTCTTTGCTTCATTTAAACTTTAGACTCCAACTTCAGCATTGGTTCTGTCTTGTAGAGACATCTGGAAAGTGAATTGATTTTGCTCGGAGGACTCTGCTGGCCTATTCTATCCAGTTTGTTCTAGCCCTGAGGTGGCTGTCTTTGACTCACAATACTGGTCTATTTTGGCCTTGTGCTTGGTTTTGACAGCATCATACTTTATGGGCTGGTGTGGATTTCATTCTAGTTTCTCCTCAACAGCCTGGTCTTGTGGTAACTGCTAACCCAGCCCCGAGAAATGAAATCACCAAAACTTCAAGAAGGTTCTTTTCTTTTCTCTGACTCGAAATTTGTGAATGATTTCCATGAATTTAGGAAATCCTGTGGAGTTAGAACCTGGGAATTTGGAATAAGCCTGTCAAGAGTCCTATTCACAGCTGATTGTCTACCCAGTCACTGATTCCTAAGGTACAAGTGAGGACCAAACACTAACACAGCTTTCATGCCCCGTGTTCTACCGTAGACTCTCCTCCTGGCAGAGATTTGGGTAGTGGAAGGTATTAAGATCCCAATTTTGGTCTCTCTCTTGGAAATTAAAGGACTTCCAAGGCATGAAACTTTTGACGATGTTAAGAATTAACCCAACGGCATAAGGGCTCCTGGGGGACATGGTGCAGGATCTTGGAGTAAAGATCTGAATTTAAGAATTCATTCTTTTCTGCCTTTTATCAATGTTGTTGCCTTGGCAAAGTCAATTACCTTCCCAGGATCTCAGTTTTCTTATCTGCAGGATGGGAGAAAAGGGTGAAATCTTCGGGTTGTGATGGTGGTGGTCAGATGGTAGTATGGTATTGATGGTGGTGTTATGTGTATGCAGGGGGGAGGGGCGGGGCAGAGGTACTGAAAGAGTTCATTGGACCAATTAATCAAATACTTAATATTTATATAGAAGATTTGCAGGAAAGCAGCAGTCAGTCAGTCTTTGGAAGATTAATATATGACTCTGTGTGGTAGTGGAATCTTGAACACCGACTCTAATTCTATCCTTCTATCCTGCTCTACCTTCCCCTGCCCTATGCCAAAGCCATCAATTCCTACTGGTCTTAAATTATAGGGTCTTAAGGCTAAGCTTGATGTTGGAGATGAAGTAGAGTTACTTGGTCTCCCTTACTTTGCGTACAAATGATTTATTAGTTTTAAAACTTAAACATTCTTTTTTGCTGTTGTGCTTTTTGATAATACATGATTATTATAGGAACTTGGAAAATACAGAATATTATAAAGAAGTTTAATAATCACTCAGACTTTCATTATCCAAAGATAATTATTAACACTCATTAACACTCATTATTCCTTTCGGACCTTTTCCTTACATAGAATTGCATTTATATATATATGTACACAAAAATAAGTAATGTTAATATTTCAGATATTTAAATAACTTTTTACAAAATTAGGATAATATATGTAATGTGTATTATGATTATTTCCTTTTTCTGCCATGACAGGCATAAGAAGGCCCTTCAATAAGTATTGAAAGAGACTATGAGGTTTATATGTGAAAAAGCATGAACAATAGAATGATCAATAATGAACAAAATGGGGGTGCCCGGGTGGCTCAGTGGGTTAAGTGTCCTACTCTTGGTTTTGGATCAGGTCATGATCTCAGGGTCCTGAGATCAAGCCCAGTGTTGGGCTCTGCGCTCAGTGAGAAGTCTGCTTGGGGACTTCTCTCCCTCTCCCTCTGCCCCTCCCCCAACTCTCTCTCTCTAAAATAAATAAATAAATCTTTAAAAAAAATAGTGAACAAAATAATTGTTAAATTCTCGGAAAGAATCATCCTTTGTTCTCACAGATGGCCCTTTTCTAGGTCGCTCAAATGTTTTGTGGAAAGTATGGCATAGAACATGAAAAAACATAAAGCTTATGAGTAAAAATATTTGATTCAATAACTTTGCTGAATAAGCAAGATTTTATTTTAAATCTTTTACAATAATTTTAAATGGAACCAGGACACGATAAACTTGGTGATGTCATTCCATATTCCACCGCAGTGGTGCTCCCCGTCCAGAACCCAGCAGGACAGTCTGGAAAGGCACGGATTCTGAAGATTATATTGCAGGCAGTGTTTTTATATCCTTGCTCATTGTTTTGCGATCTCCATTGTGATGATTGTCATTTCAAACATTCCATTTCCTCTCTTCCAAGGGGGAGTCATGGGTCAGTTCTACCCTAGATTCTCAGGTAGTGTTATTCTGTATTATAACATTATGTCCTGAGGAGCATGCTTTCATGTATATTGACTTTATATTTACTATTTTTAACCCCTATAGACAAACTTATTATCTAAAACTGTCCTAAGGATCGTATTTGTGGATTCTCTGCCACTTGAGGTATATTTATTATGACTCTTCTATTTTGCATCAAAAGTATTAATGGTTCTTTCTCTCTTTTATAAGCACAAATCATGTGTTTGTGTATCTCATGGACATACGTATTTGAACACTAAGACAGTAGTTATCACATAGCAAAGTGTTCTGCATTTCTCCACTACATTCATAGTTATTTTTTGATTGACTCGAGCCTTGTTTTCAGCTCTATTGAGGTAATAATTGACAAACAGTTGTAATATATATGAAGTGTTCAATGAGATGATTTGGTATGTATACACGGGGAAAGGATTTCCACCAAGTTAATCAACACCTCACATAGTTACCTTTTTTTTTTTTTTTTTTTTTTTTTGGTGAGAACATGCAAGTTCTACTCCCAGTCAGCCACATGATCACGAGGGTAAACAACCAATAACACCATTCTGTACCCACACAACCATTCTGTTTTCCACTTTCAGTACTGTTCAATAAATGACATGAGCTATTCAACACTTTATTATAAAATAGGCTTTGTGTTAGATGGTTTTGCCCACCTGGAGTATTCTGAGCACATTTAAGGTAGACTAGGCTAAGCTATGATGTTTGGTAGCTTAGGTATATTAAATGTATTTTCAACTTGCAATATTTTTCACTTACGATGGATTTATCCAGATACAACCCCATTGTAAATTGGGGATGATATGTATACCTGGGCGTGGAATGAATGGTATGGGTACAGGTAACTGTGTGTAACACTGTAAGGAGCTGCACCCAAGCAGTTTTCTAAACCAGCAGCACCATTTTTCGTAATCCCACTAGCAGTGCACGAAGAATTTGATTTCTCTCTATCCTTTGGAACACTTGCTATCTTTTCGGTTTTGGCCACACTAATGGATGTGAGGGGCTATGTCATTGCTTTAATTTGCATTTTTATAGTCACTAATAATGTGGAACATCTTTTGTGTGATTACTGGCCATGTGTATGGAATCTTTGGAGAAATGTCTATTCAAATCATTTGCCCACTTTAAATTGGGTTATGTCCTTTTATTGTTGAGTTATAAGTGTTCTTTATATATTCTAGATGCAAATTCCTTATAAGATATATGATTTGCAAATATTTTCTTCCATTCTGTGGTTGTTTTTTTCACTTTGTTGATGGTATCCTTGGAAGCACAAAAGTTTTTAAACTCCGATTTCATCCGATTAAATTTTTTTTTTTACTATCTTGCCTATTTTTTCTTTAGTCCCTTGTGCTTTTGATGTCCTAAGAAGGCTTTGTCTAACCCAAGGTCATGAAGGTTTATTCTTATGTTTTCCTCTAAGAGTTTTATAGTTTTAGAACTTACATTTGGTCCTATGATCCACTTTAAGTTCATTTTTGTGTATGGTGTCCAATTTCACTCTTTTGTGTGTGGATTTCTAGTGTCTCAGCACCATTTTTTTTTAAGATTTTATTTATTTATTTGAGAGAGAGAGAATGAGAGATAGAGAGCATGAGAGGGAAGAGGGTCAGAGGGAGAAGCAGACTCCCTGCCGAGCAGGGAGCCCGATGCGGGACTCGATCCCGGGACTCCAGGATCATGACCTGAGCCGAAGGCAGTCGCTTAACCAACTGAGCCACCCAGGCGCCCTCAGCACCATTTTTGATACTCACTGAGTTTTTATGAGTATCAAAATTAACATATATAAAGCACTTAGACGTGCATGGGTATGCATAGCAGCACTGAGTAAATATTAGTTAGTATTTTATCATTTATTGAATGGAATTGTCATATGTCTACTTGTTCGTCTCCCTCAAAAGATGATCTTTGTCTCCATATCCTGGCCTAGTGCCTGACAGACAGTACCTGCTGAACAGATTTTGTTGAATGGATGAATAATAAATAGACCTTCTCTACTGAGGTGGTCAGAGGGTAAAGCAAGTTCCAACACCGATATTCTACTGGGCTTGGCTTGGGTCCTGACCAGAGGGCCTCTCAAAGTTAGAACACATTGACAGTCTCTGCCTCAGGGCATCTCCGCAGAACACACAGCATGCAACCCCTGGGTAGATCACCCTGCAGAACTAGCATCTCTTCAGCATAGTTTTCATTCCTGTGTCACCCTCCTCACCATTTGCTTCCTCCTCCTCTTGTTCTGAGCCTGAACTTGGAGAATGGAATCCCTCTTGAACATCAGTCTCAGCCAAATCTCGTCTGCTGTCACCTTTGGCTTTCAACCCCTGAAGATGCAAAGCTCGCTCCCAGCCTCTTCCCATTCTCCATCCACATTCCTTTCCCACATGATCTCATCTAATGTAATGGCTCTAAATACCAAGTAAGTGTTGATGACTCCCAAACCTGTTACTCCAGCCTTACTGAGATCCAGACTTATATTTTAATTGTCACCTTCATGCCTCATTTTAGATATCTAACAGTTGTCTCAAACTTAACATGACCAAAACTGAGTTCCTCCCACAAACATATTCCTCATCTTAGCAGATGGATTCATGAATTCTCCCAGTGACCGCAGTCAAAAATTTGGGATCCATCCTTGATTCCTCTTATTTTTTTTTAAGATTTTTAATTTATTTTCTTGAGAGAGAGAGAGAGAGAGAGAGTGAGAGTACGTGCATGGGGGGAGGGGCAAAGGGAGAGGAGCAGAGGGAGAGGGAGAAGCAGACTCCCTGTTGAGCGGGGACCCTGAAGTGGGGCTCGATCCCAGGACCCTGGGATCATGACCTGAGCTGAAGTCAGAAGCTTAACTGACTAAGCCACCCAGGTGCCCCCTTAATTCCTCTTTTTCTCTCATCCCCCTATCAGGCAAATCCTACTGAATCTGCCTTCAAAATATGCCGGCATCTTATCACTGCTCATCACCCCCAGCGGTCCCACTTGGGAACAAGCTCGTGTCTGCCCTATGCATGGACTAATGCAGTAGCCTCTGACTGCTCTCCTCTATCCTGGCTCCTCCCCAATTCCATTCTCTAAGTCATAGCCCAGAGGATCTGTTTAAAAACATAGATTAGGTCATGCTACTCCCTTGTTTAAAACTCTCTAATGGCTTTCTATTATGTTAGGATAACATCCCAATTTCTTACCATGACCAACATGACTTTCTTGATTTTTGCCCTTCAAGTAAAAGTTGAAATTTCTACCAGGTACAAAGATTTAATGATAGGAGATTTCAAAGTGAACTTCCCGTTCACAATATTCAGGTTTTCAGAGAAAATGGGCATAAACCTGTTCCATAACTCCTGAAACCCTTTGATAAAATGAAAGCGTTAGAGAGTAGAAAAGAGAGGATTTTGTGAGGAATACATATTTGGAATAGCTATATAATGAAACCCAGTCCATCTTCCACCAAGGAGGACTTACCTTAAAGCTGGTGGTGCTCCAGACCTTCCATGGGGCCCCTTACAAAGCTTACTGTGATATTGCTTCAGTTGGGAGGTATAGTGAGCTAAGATCTTGCTCATGCTTGGGGTATTAAGATAATGAGAGACAAACAGACTAGTTAACTTTTGGGGCAGAGTCAGGAGAATGTGGCCATATTAGGACTGTGGTGGCAGAGCTAGGGCAACAGATGTAGGCCCCAAGGGAGAGAGCACGTGTGTGCAGGTGTCTTGAGGTTTGACCAACAGGACTGTCTGGTAGCGTGAGGAAATGCCAGCAGCAATAATTTGGTGGCAAATATCTAGGGGCTGAGGAAGGAGTCTCAAGGGATCACCCCAAATAGAGATGCTTTCTCCCCATCAAAGGGAATTGCAGGAGAGAGAGCCCAGTGGGAAACCTCCAGAGCCCCGAAATTTCTCCCATGAAGGAGCTTCACCATGCAACATCTGCCAGGCCTGGAAAGTACAAAGCTTTGGTGCTAGTCCAAGTGAGACCCTTCCTGCCCCTTTTCCATTCTCTACCTGCATTAACCAATCCCAGAGGAGTTGCAGGTGCAGCCATCTTGTTATTTTGTATTCCTATATTGGACAGAAAGGTCCACTTTCTGTTTTGAGGTTTTTTTGTGGCTTAAAGTGATCTTGGAACAATCTATTTGATAAGAGTGAATAGTCATGTGGCCCGCTAGAGTCCTTATTCTCTGTTAGGAGAAGGCCTCACTTGGTAAAATTAGAAGAAATGATGGATAAAAATGAATGAAATTATGACTTGATAATACTATGAGTTCAGCCAGCTGTATATGGCAAAGGCTCTACTTGCTTGGGCCCCTTAGCCCATGTCCCTGAGAATGCCTTCCCCAGCCTACAGGTCTGAAGGAGCAACTTTTCCCTCTCCAGCTATTCTCTGGCAATCTTACTTGCCTGTTTTCTTCACAGCACCGATTACTACATGAAAGCGTCTTGTTCGCGTGTGTTCTTATTGGCAGTTACCTTCCCATCGGACTACAAGTTCTCTAGAAGTAGGAATCCCACCTCTTTGGTTCACTGCTCTATGCCCAGTGACTCGATGAGGTACTCTGTGTATATAAGTGCTCAATAAATATTTGTTGAGTGAATGCATAAAAACTGTATGAGCAACATAGATCTGAGAGCGGGAGAAATGCATATTCACCCAACTTCAGTGAGATCTCTCTTTCTATTGTGGATTTTTCATTTTAATATAATTCTACATTGATACTGTGGTAGTGACAACTGTTTTTACATTATTTGTATAACGATTTTTCTTTCATCACAAGGTCACAATCCCAAAAGAAACACATAAAAAAAAGTTCCAAACAAATGTGGAGAAGGGACACATTTGAAGAATTAAATAGAAAACATTTGACTACAGATCAACTTGACTATATTTTCTTTCAAGAAAATATTTTTGCTTTTTAACGTGGTCTCATAGGGATTTAGTGTTGGTGTTGGAGGTCAGGACAGCACACACAGCTGGCAGGCTATGGTATCTCAGTGTGGCACATAGACTCTGAGATGGTTCTCCATGACCTCCAACTTTGGTATCTGCACCTTTTTGTAAGCCCTGCCCTTTGAGTGTCCCTGCAGCCCGTGACTTGCTTCTAGCCAATAGAATATGGCAAAGGTGATGAGATGTTACTTCTGTGATTATACTGTGCTATTTAAGAGTCCATTTTGCTAGCCAGCTCAGTCTAGAGACTGTCTTTGCTGGCTTGATGAAGTAAGGTGCCATGTGGAAACAGCCCACTTGGCAAAGACTGCCTGTGGCCCCCCGGAATCTGAGGCAGCCTTCAGCCAACATGCAGCAAGAAGCAGATGGCCCTCGGTCCCACAACCACTAGGAAATGAGTTCTGTCGCTGGAACATAAAACCAGTTTAAGCCATTATCATTCATTTATACCTCAGGGTCCGTGAAGGATTTAAGAAGAGGTTTGGTAGAAGTGTGGACCAAGGCTTCTGACCTTGAAGGGGATGACTGCTCATAGGTGAGGGTGGATGCATAACAGGGAAGCCCAGCTGGAGACAGACTTGTCTGTCATCGCTGTTTCGCTTAGCTCTTGGCCATATGAGTGTCTCCATATACTTGTTGCCTATACACTTGATGTCTTAAGAATGATCTGATGGGGAGATGTATGTTTATAGGGCCCAAAGGGGAAATAAAAAGGATGGCACCCAGTCACAGAGACACTGTGAAAAACCCTCTTCATTGATGCTAATGATGGTAGCATGCAGGCAAAACCAGAGAAGGCGAATCAGGGGCAGTGGGTAGGCCTAGTGGTAACTGAATCCACGGGAAATGTGCATCCTCACTGAGCTGAGCTCACCTTTCCCCAGTAGCCTGAGCATCTGCCTTCTAAGTGGACTGTGATTCAGATGTAGAGCCCGAGCAGTCTTCTCATACCCCCCAGGACCGATCAAAAGAGGGACGGTGGGTGGGGGAAGGGAGGAGACCGGGGAGCAAGACGCAAGGGTCGGAGAGGGGCCGGAGGGGCCGGAATGCAGCCGGCACTCTCAGTCTTCTTCATGCTGCTCTCTGTCCTGCTGTGTCTCCTGGAAATCCTGGCCAACGGCTTCATTGTGCTGGTGCTGAGCAGAGAAAGGATGCGGCGTGGGAGGCTGCTTCCCTCTGACGTGATCCTCGTTAGCTTGGGTGCCTCCCGCTTCTGCCTGCAGTGGGTCGGAATGGTGAACGACTTCAACTACATCCTCCACCTGCACGAGTACAGCCAAGGACCTGGCCGGCAATTCACTGGTCTCCACTGGCACTTCCTGAACTCGGCCACCTTCTGGTTTGGCTCTTGGCTCAGTGTCCTCTTCTGCATGAAGATTGCCAACTTCACCCACCCCACCTGCCTCTGGCTGAAGTGGAGGTTGCCAGGGTCAGTGCCCTGGCTCCTCATGGCTTCTCTCCTGATCTCTTTCATTGTCACCCTGCTCTTCTTTTGGGGAAGCCAGGCTGTGTATCAAGGATTCCTAATTAGAAAATTTCCTGGGAGCATGACCTTCAAGCCGTGGAGCCAGAGGCTGGAAATTCACTATTTCTTGCCCCTGAAACTTATCACCTTGTCAGTTCCCTGGCTCTGTCTTTCCGGTCTCAATTGCACTGTTGATTAATTCTCTGAGGCGACACACAGGGAGGATGCAGCGCAGCACCCACAGCCTGCAGGACCCCAGCGGCCAGGCTCACACCAGAGCTCTGAAGTCACTCATCCCCTTCCTCATTCTTTATGCTCTGTCCTTTGCATCCCTGTCAGAGAGTGACTGGTACTGGCCATGGCAGATTTTAATCTACCTGTGCACATCCTACATCCTCATCCTCAGCCACCTCCAGCTTCGAGGGGTGTGCAGTCAGCTACTTCTGTTGGCCAGGGGCTTCCAGCTGGCCTAGGTGGCATGGTCCCACCCAGACCCCTGGAAGAGACTCAGAGGACAATGATGGAACCAATGCCCACTTACATGGAAATAGCTTCACAGGCAGCCATCCCTTGGACTCTACTCTGGGCTTCCTCCTTTGGGAAGGAGAGGAGGGAAGTCAAATCTGGGGATTCTCTGAATGAGATTCCTTCCTTGGGACATTGTTAAATGTCCTCAGAGAGCCAGTATTGTCCAGAAATTCAGAATATAAAGTTTTGTTTACTCTCTATTTTGTATCGCCTTCATTATGTGGCAGCTTTCAGTTAAGAAGTCTTGATGAAAAGGTACATGTGATCTCAATAGCCTCCCAGGGAATGAAGAGCAAATGTGTCTATGGCTGAACTAGGGTGTGGTTGGGGAAGGAGCATCCCTCTTTTTTTTTTTTTTTTAAAGGTCTTATTTATTTATTTGACAGAGAGAGACACAGCGAGAGAGGGAACACAAGCAGGGGGAGTGGGAGAGGGAGAAGCAGGCTTCCCGCCGAGCGGGGAGCCCGATGCGGGGCTCGATCCCAGGACCCTGGGATCATGAGCTGAGCCAAAGGCAGACGCTTAACGACTAAGCCACCCAGGCGCCCCAGGAGCATCCCTCTTGAGGATAATGTAATGGTTGCCATGGGAGCCCCAGCGGATGGTAATTGTGGCTGACAGTGGTCAGGGCTGTGATGTCTAACAGCCCTCGCTTTTGTGGAGATTCTTTTTCCTTCGCCACCCTGGGAGAATTTGGTTTTAATTTTATGAAAACTACTGGAAGGTTTCTTTACAGCAACCCATTTCTTTTCTCATTATTATTTCATTGTTCTGCCTTCAGTTTTCTCCCCTCCGAGGTCTAAGTGGCAGCCAGACTTTTTCCATGTTTATTCTTCCTTTAGAATCACACATTGTAATTTTCCACGTTTTCAAATTGTCTCTGGAAATTCTTTGTTTTTCCTCGAGCAAGTCACGAAGTCACATGTGAATTGAATAAACATGTACTTTGAGTTCTGGAAAACGAAGACTCAAGAGTTTCATTTAGTTTGTGTCCAAAAACTATTTAACCTTTTTTTGTTTTTAAGAATCACCCTATTAAATCTTGTGTTTAAATGTTGTTTTGAAACAGCTTGCTCCATTTACTATACAAACAATTCTAGAAATGACTTTGGAAAAAATTCTAGTCAGAGTTGGGTGCCTCCAAGGCAGGCTTAAAAGTTTTTGCTCAGACACACCAGTGTGCACATTTCAGAGTCTAACTTGCAATCGGATGTCTGGTAGGCAGAAATTTTACTGTCCTCTGAGAGTGAAAGTAGTTCCCCTACTGATTAGGGTATATGCTGCTGAGTGGAAGTACACTCATGAACTAAAATCTCTGTGCAGATTATTCCATATTTTTACTTTGAACACTTATTTTTTAATAGGTTACATCTGCATGGCTAAAAATTCAAAATGTACTCGAGAGTGTATATAAAAAATCGCTCTCATAACTCCCCCTTCTGAGGTATTCTCATCAGTTTTATGTCCGTCCTTCTAGAGATATTTCATTCGATAGCAGAAAGCCACTCATAGCTAACTACCAAACCAGTCACCTAACTTACTTATATATTCCACACAAGGAACTCACGAACCAACTGACTTACTGGCTTCTTTCTCCTTCTGTCCTTCTACGCAGATGGGTGCACAGTACGCATGCTCTTCCGCTCCTTGCTCTTTCTACTTAACATATCTTGGAGATCTCCCTGTTGGGGGAACACTGCATTTCCTCACTTTTAGGTTCTCTGTTTTTTGTTTTGACATAGATGCACCACAATGTCTTTAATTGGTCGCCTGTTTGTGGTCATTTAGGTTGCTTCCTGTCTTTTGCTATTACGGCAATGTTGCAGTGTTGAATGAATCTTCTACATAAGTAATCTTGCACGTGTGCCAATTAACCGTAGGATAAATTCCATGAAATGTGATTACTGGGTCAAGTGGCATGTGCATTTCTAATTTTTTTGATTAACTTATTTAATTTAAATTCAGTTAGTTAGCGTGTAGTGTATCATTAGTTTCAGATGTAGAATTCAGTAATTCATCAGGTGCATATAACACCCAGTGCCCTCCTTAATGCCCATCTCCCAAGTTACCCCATCCTCCACCCTGCATTTCTGATTTTGACGGATATTGCCCTCTATAGGTTTGGATCAATTTACTTCCCCATCAGCAGTTTAGGAGTGCACTTATTTTCACACTTTCTTTTTTGCCAATCTGTTAGGTAAAAAATGGCCAATTAGTGTAGTTGTCATTTGCATGATTCCTATTTTGAGTAAGGTTTATTATTATTTTATATGATTAGAGCCATTTGTGTGTTTATTTTCTGTAGACAGTTATAGCTTTGCTTACTTTTAGACTTGGATTTTTGCTTTTTTCTTACTGCCTTGTAGGAGCTCTTTATATCTTAGAGAAATTAGCTCTTTGTTTTTGATACAAATGGCAAAACATTCTCCCGCCCTCAGTGTTTTTTATTTTATTTTTTAAATTTTTAATTGTTAGGTTAATCACCACGCATTACATCATTAGTTTTTATTTTAATTTTTCTTGATACCAATATTAATTTAATTTAATTTAATTTTTTAAAGATTTTATTTATTTGACAGAGAGAGATAGCGAGAGAGGGAACACAAGCAGGAGGAGAGGGAGAGGGAGAAGCAGACTCCCTGCTGAGCAGGGAGCCTGATGCGGGGCTCGATCCCAGGACCCTGGGATCAGGACCTGAGCCGAAGGCAGACGCTTAACGACTGAGCCACCCAGGCGCCCCCCAATATTAATTTTAAAACCTTTCTTATTATGAAGTAATTATAGACTCACAGGAAGTTGTGAGAATCGTGCAGAGCCCTATGTGCCCTCAGTTAGCTCCCCCGATGGTAGTGTCTTACATAGCCGTAGGACCGCAGTGAGACTGGGAAACTGATACAGGTGTGTTACTGCTAAGAAGTCTACAGATCTTATTCAGTTTCCCCTATTCTTTCAAACCTGCATTCATGTGTGTGTGTGATTTGATGCAATTTTATCCCATGTACAGATTCATGTAGCCGCAGCCGAGGCATACAACTGTTCCATCACCACAAAAGAACTCCTACGTGTTACCCATTTGTATTGTACCTGCCTCCCACCTTACCCTCCGTGTGTTTTGATTTTTGCTTTTTACTTTTGTAACAATGGCTTTTGCCATGCAGATTTTTTTTTTTGCTGAATTTATTTATTTAAGTTTTGTT
The DNA here is from genome assembly GCF_003265705.2 of Callorhinus ursinus. Lineage (NCBI taxonomy): Eukaryota > Metazoa > Chordata > Mammalia > Carnivora > Otariidae > Callorhinus > Callorhinus ursinus. The sequence continues at coordinate 79,934,133 of NW_027397074.1, forward strand.
TTTTTTTAAGATTTTATTTATTTGTTAGAGAGAGAGAGAGAGAGAGAGAGAGAGCATGAGCAGGGGGAGGGGCAGAGGGAGAAGCAGGCTCCTGCTGAGCAAAGAGCTGGATGTGCACTCGATCCCAGGACCCTGAGATCATGACCCAAGCTGAAGGCAGACGCTTAACCAAGTGAGCCACCCACCCAGGTGTCCCTTGCTGAATTTATTTAAAACAATAATGACGGCTGGAATTTTGTCTCATAGTTTGAAGGTATTCCTCACTGTGATATCATTAAAAAAAACCTGCCTTTTGGTTTCTTCTAGTACTTTTATGCTTTCATTTTTATATTTAAGTACTTAACCCTTCTGGGATGTATTCTGATATAAGATATCCTATATGGATAAATTTTTTTCCCAAATGATCAGCTTGTTGCCTTAACACTTTTTATTGTACAATTTTTTTCTCCAGTGATTTAAAATACTACCTTTTATCATTACTAAATTCCTATACATATTGGTTTATTTCCAGACTTTCTATTCTGTTTTGCTGACTTGATATAATCATGTGCCACTATCACAGCATTTTAGGTATTTTAGGTTTATGATGTTTGAATGACTGGTAAGCTAGTCTTTCTTCATTGATCTTCTTTTCTAACTTTCTTGGCTATTATTTTTCAAATAATAGTGTCTGGTCCCAAACAAAAATTCCTTTTTAGGAAAATTAAGTTGGATACTGCTAAGTGTATAATTCAACATAAGGAGACATACATATCCATGATGTTGAGTCTCTCTGTTCAAGATTATGGTATGCTTTTCCATTATTCAAGATTTCTTTTATTATTTTCAGTGGTGTTTTAATTTTTTAAAATACAGATCTTTTACATGATGTGATATGAATGCCTATGGGTAATTAACCCGTTATGCCTTAGTTTCCTGGCATATTCACTGAGGCAATAACAACTGTCTTGAAGTTCACTTAAGCAGCTTTTTAAAAAATTTTTTTCATTTAAATTCTAGTTAGTTGACATACAGTGTAATACTAGTTTTGGGTGCACAATGTAGTGATTCAACGCTTCCCTACATTCTCTGGTGCTCATCATGGCAAGTGCCCTCCTTAATCCCCACCACCTGTTTCCCCCACCCTCCCCCCACTTCCCTTCTGGTAATCATCTGTTTATTCTCTGTAATTAAGAGTCTGTTTCTTGGCTTGTCTCTCTCTCTCTCTTTTTCACTTTGTTCATTAGAAACAATTTTTTTTTTCAAGCCCCAATGCAGGGCTTGAACTCATGACCCTGAGATCGAAAGCTGAGCTGAAATCAAGAGTCCGATGTTTAACCAACTGAGCCACCCAGGCGCCCCTGTTCATCTGTTTTGTTTCTTAAATTCCACATAGGCGTGAAATCATATGGTATTTGTCTTTCTCTGACTGACTTATTTTGCTTAGCACATAACAGCTTTTGACATTAGCTAAGGGAGACAAAAAAAGAGCTAAGAGTTGTGTTTTTCCTTTGAAGATATAAGGGGTAAAGGAGAAAGCCGGAAGAGGAATAGTAAGAGTTACTAAACATTATCTAGCCGTTAGCTTTAAACTGCGTTCCATATTACGTGTTGTGATGTCGCCATATTGAGCTGTTTTATTGAGAAAAGAAATGAAAAGACTGAGAAAATGTATTGGAGATTAAACCAGCAGGAAATCAGATTGATTGGTGGACTTTGGATCATGTGCTAGGCATTCCACAGCCCTCTTCTGGTGGCATTTCCTAATGGCAAATCCAGTTCTGTGGTGTCAGGAAAGCTTAGCTAAAACCTCTATCTTATCGGCCCATGGCAAATATCACAGCTCACTGCCAAAGGTTTCATAGAAGAAATTTTGAAAAAATTTAAAAACATAACGCAAAACAATATATAAGTCAGGATGTGATAACGTTGTGGAGGGCCACCGATTTTTTGAGAATGTATTTGGTGAGCAGATATTTTTGGAGTGCCCGCCTGTAGACACGCCCTGGGCATTACAAACGTTGTTTCTACCCGCATGGTGTTTTCAGTCTTGTGGGGAGCCAGAGGCAAAGTGTCTAGTCATACAAATGAGCATATCACTACAAATCCCTCAGCAGGTGATAACACTGTGGATGAGATGACATTTAAACACATAATTCCGGGTGCCCGTAGACCTGGAAACCTGTCAGTGAATTCCAGGCTGAGAACCCTACTCTCGAAGTGGTAGTTTCGTTGTGTGATTGTTGAAGCAGAGTGCTGGGGGGGGGGGGGGGGGGGGGGGGGGGGGGTGTGCGGATTTTTGTTCTGGATAGAAGAGACTGGATTTGTGCTTTCCTGACAAAGCAGGGAGGTCTTACCATTAGGGATCCTCTACCATGAAATTCCCAGGTCTGTTCAGAATGGCCATGGAACAATGTTCCTCATGCCCATTTACTCCCTCCTTTGTCTCTGAGTGACTCCAGAAATACTCTCCTAATATAATTCCCACCTCAGGCCTCAGTTTTTCTCTCCTGTTCTTCACGCACTGGTTTATTCTCCATGAAAAAAGATTAAAAAAAGTATGAAGGCTTTGCCAGGCTCTTACCTTTGATAAGAATCAGACCCATTTTTGTGAATCAGTATTAGAAAAGCAGACTCCAAATCCTTCCTTAACCAGACTGGGACCTGTCTAACCAGAGGGTTGCCTCTTGAGATATGGCATGAGATCAGAAAAAACAGGGTTGTCCCCGCTTACAAAAACACCAAGTAAACTCTGTTTATTTTTACTTAGGCTTCAGAGTGTTACTCAGATGTCTAACTTTTCATTTAAAAAAGAAAAAAGGAAATTAGAAGGCACTTTACAGTTACCCCTCTGTTCAATCTCAACTTTAAGATCTGTTCACTTTTACTTTTAACATTTCCCTATGTTTTAAATAATTTCTAGTCTACATTCTTCCCAACTCTTCTGGTCTTTGAAACCTTATCTACCTGCTCTACGAAGGCTGCCCTAATTAGAGGAAGTTGAATTATAAATAGTTGTTTCACTTAACTCTCTCTAGTTAAGCGTGAAATAGAGAGTTTGTTGGACTGAAGGAAGAAAAAGTGTGTGCTACTTGTGTTTGTCTAGTCTAGCAGGCCCGGTCCACAGGAAGAGAACAGCTTCTGGAATACCCTGTAAGATGTGCTCTTCCCCGTATCAAAAACTCTGCTGTCTTGCAGGGCCTCTAAAGCAAATTCTTTGGCCTAGTTTTCAGAGACCTATAAAGTCCACCTCCTCTTTCCAGCCTTACTTCCGCCTCATACCTCCTCAGAATGAAGTCTTTGTTCTAACCCAACTGGTTTGCTCACTCTTTCCCAGACAGACCTCAGTTTTTTCTACTTCCTCCCTTCATTTGTGTCGTTCCCCCACTCACCAAGGGTGGACATATCTCTCTCAACTCCCTCAACTGTCCAAATTTGACCATTTTCTAAGGCCCAATTTAATTTTTTCTTCTCCCTTGATCCCTTTTTAAAAAAAAGATTTTATTTATTTATTTATTTATTTATTTATTTATTTATTTATTTAGAGAGAGCATGAGAGGGGGGAGGGTCAGAGGGAGAAGCAGACGCCCTGATGAGCAGGGAGCCCGATACGGGACTCGATCCCAGGGATTCCCAGACTCAGCAATCACGACCTGAGGGGAAGGCAGATGCTTAACAGACTGAGTCACCCAGGCGCCCCTCCTTTAATCCCTTTTCAAACCATCCAGATTTTTTTCCCTTCATGGCAGAATTTCATGAATTCCATGGGGTTTTTAATCTCTATCCAGTATTTGGTAATTAACCAAATATTCCCTTATTTTATTTTTTGCATTGTTGGATTATGTTGCAAGCTCTTTTTTCTTTTTCGGCACTTATGTTTTATCTTTCTAAATAGTCTCCAGGTTGTGGGGAAGGATCTCTTATCAGACTTTGTGTGTTTCTTGCAGCACCTGGTGCGGTGTATTGCACACCAATCTATTTACTGATTGATATTTCTTTCCAAGACCTGAATGGTGTCCCAGGTCCGTGATGCTCTTAGCACCTGGGAGGAGGGGGTTGGGATGATAACCGCGGTGAGGAAGGGCTTCAGGCTGGGCACAGAAGAGGTGTTCATTAAATGTGGTATTTGGTGATTGACTGCAGAGGTGAAGTTGACATTTAGGGAGATGGTGAAAGTGGTCGTGGGGATATTGCTGATGTTCATCCAGTCAACAAATGTTTAACATTTCTGATTGGTGTAAACTGCTTTTGAATCTTGATGAGAACAGGTCAGAGCTACCAAGATTTCAGAACTTGTCGTTATCTATATATGCCTTCAAAAACAAAGAGTACATTTTTCACATACACACACACACACACACACACGTGCACAGTTACACAAATACTTAATCCCTTAGTACAAGCTTCACTGTCCTTAGGGAGCAGCCTTCTCTTTTCCACTTCTCAGTTTGTCTGTATTTCTCTGTTAATACAACCGAGTTCCTACCCAGCATTCAGCTCTGGGCCCCGGCAGCCCTAGGACACTGGAACCACCATAACAATCTGGTGTGTGTGACATCCACACAGTCACGTGGTTCAGCACGTGGTGTCCACAGGTGGGCGGGTGCATGGTCACCACCGTCTCCATCACAGAATTTGCCAGGCCCACAAGCCAAGAGACAGCTGCCAGCCCAGCACAGCACCTGGGGCTCCT
>NW_027397074.1:79938814-80124569 GCF_003265705.2 Callorhinus ursinus
GGGCACTAAGATTTTATCGGTTACTGGGTTTGGGGATCAAAGCATGTGTATTACACATAACTATTTGGGGGGGGTGCCACTGAATGGGATCAGGAGAGGTTCAGGAAAGTCAAAACTCCTTTTGACCTCCACTCTTCAGTGTTTTGAATGTGTGTCTGTATATACTGAGCACATCAGTTTATACTGTTGATTGGGTGACTGACCAAGACCAGGGACTCGATTGAGGAGCTCAAAAACAATGAGTTGCATTTTCTGGGTCATGGGAAGACCATGACCAATCAAAGAGCCTCCAACTATAATAGTGAGAAAAACACAGGGGAGGATCCCAGGGCAGTCCTGGCTGCTCCCAGCAGTTTGGGCTCTACTCTCTCATCACCTCCTCTCAACCTTCCCTGTGGGGGACTTACCGAGGTTCGGTGCTCGTCTCATGCACATAATTCCTTTTGGATGAGGAGATGGCACATTTCTTAGAAAGTCTTGAAGCAGCAGTCCAACCTCTTCTGGGGGATGGAGTTTTTACTTTCTCAGTCTAAGCTGGTAACTTTTTAGAACATAAGAATCCCCAGAGGGCAATTACTTCTTCTTGGTGTGTACCTTTATTCACCCCTGCCCCCAGCTACTTGTCTGCAATCACAGCTCTCCACTTTTTTTAGTTCCCTATGGGACAAACATTTTGAAAACATTTTATCTCCACTTTTAATTGTCCTTCTAGTTCCCAAGACTAATGAGCCCTTCCTTCTCTGACCTTTGGATCATTCACTGCCCTTCAAGGCAATGGCATTGCTGAGGACTTTTGGCAGGAGTCAGGAGACAGGAATATTTACTCTGAGTTGATGGAAAGGGATTGAGATTAATTGGGAAAGAGAAGAGGAGCTAAAATCTCAGAGTCTGATCTCCTTTCTAAGGCAAGAAGATGAGTGCACCTTCTCCCCTCTTTCTGCACACCCAGTTTTAGCGACCAGGGAGTGGTGAGTAAGATTGCACAGTAAAACCATCATGTCCATGGCCTGGAAGCCACTGAGAAGTCCCAAGTTCACAGTCATGAAATATTTCCATGGACTCTTCAGTGGTCTCCAATATCACATTTCTGTTGAGTTGTGTTTCCTTTGCATATTTTCATACCACCAGAAGTTTTCCTAGCTCTCACTAAGCTTGATCTCCCGGTTCTTGATCATCTTCCACAAAGTTTTAATCTCTTTACTGGAGTTAGTTAGAAGGAGCAGAGAAAACAATGGGTCAGGATGGGGTTTTATTCCCAGTATTTACCTATCGATTTCTATGCAATAGAATATAGGTCTTTGAGAAGATAGGAATAAAAAACAGAGATATTATTAGCGACTTACTCATTAGAATTTTTCTATAATAATTGATAATATCAGCAAGATAAAGGCTTAATTATCTTGAAGATTTGTCACTCTAATGACAACGGACAGGGGAATGGTAGTTTTATTTCTTCCTCCCTCAGGTTTACCTCTGCTCCTTCCATCACACAGCAAAGCTCAGGACACCAAGGACCTGATGCTGTCCTAACCTTAAGGTCCATTGAAAGCAAAAACTGATGTGACCTTCTGTCTGAGAGCTGTAACCAAAAGTTAAGGAGGATGGCAGAGCTAGAAGTCTGAGGATACCATGAGGGAGAAGAGGAAAAGTGACACCTGCCGGGTGGGCCTTGTGATGCAAGTCAAAGGGAGACTCAGTATGGTCAGATGTAGGTGAGCCAAGTAGAAAGGAAAGAACTTTTGGGGACCATCTTCCCCAGATGACGTAGTGAATGATCATCTAATGAAAATATCTCCTTGCTGGCAAAACAAAAATGTATCTTTCCTACTTTTCTGAACACAGGTGATATGTAACTGGATGAGAAAAGTAGGTTAGAAAATTGTAGGTTCCGTATGATCCTATATTGCATAAAATAATATACTTACAGTTGGTTGCGTATAAAGATAGGAACGTAGAAGAAGAACTGGAAGCATGATCAAAAATATCAACGGGTTATCTCTGGTAATAGGTTTGCAGGTATTTTTATTTTCTTTTTGTTCATCTATATTTTGAAAAATGTCTACAATAAACATATTATTTTTCTAATAAGAATCTCAGTGACATTTTAAAAATAATTGATATCGAGGTATCCTATTGAGACAGGAACACTGGGAAATCAATTCATTGGCTCAAGTCTAGCGGTACTGAATGGCCTTTGAGTAACATGGGTGAGTGTTAGGGTAGAAGGGAGGTATCATTATAATTCTGACTCAGGAAAGTAGATATGATGGCTGGTTTTATGTTATTTAGACCCTGTGAGATAGACCTATAAACAGCCTATGGTGGTAGACACTCTGGACCAGGGACAGAACAATTGTTTTTTGCTCTGGCTTTGGTATAAATGGCTCTGTGACTTTGGGCATGTCATTTAAACTCCTGGATCTCAGTTTCATCATTTGTGAAACAGGAATTGGATTAGACCTCTAAGGACCCTGCAGTTCTGGAAGTCTCTTTGCTTGTGCGGACTTTAAAATATTCTGCTTTCATCCTAGATATGGAGGTCAGAGACTGTTGTGGGTTCCAGACTGTGGTCTTGAGGAGATAGGAGTAACTGTCTCCTTTGAGCCTGATCCACACCGGGAGCTACATTGGCAATCAATATTTTATGTACTATTGGGACCCCCTAGCCCTTGGGGATAATTCACTGCCTGCTTTGTCCATGCAGCCCCAGACCTGCTCCTTGCTGGATCTTTCTCCTCACTTTTTTGGAATTGCACTACCCCCACCCACTTCCCTACCCCCTACCTCTCCACCCAATATCTCCTTGCCACGAGACTTTCCTGTTGCTCTGAATACTTTATTCACTTCCTTTGAACTACTATATCTGGTTCTCAGTTATGCACATTTCCCATTCATTTCTTTCCACTTGGTGGGTTTTGTTTCGTTTGTTTTTTTTTTTTACCAGAATTAGCTTTTCCCCATCTTTCCCCAATGAAATGTCAAGAGGCACCTTGACAGGAAGGCTGATGACTGCTCTACTTGACAGCAGTTTTAATAGCCTTGGATACAGCTTATCACTAATTAGCTCTGTCATGAGAGGGTCTGAATACTGCTCTGCCTCCTACCTCTCTACACACTAGGAAAAAATTTTTTTTTAAGATTTATTTATTTATTTGAGAAAGAGAGAGAGAGAATGCACGTGCATGAGTGGGGGGAGGGGCAGAGGATGAGGGAGAGAATCTCAAGCAGACTCCCTGCTGAGCAGTGGAGCCTGAGGTGGGGCCTGATCCCAGGGCCCAGGAGGTAATGACCTGAGCTGAAATCACAAGTGCGTCACTTAACTGACTGAGCCCCCCCAGGGGGCCCCCAGGAAAATTGTTTAAATGGTATCTCTATTCTTTGGTCTTCTCTCTGTGCCTAAGCGTGTGACTTGGGGGAAACCTCTGAAGTGGTGGTGGGGGTGGTGATGAGAAAGAAAGATTTGGCAACTAATCTTTAATGAGTCCTAAACGCTTTGTAAGTAGCATCGCCTTGAAACTTTATATAATTTCCTTATTATGTATTGACATTGGACACGTACAGCACAGCCCCTTTCTTGGAAAAGAAGTCTTTCCTTAATAGACTGACAGCACACAGGGAATCTAGGACAACCTTTACTTCAAGATCAACTTGCCAAAAAAAAAAAAAAACGATCAACTTGCCTATGGATGGGGTAACAAATTTAAATACATTCTTCTTGGATGTTTGGTAAAAATATACCTTCCTTGTTTTCAGTAATGATCTTATCTTTCTAAGTCTACATCCTGATGGGCAGTATGGAAAGGGGGAAAAAGCAAACAATGTAAGATGCCAATTAAAACTATCTTAGTTTCCCACAGTGCAAACAGTCTCTTTTGACTTAAAATAATTTTTCCAAGTAAATATTTAATTAACTCAAAATTTGACCTCTGATCAGAATGGTTTATCTCTTTCTCTCCTTTTCTTCAGGTGACTTTCGTGTCGAAGAGAAAACCTGATACTCTGGGATATGGTGGGACTCGGGGTGGGGGTATAGAATCACTCCTGTCTCACGCCCGTACTGTGTTGGTCTCTGAGGTTGTGCAGACCCTCTCGTCTCTGTGCATGTGTACATGGTTTCTGTTGAGAACCTAGATCTTGCCTTTAGCATCACTGTTGAAGTCTGTGGCATTGTCAGGGCTCAGTGGCAATCCTTTTGTCGAAATGATCCTCCGTCAGGCTTTTCTGATGTGATTCCCCCAAACACATACATAGACACCACCTGCAAGAACTGACTCTGATTCCTTTTGGGGCCCTGGCTGAGGAAGTTTACTTTTTGGCACCTCCTCTCCAAAAAGCTCATCCTCCCTTAGCAGGTTGTCTAGTTCTGCACCTCACATTGGAGCCACGTAGAAAGTTGGGACGTATATCCTACGTCCTAGGAGCCAGAAACATGGCTCAGGTTGACCTATCTGGCAGGCTCCTCCACTGCTGCTCTGGAATCCCTTGACCTTGGAGTTTCTGAGCTGCCTTGAACACTCGTGTCTTGCCAGGTCTCCAGTAAGGATCAGAAAAGCATTTCCACTCTTGGCCCTCTCTTCATGTGTCACTTCTCCATCCCCGGGGAACTTGTCCCTCAGAGGTATGGTCAGGACACATATATTTGACTGTCTGCCTCTTGTACTTTTCTCTTCATTTCTCCCCACACCTGTGTCAGAAAGGAAAGGTTTTTCTCCTCTAAGGAATGCAGGGACTCCCCCAGCTCCTATCCTGAATTCCCTGTGCTCCTAATTTATCAAAATCTCGGTGTTCAAATCCAAAGGCTATGGGTGCTTCAGGACAGTAAGACATGTGGAATTAATAGAGATAAAACTATATTAATCTAATATTCCTGGGTACCTGGGTGGTTCAGTCGGTTAAGTGTCTGACTCTTGATTTTGGCTCAGATCATGATCTCAGGGTCGTGAGATCAAGCCCCACGTCAGACTCCATGCTGAGTGTGGAGTCTGCTTAAGATTCTCACTCCCTCTCCCTCTGCCCCTCTAAAAAAAAAAAATCTAATATTCCCAAGGTATTATTTGTTGTACCTACTGTTTTTCACGTAGTGCCCATCTTTCAGGGGGAAATCAGGTATCTCTTCTCTCCCCTGTTCAGCTCACCACACCTGCCCCCACTGGACAGGTTGGACCTTCATTTTCAACTCCCCGAGTTTCCATTGAGGAAATTCTCCTAGCTCCTCTCCCCATGGGCTCTTTTAGTCTTTGTGTTCTGTATGCATCCCAGCCGTGATTTAGCATTCAGTTTCTTCTTGGTCTTTGGCCTGGGTTGCCAGTCATTCTGTTCCATTCTGTTCTTCCATGTTTACAACTGACTGGGCCGGTGGACCATATGGGTAGAGGGCATAGAGGAATGTAGCCACAACATGTCTGACTGCAGGACTAAGCAGCAACATGACAATCAGATTATGATCACTAAGCATAAGGTACGTGAAATATTTTGCTAAAAGACCCTGTTTGATTCTTCTTGAGAGGCCCTTCTCAGTTCCCATAGCTTGCTATGGGGTTGGCCCTAACTCGGGGACTGGGTATGTGCTATGTCCTAGGGAATGAGAGAGGGAAACATTAATCTGTCAAATTCAGGTAGGCACAGACCTGGCTAGAGCTGGACAATTGTTTAAAAACCAGTGCAGATGAAAATCAATATATGTCTGATGTCAAATCTTACTAGACCATACTGCCTCCACCATTCCTTCCTTTCTGAAACGACGTGGTTGCAAATGGAAGACTGTGGAGGTCTCTTGATGCTCTGACATTCTGAAATTCTCTACGTAGAGATAGGCAGAAGGGGAGGCAGTATCTTTCTGCTTCAGGATCTTTTCCATGCCCCAATTAAGCAAAACAATATCTCTTAATACTCAAAAGGAGCAGGGAAAATGTTTCTGACTGGGTGTTTCCTGCTACTCTTAGATAGGGTTACTTCCTGGCCTTTATGCAAGGAAGCTGACTTGTGTTTTTCTCTGGAGTCTTCTGGCTAACTTCTAGACCTAAGAATTTGCCTCAATTTTGCCTTAACATTTTGGATCCCGTGGTGGGCTAAATAATGCCCCCCCCCACTTACGTCTACATCCTGATCTCTGGAGCCTGTGAATTTTACCTTCTATGGCAGAAGGGGCTTTGTGGATGTGATTAAGAATTCTGAGATGGGGAGATTATCTTGGATGGTTCCAGACGTGCCCAACACTGTCACTTGTATCTTACAAGAGGGAGGCAGGAAGATCAGAGTCAGAAAAAGATGTGTCGATAGAAACAAGAGTTTGCAGTGATGTGAGGAAGGAGTCACAAGTCAAGGAAGGCAGGTGGCCTCTAAAAACTAAAAATGGCAAGGAAAGGGTTCTCTTCTGAAGTCTCCAGAAGGAAGAAGCCCTGCCAGCACCTTGGCCTGAGTCCAGTAAAATTGGTTTTGGACTCTGACATCCAGAACTGTAAGACGATAATGCATTTGTTTTGTTTTAAACCACTAAATTTGTGGTGATTTGTCACAGCAGCCACAGGAACGTAATGCCGATTCTAATCTCTTCCCTTACTCCTCTTCCCCAGGTCCTCCTGCCGTTAATTCACAACTAATAATGTTTCTGCTTTGTGGTCCATACCTTGCCTTGTCTTCTTGCCTTCGATCTTCTTCCTCTCCATCTCTGTCCCTTAGACTGTGGACTCTGTTTTTGGAATTTTCTGACCATTTTCTCCCCCAGCAGATAGTACGAGTGAGGAATTACGCTTTCCTCAGAATAGGTGATTCCTCTGCCAGCTTTGAGTTCCACGTTGAGGGACACCTCTCGCCAGCTCAGTTGAGAGGGGCCTCTCATGCGGTAAGTGGGGAGTGCAGGCCTGTCTGTGCCCCGCTTCTTGCCTCCCTCGCCCCTGAGCTGGGCTGTTTCTGGACATAAGTCACAGCAGCTCAAGGACTTACTGACTCTCTGTGTCCCAGGGGCATTTTACACCATCTTAGCTATTTATGAAGACCAGGGCATCCTCACCCCAAGGGCTCTCTCCTATTTCTCCAAAGGCTTTGCACCTTGTATAAAAGGACAGTAAAAGAGATTCCATCCCCGTTTTGCCTCTGTGTGAGAACAACCCGATCAATGCTTTATGTCCACACCTTCCAAAGTGAAGTGCTTGCTTGCTTTTGCAGAGCTTTCAAAGAGGGTTTCTAAAATCAATTGGTGGCTCTTGTCCCATTCCCCGAGTCCAGTATGAAAGGGTTGAAATTGAAGAGGAGGGAGAAGAGATTGGAGAAAAGAATGTCTTGGAGAGAGCTGGTATTCGTTAGTGTTTGTCATCCCTCACCTCCATGCATAAAGGATGGGAGGGTTTCCCCTCCACCTGAGGCCATTCATTGTCTTATACCAGTTAATTTGTACCCCTTGAGTTTGGGAAGCTAAGGACTGGTAAGAGGAGCCGTGGCTAGGGAAACTGGAGAAGGCAAAGCAGAGAAGGAAGAGGGCTGCAGGGCAGTAAATGGCATTTCACCTGGAGGTGCAGCAGAGATGCTCGAAGGTTTCTTGTAGACCAGAGGTGGGCTCCATGGACGTGAGTTAGCCAGGTGTCACTTTGACTCTTTCCCAAGAGACTCCTTGGAGGGGAAATGTGACCCTAACAGGGGGGTGGACCCTCAGATACCCAGAGGTTGAGGGAGAAACTGTATGTGGTCACCAGAGGGAGGGGCTGAAGGGAAGGGGGAGTTGGTTGTTGGGGAGATCAGAAGCTCTGTGGACATAAAGGGAACTACAATGAGCCCAGTTGGAGAATCTCTGAGGAAACTGTGGGGGTGCTTTTGAATACAGCCAACTTTGGGAATCTGCTCTCAAAGGGCACCATTGCTGGTGAAGAAAGACATTTCCACCCCTTACCTGTATCTTTGCCCTGCTCCAAGCCAGGAACAGTCAGGAGCAGTTTAGTGGAGGCCAGGCAGGGGATGGAGGTGAGGAAGAAGCCTAGAGAAGAGGGAAGAAACAAACCCTCCTAATACAGGCTTCTGGAGTCAAGGGTGAGGAGGAGTATCAACTTGGAATGAGGGTCAGAGTTTTATTTTATATTGGACTGTCTACTTTTAATACTGAAATGATAATATTTTGGGGACTGGAAGTGACTGGAAACCTTTTTATTTTCCAAGAGGAGTCGGGGCATCTATGCTCCATGTTATGGATTTAGTCCAAGAATGGGGGAAGAACTATCCGCACGGTGCAGGTTTGAGAGGATGGGGGTCAGGAGGAATAAAGTTAGTTTTGGCTAGTACCCGGAGAATTCAGCATGTGCGGTGAACCAGTTCTTAGTTTCCAGAACATGATAGACTTGAGATCTTGTGGTTTGAAGCCTGGAATTCCATCTTGGCCATGACTTTTTCCCAAGACTTTCAAACCTGTTTCAGGCTCAGATGGACTCTGTGTAGCCAAGGTTATTTTATCTACTTAGCAGACCATGGCCTGGCTGAGGCACCAACACCTGGTGGCTAAGGGTGTAGGTTCTGAGCTCTGAATGCCTGCATCTGGCTCTTGGCTCCCCTCCAGTGCATTTATGACACTGGGCCAGTTAAGGTCTCTCTTGCCTCAGTTTCTTCAAATGTCAAATGAAAAGAATGATAAAAGGAAAGCCAATGTTACTTTCACTCCAGCAGGTGATTAAACATGATTTGAGTTGGTTCTCCACATTTTTTCACTATTGGCTGGGACCTGGCAGCCATTGCATGATTGTGGGGCTCTCATGAGGATTAAATGAGATGGTCCATGTAAAGCACTGAGCACAGTGTCTAGTCTATGGTGGACCCTCAACAAATGGGAAGTATTTTTGTGTTTGAAATACTGCCAACACTTTATTTTTTAATTTTTATTTTTCTTCCAAATTTAATTTAAATTCTAGTTAGTTAGCCTGCGGTGTAATATTGGTTTCAGGAGTAGAATTTAGTGATTTATCCCTTACGTATAATACCCAGTGCTCATCCTAACAAGTGCCCTCCTTAATACCCATCACCCATTTAGCCCATTCCCCATCCATCTCACTCCATCATCCCTCAGTTTGTTCTCTATAGTTAAGAGTCTTTTATGGTTTGCTTCCCTCTCTCTTTTTTTCTCCTTATCACAAATTCATCTGTTTTGTTTCCAAAATTCCACATATGAGTGAAATCATGTGGTATTTGTCTTTCTCTGACTTACTTATTTTGCTTAGCATAATGCACTCTAGCTCCACCCACGTTGTTGCAAATGGCAAGATTTCATTCTTTTGATGGATGAGTAATAGTCCATTGTATATATGGATGTATATATACATATATACATATATGCCACATCTTCTTTATCCATTCATCAGTCAGTGGACACTTGGGCTCTTTCCATAGTTTGGCTACTGTTGATAATGCTGCTATAAACATCGGGGTGCATGTACCCCATCGAATCTGTATTTTTGTATCTTTTGGGTAAATACCTCATAATGCAATTGCTGGGTTACAGGGTGTTCTATTTTTTTTTTTAACTTTTTGAGGAACCTCCATACTGTTTTTCAGAGTGGCTGCACCAGTTTGCATTCCCACCAACAGTGTAGGAGGGTTCCCCTTTCTCCGCATCCTCACCAACATCTGTTGTTTCCTGTGTTGTTAATTTTAGCCATTCTGACAGGTGTGAGGTGGTATCTCGTTGTAGTTTTGATTTGTATTTCCCTGATGCTGACGGATGTTGAGCATCTTTTCATGTGTCTGTTAGCCATCTGGATATCTTCTTTGGAAAAGTGTCTATTCATGTCTTCTGCCCACTTCTTAACTGGATTATTTTTGTTTCTTGGTTGTTGAGTTTAATAAGTTATTTATAGATTTTGGATACTAGCCCTTTATCTGATAAGACATTTGTTCCATTCTGTGGGCTGCCTTATAGTTTTATTGATTGTTTGCTTCACTGCCCAGAAACTTATCTTTTTTTAAAAAGATTTTATTTATTTATTTATTTGAGAGAGAGAGAGAGAGAGAGAGAGAGAGAGAGAGAGCGCGAGCACCAGAGTGGGGGAGGGACAGAGGGAGAGGTAGAAGCGGACGCCTCGTTGAGCAGGGATCCCGATGCGGGGCTCCCTCACAGGACCCTGAGATCATGACCTGAGCCGAAGGCAAACACTTAACTGAGCCACCCAGGTGCCCCTGGAAGCTTTTTATCTCGATGAAGTCCCAATAGTTCATTTTTGCTTTTGTTTCTCTTGCTGTGGCAATGTGTCTAGGAAGAAGTTGCTGTGGCCGAGGTCAAAGAGGTTGCTGCCTGTGTTCTCCTCTAGGATTTTGATGGTTTCCTGTCTCACATTTAGGTCTTTCATCCATTTTGAGTTTATTTTTGTGTGTGGTATAAGAAAGTGGTCCAGTTTCATTCTACATGTTGTTGTTCAGTTTTCCCAACACCATTTGTTGAACTTTTTTCCATTTGGTAGTTTTTCCTACTTTGTCAGAGATTAGTTCATCATATAGTTGAGGGTCATTTCTGGGTTTTCTATTCTGTTCCATTGATCCATGCATCTGTTTTTATGCCAGTACCATACTGTCTTGGTGACTACAGCTTTGTAATACAGCATGAAGTCCAGAATTGTGATGCCTCCAGCTTTGCTTTTTTTTTTTTTTTTTTTTTTTCAGGTTCGCTTTGGCTATTTGGGGTCTTTTGTGGTTCCATACAAATTTTAGGGTTGTTTGTTCTGTCTCCGTGAAAAACTACTGCCAACACTTTAGAAGAAAGGTGCTAGTCAAACTAGTGCTACAAATAGAAACTAAATTTTTTCCTTCACACATTTACTTCTATCCTGTTGAGCCTTGTAAACTCATTTTTTTCTGATTTTCCCTTTTGCAAAATACAAGCTGTTCCAACAGTTCTCTGCATCAAAACCAAAGTGTTTTATGCTGCTTTTGGGATTTTGTGAGAGACATTTTGGAAGTATGTTTTTAGAAGCTGCCATGGCTTCCATGGTTTTATTGCCCCTCAAGCTTTGCATTAAGTGCGGAAGGCTTCAGAGCTCTTCCCGCATGGAGCTGTGGAGGGCAGCCTGGGCTAAACCACAAGTAGAAGCTAGATTCCAGCTCAGGAAGCCTTCTTCCAGCCAGGTGAGGTGGGTATGGGGACACTGAAGCCAGCAGGGAAATCAGAAAGGAAAGTGAGTATAGGGGCTGGGAATGATTTATCCAAGAGCTAATATGGGTCCAGAAGCTATCCACAGAGACAAGAACCCCTTCTCATCTCATCCCTGCTCCTATTAACAGTGAACTTACTGCTGGTGTCATAAAGGGTGGAGATGGAAGGGTCTGTCCTGGAAACTGCCTTACAGACTTCTTCCCTCTCCCCCTATATCTCCAAGTCCAGCGGGGGGGAAAAAAATCCAAAGGAATTCCCTCAGCTGCCATAAGAAAGTCACCTGACTTTCCCTCTCTGATCTTGCAGATGGGGGTTCCACTTCTCCTTATCCTAAAAAAGGAAAAAACCTTCTGTTTGCGTTGTGTTTAATTACTTTCCAGGAATTTCATCAGCACTATCTCATTTGAGGAAGGAGAAATCGAGGCTGAGTTGGGCTACATAAATTTTGCCAAGGTCAAGTATTTCCTAGCTCTGACTCCAAGGGTTCTGACTCCAGCTTATATTAGATTTGCTCTTTATTGGTTTGTTTGTTGTAAAACATTTAATAGTGGCCAAATCCAACCATCTAGGCGAAGTCTATTCTTTTTAAATTGAAGCATAGTTGACTCACCATGTTATATAGTTTCAGGTGTTCAACATTGTGATTCCACAGCTCTGTACATTATACTTTGCTCACTACAAGTGTAGCCACCATCTGTCACCATACACTGCTATTACAATAGCACCGACTATGTTCCCTATGCTGTACCTCTCATCCCCATGACTTATTCATTCCATAACTGAAAGCCTATACCTCCCACTCTCCACCCATTTTTGCCCATCTACTCGGCGCCCTCCCCTCTGGCAAACGTCAGTCTGTTTTCTGTATTTATGGGTCTGTTTCTGCTTTTTTGTTTGTTTGTTTGTTCATTTGTTTTTTGTTCTGTTTTTAGATCCCACATATAGGTGAAATCATATAGTATTTGTCTTTCTCTGACTTATTTCACTTAGCATAATACTCTCTAAGTCCACCCATGTTGTCTCAAATGTCAAGAGCTCATTTTTTTCATTCTTTTTTATGGCTGAGTAACATTCCGTTATATCTGTCTCATATCTTCTATATCCCTCCATCTATTAATGAACGTAGGTTGGCTCTTTTAAGAATCTATTGGGAGCAGTGCTGTAATAATTTTTAACACCACACCATCAAACTTGTTTAAAATCCTACACTATCAGTTTGAGCAATAAGATCAGTGGAATGATTTTGAAGGCTTCTGCTTATAAAAAAGATACTCATTTAAAGAAAAAGAAGATATCTATTTCAAACACCCTTGAAAAGCAATTTTAAGATAACCTAGATTGTCCAAATATTTACTCTAAAGTTCTTTCCAAGAAAAACAACAAAACTGTTTATTAAAGATTATTAAAGCTAGCATATTATTTTTAAAAATCAAGTATATCATATAGGTTATTTTTTTTTATTATCTATATGTGCCTTTTATGGTTGGGAGCCTTGTATCCAAAATAGGGACTGTTTATACCCATTTAATAAGACTTTAGAGTATTTATTTCACCACGTCAAATTGTTTAGAAAGTTTATAGTATTTTTATTTTATGATCCATTTTTGGCCATGTAGAGGACTGATTTAGTGACAATTTTTGGTTAGAGAATTACCTGCTGATAATATTGTTCTTTTAGGAAAATACAATTTATAGCATGATATACCACCTGAAGATGTAAATTACCAGGAATATCATAGGTAAAATAGATTTTTAAATATTTAAGAGTGAATTTCTTCTGAAGCTTTTAATTTCAACTACTCATGCAGCAAAACATTTTATCAATGATAAACAATTTTCAGATATAGAAGTGACATTGGACAAAGCTGAAATAAGCCCATATTTTGCAAACATAACCGCACCATAACTGAACCTCCTTAGACCTCCCTCTCTAAGGACTGCATCCTCCACATGAACCATAAATCCCAGTGCACTGACAGGTGATTGATTTCACTGTGGAGTATGATAGATTGAGGGAGGGAGGGCTACCTCACATGTCACACAGCAAGCCTTCCTAAAAATCACCCTTTGATTTTTTTCCTTGAAATCCCTTTCCCCATTATAGCTGCCTCTTTCCCCATAGCCTAGGCTTCCTCAGCCAGATGCCCATGCATGAGTTTGTTTCTGGAAAGAGCAGTGTGAAGAAGCAGGAATCCCATGTAGAGAAGGAGATGATGGAAGGATCCAGGTTCTCAGGGCAGAAGGTTCTGGTATCCAGTGCCCAGCATGATACATGGTCTGTCCTGGCAACAGAGGCATGGGGTCTTCACCAGAGCAGTCCTGCTGTGTGGTGTGGCTAGGTTCCTGGCTTCACTGACTACATACCCAAATTTACAGCACTCCTAGAGACTCTACAGGTCTTTTAATACCCCTTACAAATGATTTTTTTCTTCATAAATTGCTTAAATTACTAGAGTGAATTGCTATTTATATTTTTTAGGACAACCAAAATGCTGATTGATCTCCCCTGTTGATCTCAACCTCAGTCCCTAAGCCAGTTCTCAGTCTTTTCAGGCATTTCACTTTACTAGGCTTCTCACCTCAGAACTCCCTTATTACATAAGGAAAGAGAGGCAGAAAGCAGTCCAGCAAAATAAAAACTGCAACCACCTTGGGACCCTCAATTCATCCAGGACAAACAATGACAATAAAACAAGAGCAAAGCTACAAGAGCAAAGCTACAAGAGCTTGGAGACAGACCTACCCAAGATAGACCCACTGAAGATGTACCCAAATATAGGTGAAAAGGGTAGAATGCACCCTGCTTTCTCCTTTTCCTGTAATCCCAACCAACACCCCCCTTTCCCATGCTCCACTACATATATATATATATATATATATATATGCCCTGTTTCTTCCAAGGTATGCCACTTCTTTAAGGTATGCCTGTGTAGGGCTTGAGGTGTAAGGCTACAGATGTTCTTTGCCTAGAACAGCTTTGGGACCTCAGTGCCCAATCCTGCCCACCAGAAAATATCCCCCATTAGTGATGCTTTTAAATGCCAGACACTGTTCTAGCACATTTCCTATATTAACTTTAATTATTACATCAGGTGTTGTGAGACAGGTACTAATATCAATTCCAGATTATCCAGTGAAGGCTCAGAGGTCTAGAGAGGTTAGAGTAACTTGTTCAAGGTCACAGTTAGGAATTCAAGTGCCCAGAATTCAGACCTAGGTAGCGTGGCTCAGTGCTCTAATGATGGTCACAGCTTTGCCACTTTTCTCCAAGAAGGCCCACCTTGCCTCTATAGCTGCCATGTTCCAGGAACGTTCTATTGAAGGACTTTACTGCCCTCTTCATGGATGTGTGTTTAATTGTGATGACAGAATGGATTAAATTCATTCTGTTGATGTGTCCCACAAGGATAGTGATTCCTTTAGGGAGCAGCTGAAGTTTAGAGACAACGTGGACCTCTGTGATAAGGCCCCAAGACCAACATACCAGGAACAGAGGAGGAAACAGACCCTCTAGGGGTTGTGAACACCTGATGATTAAAGAGGTTTTTATGGTTATGAGGACTTCTCCTCTCCTTATGATATGAAGAAGGTACACTTACCCATTGTTGGGAGGATCATAGACATCTTCATCCTCTACCACGTGGGACTGGAATGTCAGAAGCTCTCGGTAAAGATTTAAATCACTAATAGAAAGGCTAAACTATTATCTACATCTCAAATTTCTGGAAGACTTGTGGCCCCCACAGGGCTACATATTACTTCTGTAAGTGGGTCTTAGACTAGATGTGAGAAATGGTCTCATACGCAGAGGAATTTTATTTAAGGTGAATCAGCATCTTCCATGTTTACGTCACCTTTATCTGGTCTGGATGACCACGTTCAAGTTCTCTCCCCTCTGCCCTTCTAACCCGTTTGTCCTGCTACCTGCCTAACTTGGGGAAGTATTCACTGATGGGGAACTGTGATTCTTAGGCCTCTAGCCACCTTCCCCCACTTAGAACTGGCCACCTCAAGGACAAAACCCTGTGTGATCAGAGAAATGGGAACTTTCCTATCTTAAAGATGTTTGTATGCTCAAGTTCAAGCCACGGCAGAGAGTAGCAGTAAGAAATGTATATGAGTGCTTGAAATGGGACCTGGAACTCAGGTGGAAGGATTACATTTAAGTTGGGGGGGGCAACCTCTCTGAAGGGCTGGAGTCACTGATACTGAGGGGCAGAGGTTCTCAATCCTCATTGCACCTTACAATTACCTAAGGGGCAGCTTTTTAAAAAAGTTCCAATGCCGACCTTCACCAAGAACAATTAAGTCAGAATCCCTAGTATTTGGGTCTAGACACCAGTATTTTTGAAGGTCTTCAGATGATTTCAGCGTGCAGCCAAGTGAGGGACCCACTGAAATCGATGTACTGTGGACAGAGGATAATTTCTGGCTGAGTCTGGATCTGTTAAAATTCCAGTGGCACCAGTGTGAAGAGCTGTGAGATCTTCTTCAGCAGTTCTAAGTGCTCACAGATCTGTATTTGAGAAGTTACACATGATGTCTTAGCGTCTGTGTTTGTATCAGTCATGTTTTTTATTTTCTATACTTGATGATGTTTTGATGTCTTGGGGGCTTTGCTGGTTGAGGATAGGAGGCCCCTCCCAGAGCTAGCTAATTCCTAGAGATAGCAAACCAACTTCCTGTGACTGTGCCTTTCATGTGCAAACTGACCAACCCTAAGCCCATATCCCCAACCACCCCCGTTATCTGACTCTTCCTGTATCAAACCAGCAAGCTGCCTGCCCTGTAACCCCAGGGCCAGGTCGGCTAAACCAGACAGCTGGAGACCGCTCTGATACCCCACAGCCCCCTGAAATTATTCAGACTATCCAATCCTAAACTTACTCAAGCTTTCCTACCTTGCCTTGCCCATTCCTTCCCACAGAAATCACAAGAAAGGCTCAGGGCCATGCTTTCCCCTCTCTCTTTCTGCCTCCCGACTGACCCAGTGCTTCCCCACATAGTACTTCATGGTGTGACGCACCCCTTCGCTTGGGAATTGTAACTAATAAACTTCCGTCAAGGGCAATTGTCTCTGTCTGTTACCTTACTGCATCTGATTAAAACAAATGCCAGGCACAAATCTTGAAGCAGTGCTAAAGATTTCAGCATTTGAAATGAAATCCGATGTTCCTTTCCACTCCAGCAGGTGATTAAAGATGATTTGAGTTGGTTCTTCATATTTTGTCAGTGTTGGCTGGGGCCTGGGAGGTGTTGCACCATTTCTGGGTAGACGGCATTTCTCGATGTGGGGTTTGTTGTTTGTCTGCCAGGACTTTGCACATGCTGAGGCCTTTGCTGAGGTTTGTACAGGTGAATTTGGTGCTCTTTGGGCTGGATGAGACATCCCTAAAGTCATCTCTGGCGCCAGTACCATGTTATTCTAGAAATAGTAGTATCATTTGGCATTGGTAACTGCTCCATCCTTGAAATGCTTGGCTTCCATGACGCCACGCTATCTTCGATTTTCTTCTACTCTCCTGATTGCTCTTTTAAAAAAACTTCTCTGTGCATTCCGCCTTCCCTGCCTAGCCTTTATTTTTATTTTGAAAGCATTTATTGAATAAGTGACATATATGTATGCAAGAAGGGTATTCAATGAAGAGTAAAGGTCAGTCCCACCCTGTGCTCTGGTTCCCCAGACTTTCAATTTGGTTACAAAGGTGTATGTGTGTGTAAAACATACAGGACATATACAGACACACGTGATACGTACATACACACATTCTATGTGTTTTTATATATAAATATTATCATATCATAACACTGACTTCTTCACTCTTTCATTCAACAATGTACTGGCAGCTAAACATGCCAGACACTGTTTGGGAACAGGAAATACTGTGGTGAGTAGACCATTTTCATAGAGTTTATATTCTGCTGGGAGGGACAGATAAAACATTAAAAAGAAAGAAACACCATTTCATGATGTAATATATGGTGATTAACATAACAATAAAAAAGTTAAAAAAAAAGAAAGAAACACCATTTCAAATACTGAGAGATGATTAGAAATTAAAGCATGATAATGTGATGGAAGGCAGAGGGGCAATATTATATGGCGTGATCAGTGAAGCCCTCTACAAGGAATTAATATTTTGAGTCCAGACAGTGTCTGAATGACAAGGATCCGGCCTGTGAAGCTGGTGGGAAGAGCACTGGAGTGGAAACCATAAGTGAAAAGGCTAGAATCAAGGATGACTGCACTGTATGCCATTATGCACCTTGCTTTTTCACTTAACAACACATATAAGAGATGGTTCCATAAAACTGCTTTTTCTTTTTGGCAGCTGCATAGGATTCCATTAGAGGGATAAACCATAATGTGCTTAACCAGGCACATATTATTATTTAAATAATTTCTAATTTTTTTGCTGATCCAAGCAATTTTGACATGAATATTTTTGAACATACATATTTGCCCACAAGACAACTACATTGGTAAGGACATACCTGGAAAGTACAGTGATAGGAACAAATGATACATGCCTTTAATTCTAATGGATATTTAATTGATGTGCCCAGTTGCCCTCCGTAGAATTGAACAAATGTGTATTTCCAGCAACAAGGGAGTCCCTGTTTCACCCTTAAATTGTGTGTTTGCCCTTTTGAACATCATCAACATAAATGCTCCAAATAGCATGTTGAGATTTTATTTTGCACTTCTCTCATGAGTGAGGTTGACACTCTTTTCCTATGAGTAAAAGCCATTTGCATCTCCTTTTCTGTGACCAGTCTATCCATACCCTTTGCCCATTTCTTCTTTGTGATTATTCATCTTTTTCTTACTGATTGGCAAAAATTCCTTATGCATTAATGAAATGGGCCTTTTCCATACGTTAGATATGGAAGTTGGTCTCTTCTCGTTTCATTTTGTTTAAGGTAGTGTCCCCGCGAATCAAGCTGTTTTATATCTCATCAACAAATTATGTGTTTTGCGTTATGCTTAGACAGTCAGTCCATCCTTCGGTGTGGCTGTTCCTTGCGGTCCTATGTTGGAACTGCTCTGTTCCTCCTCTGTCTCTTCTGTTCTTCGCAGCCATGCCAGTTGCCACTGATAAGCTGGTGAATCCCAAATATGTTTCTCTAGCCCAGATTCTCCTCACTCATACCCACTTCCCAACCATACAGCTCCACACCCCGTGTCAACATTATCCGTACTGAACTCACCACCTCCACCTTGTGCTGCCCTCGACCTGGTTACGCTTCCTGTGCGCTCCATCTCGGGGCCCCCGGTCTGTCTTCTTTCCAGGTAACCCTCATCATCCCTGACTCCTTGTTCTCTTTTATCCCTCGGCAATTTGCAGTAAGTTCTGTTAGATCTACCTTCTAAATATTCCTCCACCCTGGTCACTTCCCTCCATTTCCAGTACCACTTGCCTGAAATGGGCCAACATTATCTCCAGCCCAACATTATCTCCTACCCGAGCCGCCTAGCAAATATACTTCTTGTCATGTCCTTGCCCAGTTCCTTCTTAACACAGTAGTCAGTGCTCAGATTGGAACACATCACTCCCCTGCGTGAACATCTTTAATGGCTTTTCCTTCTTTTCCTCCTCCTTGCCCACCCTCCCTTCTCTTTTTTCCTCTTTCTCCTCTTTTTTCTTAGAATGAAGCCCAAACTCTTTCATTTGACTTGCAAGCCTCGTGTGTTCTGGTGCTTATTTGTACCTCTGGCATAATCTCTTAATACTTGAAATACACAGCCCACCCACCCCCCATCCCCACCAATTTGAGTCAGTCCCATTAACAAGCTCCTGGAATGTATAATGGTCTCTTTTGACTTGGTGCCTTTGCACGTGCTTTTCCTCTGCCTGGATGCTCCTTTCCCAGCTGTCTTTGGCTCGGGGATCCCTGCTTGCACTTAGGTCCTAACACATCGCTTCATCATAAACTTTTACGGATGCCCCTACTACCCCAACTCTAGGCTAATTGCTTTCCACAGGGTCTTGTATTTTTCCCATCATGGTACCTGTCACATAATAATGCAATGCCTATTTATTTGCCTGAGTCCCCTAGTAGATTTCATTTTTTTTTAAAGATTTTATTTATTTATTCATGAGAGACAGAAAGAGAGAGAGAGAGAGAGAGAGAGAGAGAGAGAGAGAGAGAGAAGCAGGGGGAGAAGCAGGCTCCCCGCTGAGCAGGGAGCCCGATGCGGGACTCGATCCCAGGACCCTGGGATCATGACCTGAGCCGAAGGCAGACGCTTAACCATCTGAGCCACCCAGGTGCCCTCCCCTAGTAGATTTCAAATTACACATGGGCTTAATCTTCATTCCCTCAATGATTTGGGTTGAGGTGCTAGAAATACTTGGCATTTTGATCACAGTTGAATCCTTAACTGTCAAGTTCTTGGCATGGAGCCATCACTCAATAAACAGCTATTTATTGCGCATATGGATGAATGAATAATTTCCGGGATTTTCCCAGTGTAACTAACATTCGTACTTAAGGTTTTGTGCCAGTTTATCCCCTTTAATATGCCAAGATATATGAATGTAACATTGTTTAGAAACAGTCACATCAAGGGACTTCATCTTCTCTGTCAGTTTTACATGACAATGTGGATTAGTAATTCTTTAGTAATTAGTGCTAAATTAGTAATTCTTCCTTTCAATGTCTCCTCCCTGTTTCTTTGACAGCAATATTTCTTCCAGGCTACTGGTGGATTAAAGTTCCTTGGTGCATTTCTACTCTTGTACGCAAGCATACACTGGACCCACCCATGCAAAGCTCACTCTAGTTCCTCTTTACTCCCGAGCTATTGGTGGGGAGACAGTTTTTAGCCAAGTGGGCTCAGGCCTTTATCTAGGCGATGGAGGGTAAGAAGTCCCTATGATTCACTGAGCAGGCCCCCAGAGAGGTGTTTTTTTTTTTTTTTTTTTTTTTTAAGTAATGATTGTTTCTGTGTAAAAGTAATATCCATTGAGAATGATTAGGAGAAATCTGGAAGCTATACAATCAAGAAAATAAAAATCACCCATAATCTCATCACATAGAGAGCAATTATCAACATTTTGGTGAGTGACATCACCAGCTCCATGGTCTCAGTGGCCATCTGTGAACCCAAGTCTACCCTCCTCTGGAGCCTGTGTTCTGGATTACCGGATCTGCCTCAATCAGCATCTTTAACCGGTTGGTCATGGCAGCATTTCAGCTCCACAGGTTCAACACAGAAGCCTCCATCACCACCCTCCCAACTTGCTCCTGCTCCCAGGTTCTCTCTTTCAGCAGATGGCAGCACCCAGTGCACCCAGTGACCCAGGTTAGAAATGCTTCTTAACTCCCCTTTCTTTCACGCCTCCATATCCAGTCGAGGTTCTGCAGTTTTCACTTCCTGCATATCTCTTGACTCCATGTCCCTAATCCCCTGGGTCAGTCCTCTGGTCCAGACTCCATCCGCTTTCTCCCGGAATAGGGTAGCAGCTGCCCAGACAGGCCTCCACGGGCCTGGATGGCCAGAGTGACGACACAGGAACAGCAAGTCTTCAGGTCACTCCGGGAATTCACATCCTTCTGCTGTTTACCGGGTCCTTCCCCCCCGTGTCCCAGCCCCTGTTGGACCCTTGCTGCTTGGACCATTCTTCACCCTCCGTTTCTGATTGACCTCTGCTCAACTTAGTTCTCCTTAGTCATCTTTGTTTTCCAAGAAGTTTTCCCTGACTCCCCTCTCCTCTCAAAAAGTCTAGCACGGAAACTCCTTCTCAGGAACCACGCCATCCATTGCCTCTTCACCCCTCACATTTGTCCTTCTGCCCGCATCTGTGAGCCCCTGCGGCCATGAGTCGTGCCTTCTTCATCACCGTGGGCCCACCACCCTGCGCGGGCCCGGGTGCATGGGGAGAACCAGCAAGCGCTGATGGGGCCACTGTCTGCAGGTCTAGGGTTCTGTACCCCGCTGTCTTTGGCCATCGCTCAAAGCAGGGGTGGAGGATGCAGCACCTGCTGCGAGACTCTCCTTTTGTGGACACTTTTCCAGGTTCTCTTTCCCGAATCCAGTCCTTGGGTCCCCCCTGGTGGCGTTCCTGACACAGACACCTCCTGACGGAGAAAGCTTTGGGGGGCGGGAGCAGAGCTGCCCCCTCTGGCCTGGTGCCTGCCCGCCGTCAGGGCTCACTCAGCCCTTGTCCCCGCCGCCCTCGCCCCAGCACCCTGCGGAGGGCGGCGGCGATCTCGCGGTTGCGCAGGCTGTAGATGAGCGGGTACAGCAGCGGCGTGACGTTGGTGTAGACAAGGGCCAGCGTGCGGTCCCGCCGCGGGGAGTAGCTGGACTTGGGCCTCACATACATGAAGGTGGCACAGCCGTAGTGCAGGAAGGTGACGGCCAGGTGTGAGGCGCAGGTGGAGGCGGCCTTGCGCCGGCCGCCGGGGGAGCGCAGGCGGTGCAGGGCCGTGGCGATGGCACCGTAGGACGACAGGATGAGCAGCGAGGGCAGCAGCAGCAGCACCAGGCAGGCGCCCAGCAGGGGAAGCTCGTCGGCATAGCTCCGCGTGCAAGCCAGGTCCAACAGCGCCGTGATGTCGCAGAAGAAATGCACCAGCAGGCGGGAGCCGCAGAAGGGCAGGTGGAAGACGGCCGCCGTGAGCCCCACGGACACCGCCAGTCCCCCGAGGCAGCAGGCCAGGGCCAGCCTCGCGCACAGCCCTGGGGTCACCACGGCGGTGTAGCGCAGCGGGTGGCAGATGGCCACGTAGCGATCGTAGGCCATGGTGGCCAGCAGGAAGCACTCGGCCCCACCCAGCGCCACGAACAGCTGCATCTGAAGGGCGCAGCCCAGAAAGGAGATGGGGCTGCCCCTGCCGAGGCCTGGCGTGGCCAGGTCGGCCAGGGAGCGGGGCACCACCACCAGAGTGTAGCAGAGCTGGATGGCTGACAGCTGGCACAGGAAGAACAGCATGGGCGGCCGGCTGGGCACTGAGGCCACCGCCACCAGGATGAGCAGGTTCCCGCCCAGGGTGGCCAGGTGCACGGCCAGCAGCAGCAAGAAGAGCACTGGCTTCAGGTGCGGGAACTCAGAGAAGCCCTGAAGGAGAAAGCCACAAGGCATGGTGGCATTGCCCGGGCTGTCCATGCACTGGCCTGCCCAGAGGCACCTGTAGGAAAGAAATGGGGAAAGGGAGAGCTTGTGGCTATAGCTCCTCTGCCCCAGTGGTTGAGAAAGTGCTAGATGGAATTTAAAGGGTAGGAGGGAGTAGTGGCTGCAGAGAGGGGGGGGGTAGGGTAGGGTTCCCCGGGTGCATTACCAGCCTCCCCTGCCCCTTGTTGGTGTTTTATTAACTTGTGTAGTTTTGCCTGCCTCCTGCACTAGACTTCTCAACGTGCTTTTTCCAAAGAAGCCTTAATTTTAGGCCCTTTCCTTTCAACCCATCACTCCTGACCTCCACCTACAAAGGATTCCCTGCCTTCAGACCCTAGTTATTATTTGGTGGGTCTTGTATAGCCCGGAGTATTATGCTGCTCTCAGCCTTAGCTCCTCAAGGCAGGGAATGTGTCTTTACTGCTTCTATTTTCTCCTGCCTGCCCTACTCTGTCACTTTGAGTTGCTTTCTGTGGTGTGTCACAGAATCGCAAAAACGAGATACAGCTGAAGACCTTAGCGATAATCTCATACAATCTCATAATTTTAAAAAGGAAAATAAAGCTGGTGGGATGTGTGTAGGGGAGGCTTAACCACTCACAGAAAACTGGGAACAGAATCTGCTTTCCTGAGGCTGAATCCAGAACTTCCCATGATCCCATAAGTAGCCATAAAAAAGGGTCACTGGAATCAGTTGTTAATCCACATTGATTTAGCCTTAAATAGAGACGTCTGTTCCAGGTGCTGAAGCAGACACTTAGGCAGCAGGGAGAGTAGTGGGAAGGCCTCTCTGGGGGCATCAGGAACAAAATGTCCCTAACATTTTCATTAACACTCTGTCAACATGAGAAAAAGTGATGTGTATCTGTTCTAACTTGCCTTTCAGAGTTAGCAGTACATTCCAAATTTGCTGACTGAGCACAATTTCTTTCTCAGCGTTGCCGGGTGACTCATTTGCTGGCAACATTTGGGAAACTTTGACAGCATGTAGGTTGGCTGCAATTGTTGCAGGTCTTTGCAGTGAGGAACATGAGGTGATAAGGCAAACTGCAGGAGGGTGTTTGATTTTCCAGTAGTTATTAATGACATCTCTTTTTATTTCCATAACTCTTTTTATTAACTTTAATTGTAAGCTCGACTGTTATTTCCTCTTGGTGCTTCTGAGTCACTGTTGATGACTGATGTTGGAAGTGGAATTTGTGCATGGTTGTTATACCATAGAACACAATAGCCATAAAGCCGGGTTAAGGGCAGCAGGTAAATCAGTGGAAGAACTGGAAGGAGTGGGAAGAGCTTGATTTTTGCTATCTAATGCTCCTTTTTGAGAGGAGAATTTTGGTGGTTTGTATTTATCAGTATCACTCCATGTTCTTTCTTGTCATCTGAGGGGAGCACCTTCAAACACAAGGGTGGGGTCTTTTAGGGGAGGAGTGGTGTGGGGTTTGGCTTGGGTGGTAAGAGGGGAGTCACTTCCCATCTGTGTTAGAGCCCTCACATTTGTTGTTGTTTGTTTGTTTGTTTTGGCTGGTATTTATCTGATGAGCCAATTTAACAAACCTGTGCTGAGTGCCTCTTCCTTGCCAAGCGTTGAGGGTCCTAGCTGTATGTGGGGACAGGAGGGAGAAGCCTGGCTGTCCTGGAGACTCAGGTAGGCTGGAACTGTGGAGGTACCTACTGTGGTACTCTTCACTCTGCCTCGGCTTGCCATTCTCCACTTCTTTCTTTTCATCTCCTTAAAGAAGCAGGGAGGGGGGCAGAGAGACAGAAGCAATCCAGTTCTTTTTCCTTGTGTTCACACTGTGCAGAAATGATAAGAAAGTTTGGGCAGGGACACCAGTGACGACAAGCTCAAGGTGTGTCATGCGTTACAAACAAGGCTGTGGAAAGCGAGCCAGGTAGGTCGATCCAATCAAATGTAGACTGAGGAATGTTTCTACTTAGTTTGGTGTATTCAGGAGCGTTTATCATAAACCCTAGGAATGTATGTTAGAAATGTCTTTTACTGGGGGGTGGGTGGCAGGATGGGGGGCGGGGCAGAGACACTTTTCAAACTCAGTGATTTGATTGAAAATCCAGCTCCACCCTAGTAGAAGCTGCAGAGGGAAAACACTACAAGGCCTGCCTGAGCCACCTTTCTCCCCAGGGGCAGAAGGACAGATAATCTCATTTCCGGGTGATTAATAACACTGGCAATAACAGCTACACTTAAGAGACTGGTAGGTCCTTGCTCAGAAGGACTTTACGCATTTAACTCACTTAATCCTAGTGACTCTTAGTATACTCATGATGAGGTAGGTAGGTAGACTCTTAGTCTCCCCATCTTACCAACAAGGAAACTGAGGCCTAAAGGAATTAAATGTCATGTAGCTGGTTAGTGCTAATGGCAGGTTTTATACTCAAGCAACCTAGCCCCTCATAGTTCACGGTCTTATCCACTACACAGTCTTCCGTATTTATACCTCTCCTAAAGAATCCTCTCCATGTAAGACACACCCTACCCCTTTCCCCATATCTTCCCTGTCCCTTGCCCAGAAGTTGCCTACACTCTTCTAGGCATTGCTGTCCTCAGATTTCCCTTTGCTGACATTTCTCTTGAGGACATGTAGATGTGAGCAGTAATACAGATAACTTCAGATAGCAAATCTAAAAATAATTTCTCCTTAGCTTTGACATTCACCACTGGTATTGTTACTGTTCTGGCAGATCTGCCTTCTTAATTGTGTAAGGCTCCATGGAGCACCCACAGAGTCATGGCTGGCTGGTGGCCCAGGACATCTGGATGTGGCTGGAAGCCTCACTGGGCTGGGGTTACAGATCTGGGATTTGATTTTTGCTGTGCAGAATAATGAAAATGATTTGTAATAATGATGTTTTGAAGTCATTTTAATAGTCAGTCAAAGCACGTCTAAAAAGAGGTTGGACAGTGAGAGATTTGAGAGGCAGACAAGTCAGGCCCCTCTGGGTTGTAAATATTCCGTAAGAACTGGAACAGAGCTTAGAGGTCAAAGGTCCGGATCCTCCTGTTATAGCCAGTGAGACCCAGAGAGGTCGCACAACCAGCCTGGGGTCTCGCTGCTGTCTGTAGCAGAGCAAGACCAGAGCTCAGGTCTCACAACTCCTGGTTGATGGTTCTATTTCTGCCAGAATTGTCTTTCAGAGTAGACCCGAGCCCACTGATCTAGTATTATTGTTTACAAAAGCACCAAAAGAGAGGTCACAGAAAAATTAGATCATTGTCTCCCAGGGACTTAAATATAGAAGATTATAAATATGCATGAATTTCCCTAACTTGACTTAATAATCTATCATGGGCCCCCGGTCTAGGAATTGATACAAATTGTTCTGCAATCTATTTTCTTCCAGTGCTTCCTTTTAGGAAAAGTACATACTATATATTCAAAAGTTGTTTTTTGTTTCCTTTTTAAAGTCCTCTGTGAAGTAGGAAAAGTGTGTGTGTGTGTGTGTGTGTGTGTGTGTGTGTGTCCCATGTGTTCCCCCCCCCCTTAAAATTTTGCTTTGTTATTTGCTGAGTTTGACTTGGGGTGGGGACAGGTCACTTAACACTTCCAAAGGCTTGCCTCCTCACTGTCAGCTGGGGTTAACAAAAGAGAGGCATTGTGCGGATTCCCAGATACTAGCAGAGAACCCTGTGCACACACAAAAAGCCTGAAAAGCATCCTTCTCTTCTATCTCTTCTTCACCGTCGATGGGCTTGGGTCATATTTCCTCCGGATACTCATCTTTCCACCAAGCAAACCTCCTCACCTCTTGACTGTGATCTTTCAGGTGCTTTCCTACTTCGTGCCTTCTCTGTCTTTCTGGGGTCCTAGAAGCAGGGTGTACATAGCATTCTGGCTTTCGGAAACTCACAGGGAAATAAGTAGACATAGATGTGGGTAAGTCTGTCTGTCTGTCTACATATCAATCTATCACCATCATCATCATCATCATCACTCTCCCTCTCTCTTTCTACTTCTTTTTCTGTTATGTTTCCTATTGCTTTTCTAAAACTGTACAGACTATGGAAGAAGACATCTATGGGTTCAGACTCTGCTGCAGCCATTCACAAGCCACATTACCCCTGTCACCCTGATCCTCAGTCTCTAAATAGAGATGGTGTCTAATCCACAGGGCTGTAGGGAGAAATAGGCACACTGCAAAGAAAGCCCACAACAGAGTGCCCGGCACAGAGTGGGCAGCAAGAGGTGGTTACTCATCGTATCATTATTATAAAACAACTTCTACAGTATCCTGTCGGCCTTTGGGCTCTGTCTGCCTCTGGCAGCTATGATTACTGTAAGGACTCCTTTTCCTATGGCATAAGCCTTGTCCTCGGTTTAGGACCACTAACTTGAAACTCATGAATTTACCTATACTTGCATTGTTATGTATTTTAAGTTTAGATTTGTTTTCTGGAATAAAATCCCTTGAATTAAAATGCATTTACCATTTTCTTGTTCTATCACACAAACAAATCTTTTAGTGTTGTTGGTTTTTTTTTTTTTTTTTTTTTTTTTTTTCCCCTCATCAGTTTGGTAACTTCTTTACTCAGAGGAGCTAAATATCATCTCTGGATGTGGAGATGCTTCCTTCTGCAACCATTCACAATCAAAGCCTTGACCCCTGGGATATGTGCCTCTTCTGCCGCAGGACTTCTGTCTTGTGACCAGTTACTTATACACGATAAGGCATCTACTGAGTCCTTGATGACTAAATTTAGTGAGATAGCTTGTCAAAGGCTTTTGAAAGTCTAAATAAAAGAAATCCTTTGTTGGTTACTTGTCAGCATCTTTATCCCCTAAAAGCATTTAACTCGATTTAATAGAGCATATTTTTCTTAGACAAACATTCTTGCTTTTCCCCATTTTTGTGTTTTCTGAAGTGTTTAGTGATTTTACATGTTATAAAAATTAGAGATGCCATTGCTATTTTCTGTGTCTGCTCTGGAGCTTTCCTCAAAATGATGGTTCTGTGGGCAGTTTTCAAGTTCTCGAGCTCTGGCTTAATATGTTACCTTGGGTTTTGCATTTTGGCCATTTTCTCCTCAAGTTTCCTAGGAATTCAGAATCACAAAATGTGTGCACTTGTGTTTAGAGCTCCCTGAATAGATGCCACTGTTAGTTCTTTTTTTCCCCCAAAATAATTGTGGGATTAGGGCTTTCAGTAAAATATCATTTTGGGCTTCCTGCTCTCTTTCATTTTCATCTGGAGAGGAGCTTTGAACCATACAAATCTAGGAGTCCCACTGATTTTAGAGCCAGCTCTCTGCCTTTGATGCTTTGAAAGAAACTCCCGCTTGAACGAAGCAGCCCCCATTTAAAGTCAGTCTCTGATCCAGGCTTCTGCCAGAAGAAGAGAGCTGTGCTTCAGAAAAAAGCACTTTCATGTTTAACATCAAAATTGTCTGGCGAGGAGACTGTCCCAGCGCGAGCACTGTAAAGGTCAATGTTATCACACATAACTGCATGGTCATCCTAGCGTTACCATTTGAAAACTATTCTAGGTCTGACAACCAGTCACCTTATCTACAGAAAAAAATGTTGCATCTTTGCTCTAGGGGGAAATTAGTTTATTTTCAAAATTGATTGATTTATTTTTAAATCAGCTATCATTTTCCACGAAGTCAGTTTTAGTAGGTTTAAAAATGCTTTTAATTTCTGAACTGCGTCTTGTGCTACAAAATAGCAGGAGGGCTCCCTCAAAAACCCAGAAGACCCTCCTGTGAAAGCTGCTGTTTTGGTTCTTGTCGGTCACAGCCTGAGAGCTAGAGCTCAGTGACAGGGCAAGGCAGCTGCTTGGATGAGGAAGTCAAGGCAGCCTCAGTTTTGCCAGGGTAGTTTCATGATTCATTAAAATGAAAACAAAAAACAAAACAAACAAACAAAAAAACCCAAGAAAACAAATACTGCTGAGAAAAAAAAATGTTCCTGTCCTGGGCCAGCCACCTTCCTTCCAGAAGTGAACCCTGTTAATGTTTTCAGAACACTGTCTCAGAAAGCCATGGGCCCCTCAGAAAACCGGTCACCTGCAAGAGGTGTGTGAATAATTTTGGCTTCAGGAGATCTTTCCAATGGGGCACACTCCCCACCAGCCTCCTGCCTGCCTCTCAGTTTCCAGAATAGATGCCTGTTATTGCTAAGAAAGGCAACAAAGATTAGATGAAATGAGCTAGAATGCACAGGATTTAGTCAGCCCAGGGGTGGGCTAGGGTGACCCAGGTCTTCTTCAAGGAGGGGTCCCTGTGGTTGGTGTGGTCTGAAACCTGGGGAATTGGTTCTTTGACAAGGAAGGGAGAAATACACGGAGCCATTGATAAGACATGACAGGGGGTTTTCATGTCCTGTGGAGCCAAATAATCATTATGGATATTATCTTCTTGAATACTCTCTATTCTGCCTCTGAGAAAATAAATTATTTTCCTTAGTTTTATTCTTACATATTGGAACATACGGAAACAACATACCATTGGATGCCTCTTGCCATGAGAACATGTGTTCACTCGAGAAGACAGACTCTCCCACTTTTAGATGGGAAAGCTGAGGCAGAAGAAATGCATTTGAGTAAAATGATTGGATAAAAATAGAAGTAGAACCTAAAATTCCTGGTATCTGCAGCTGCCTCATGTTCCTCACACCTGACCCCACTTCAGTGCATCCAAGAATGAAGGGTTTCACAGTTAGAGTGCTTTGAACATCGCGTGCCCTGGGACTTAATGATGTGGGGCACTGGATCTGACCTAGGGAGGGTGGTAGTATGGGAAAAACTTCTACTCTAACGTTTGGTCTCTCTTTGGGGCAAACTTAGCTGGGAAGTAGTCTGATTTCCTTATTTCCATATTATTTTTTCTAAAGATTTTATCTTTAAGTAATCTCTACACCCAACGTGGGGCTTGACTTTACAACCCTGAGATCAAGAGTCGCATGCTTCAGGAACTGAGTCAGCCAGGCACCCCTCCATGCTCTTCTCTTGGTGTTTCTTTCTCTTCCTCTGCCCACCTACCTTGCAAACACTGGGCTTCTCCTTACCTGGGCTCAGGAGAGGGATTACCTGGAGATGGAGGGGAGAGGAGACTCAGTGAAAAACAGGAGGCTACAGAGTTGCAGTAGGCAGCTGTAGAGGAGAAGGAGGGCTTGGAAGGAGGAGAAGAGATGGGGAGGCTATACAAGAAACCTGGAAGGGTTTTCCACAGTAGTTTCTGATTAGCTGTGTCTGGTGGGTACTAGAACATTGGCTTGCCTTATATCCCTGGAGAGGTGGGGGCAATAGGGAGGAGAGGAGTATACTAGTCCCTTCCAGAGGGAGGTCAAGAGCCAGAGCATCCTGTGATTAATCCACTTACCACAATCCCTCCTATACTGTCCAAGAGGAACAACTCTTCCTGTCTCACGCGGCCCACTTTGCCCAGAGTGCTATCTGTCCCATTGGTACCCAGCACTTTCCCTTGAGTGTGCCTTGCCCCTCTCTTGTCATGGCAATTCCCATCTCTGCATGCTGGACCAGGTGGCAGGTCCAGAACATGTAGTGAAGCGTCAGGTGCCTGGTAGGTCTCAGATGTCTTCATTTGTCCAATGGCTGGGGCAAGGGAACTGGCTGTTGAGATGCACGAATGAATCTCCTTTCTTAACTCTCACACATGTGCAAGGATGCAGGAAACTGCACTAGGAAGCTTCCACCATGGGGTACACCTGCCCCTGGAGTAGGAATTAGGCAACTCTGGCAGGTCCCTCTGTGTTTGGGAGCTGAGGAATTGCTCTTGATTTTTTTTTTTTGGTTATTATCCTGCATGTCTATGTGTGCATGTGTACTGCCATCACAGGACCCTAGAGGTTATCTTTTCTCATTCATTTACTCACCGGTTTATTCATTAATTCAACAGTTCAGCACGTTTATTGAATACCTACCATGTTCCAAGCCTTGATTTAGGTACTGGGGTATAGTTCCTGTCCTATTGGAGCTACAGTCTAGGGAGGAAATATTTTACCAAATTAGGTAAATTATATAATGCATTCAAAAGTGATAAGTCTAGTGGAAAAAAATAAAGGAGAATAGGAAACGTGAGGGAAGACATGCAATTTTAAGTAGGATGTTTGAGGAAGGCTTTAGTGAGTAGGTGACATTCGATGCAAAACTTGAAGGCGGTAAAGAAGTGAATCATGTGGCTATCTGGGGGAAGAACATTCCAGGCAGAAGAATTAACTAGTCAAAGGTCCCAAGGCGGGTGCAGACATGGTGTGTTTGGAGTACTGTGAGGAGGCCAATGTGGCTGGGGTGGAGTCCGTGAGGACAGAGTAGTGGCAGATGAGGTCAGAAAATCAGTGGGTGGTCAGGAGGTGGTGCCTTATGGGCAATTGTGAGAACTTGGCTTTTGTTCTGTGTGAAATGAAGAGCCACTGGAGGCTCCGAGGACTGGAATGCTATAAAAGGATCCCTCTGGCTGCTTTGTTGAGAATAGACGGTAGGGAGCAGGGCGGAAGCAAGGAGATCAGCATTACAGTGATCCAGGTGAGGGGAAATATGACTTGGATTAGATGAGCAGTAGAAGTGGTGAGATGTGGTTGGATTCTGAATATGAGTATACTTTAAATGTAGAGCCAGCAGAATTTCTGGGTGGATTGGTTATGGGGTGTGAAAGAGAAGGACCAGAATGGCTTATTTTTCTGCTTGAGTGACAGGCAGGATCAAGGTGTGAGATGAAGAAGGCCTCAGCTGGAGCTAGTTTGGGGGCGGAAGGCATGACCAGAAGTTCAGTGTGGGGTATGTTAAGTTTGAGATACCTACTAGATGCCCACGTGTATTTGTGTAGTTCATGGGGGTTCATGGGAGAAGTGCCACTTAGATGTATAAATCTGAAGTCGTCAGGGGCGCTTGGGTGTCTCAGTTGGTTAAACATCCGACCCTTGATTTTGGCTCAGGTTATGATCTCTGGCTGGTGAGATTGAACCATGCATCAGCCTCCATGCTGAATGTGGAGAGCCTGCATGGGATTCTCTCTCTGCCTCTCCCTCTGCACCCCCCCCAACCCACCCGCCTCTGCTTGTGCTCTCTCTCTCTCAAAAAAAATTTTTTTTTGGAAGCCATCAATGACGGATGGTATTTAAAATCATGAAACTGGGTGAGATTAGTTAGGGAATGAGTATAGTTAGAGAAAAGAAGGAGTCCCCCAAACTGAACCCTGGGGTATTCCAGTGTTACGAGTTTAGGAAGATGAGAAGCCAGAAAGGGGGCCTACAGGGAGGTAGGGTCCTCTGGCCTCCATTTTTCAGCCCCAGAAATCACCTACTTGTCTTCTGCCTACTTCCCGGCGTGCACATCTCCATCATATAGAATTTTTACATGGAAAATGATTCCATGATAGAGTAGAATGTCTTCCCCTATGGATAATAAACAATTATCGCAATCCCTACATACTTCTTACGTTAAGGGTGTGTAGTTGGATGGGAAGCAAAGGGTCTCATTCCTTCCATTTTCCCTTCTTCATAAAGCGTAAGGAGCTACACCACAGACTGGAAGCGAGGGCAGAATCCAAACCCCACGAAGAAGGAAAGAATTGGAAACAGGGGCACCTGGCTGGCTCAGTCAGTAGAACATGCGACTCCTGATCTCGGGTTTGTGAGTTTGAGCCTCACATCAGGTGTAGAGATTACTTAAAAATAAAATCTTAAAAAAACCCCAAAAACTTGGAAACAAAATTCTGGGTTCTAAAATTCTAGGTTCTTATCCCAAATTTACCTTTGTTTGTTTGTCCAAGCCTTAGTTCACATGACTGAATATAAGAATAATACTATAATCTGTGTCTAATTAGCAGATTGTTTTAAGATTTCGTTTGATCTTTAACAGCTCTAGGGGGTATAATTGAATACAAAGAACTGTACACATTAAAGGATACAATTTGGTGTTTGGACAGATGCAAACACCCATGATACATCGCCATAGTTAAGGGAACAGACATCTCTGACGCTTCCCAGAGTTTCCTGTTTTCCTTTGTTTTTGCAGTAAGAACACTTAACATGAGATCCACCCTTTTAACAAATTTTGAAGTGCACAATACACTATTGTTAACTGTAGGGATGACGATGTACAGCAGATCACTAGAAATTACTCATCTTGCATAACTGAAACTTTGTGCCCTTTGAATAACAACTCCCCAATCCCCTCACCCTCCCAGCCCCTGCAACCACTATTGATTTCTCTTTTGCTATGAGTTTGACTGTTTCGGATTCCTTCTGTAAGTGGGTTTAAACAAACTCATATTTCTCTTCTTTTTTATTTTTATTTTTGAAATTTTATTTTAGTAAACTCTACACCCAACTCATGACCCTGAGATCAAGTGTTGCACGCTCTTACTGACTGAGCCAGCCAAGCGCCTCTTAAACAAACTGATATTTCTCCCATCTTAAAATCTCTCTTGATCCCATTTTTTCATCTAACTCCCATTTTTATGTAGTCAGAAAAATTCCTAAGGCGTTGTCTGTCCTTGCTTCCTCACCTTTTATTCTCTCTTTAAAAACTACTTTACTGAGGTATGGTTGACACAAAAAACTGTTTTGAGATTTTAAATGAGATCTTACTTATGAAAACATTTTGTAAATTCTAAAGTACTGCATTAGTGCCACTTACAATTATTATTATATTAAAGAGCTATGATCAATATATTTTCCAACATAGAACTCTACCCCCACTTCCCTGGTGCTGAGCTTTCAGAATGTAGAGTGCACTCCCATTTCCCATTCTTTTTATGCGCATAGTTTCCCAGTAAAGTGAGAGGCTAATGGGAAGGGACTCTGTCTGAACAGGTCTCCTTAGTGATCAGGACTCGCAGATGTGATGATGTCATTCACAAACAGCAGTGTGGTCATGGTTCAGAGTTTTGGAAACAGTGCCAAGAGGAACTTGGACATAATTTTCAGGATGTGTAAACTCTGCGCTAAAGCAAAGGTTACCAAAGACAAGGAGTTTGGGGTTTTATACACAATGTTTTCTTTGGCTGGAGTCTGGCTTTATTTGAAGAGTTGTGTCAGCATAGGGAATTCTCTACTTGGGCCTAGGGATTCCTCAGGGTAGTGGTGCCTCTGTCCCCTCTCAGAGGGTTGCTGGGAGTTTTCTCAGACTTGGAACCATATGGGACCCGTGTTTGAACAGACACTGGAAATACTTACATCATCTCTACATTCCTCAACCATTTGTCATCTGATTGCAAATCAACTGGTGCGATGACAGTGGAGAAGATGTTCGTTAAATTATTGAGTTTGATGAATATCTATGGCCCTAAGGGTAAAAAGTTAATTTCTTTTGGGGCTTTGCATTTTTTCTTTTGGTAGATTTATAGAAATACTGATGATAGAAAAAGAGCAGTAGAGTAAACCTAAAGTATCAAAAATAAATTATAATGATACACATGAAAATCAAAGACATAGAAAAGAAACAAAATAGAATATAATCCAAACCTTAAGTTGATTCACTAAAAATTCCAAGAAGATGGATAAATTTCTGGAATTCTCACCCCAATGAAAAATGAGAAAAGATACATATGAATTTAAAAAATGAAAAGGTAGAAATTAAAATAGATACAGTAGAGATTAAAGATAATAAGAGAATATTATTAAGAAGTATTTATAGACACAATGGACACATGTGAAAATAAAAGCTCAATTGGCTTAAGAAGAAAAAAGCCTTGGGAAGACTTATAATCATTGACATTGAATTACTATTAAAGAGATAACCTCTTCGCCCTTCTCACTACTCCCATGGAAAATAATTTTAAACATGGATTTTACCAAACTTTCAAGGGACACATGATGCCCATATATTAATGTTTTTTCCAGGAAATGAAACAAAAAGAAAGAAAAACTGCCCAACTCATTTTATGAGGTTTGCATAACCTAGACTAAAAAGTCCTTATATTTATGAAAAGTATACACCAATTTTATAGATGAAAACATTTTTTAACATTATCCAAGGAAATGGAATGTTTTTAAAAAACATATTTTTACCCAGTGACAGTTTCCTCAGGAATACAGGGATGATTCAGCTTCAGAAAATTTATGATTCACTGTCATAATGGCTGGCCAAAGGAAAAGAGAGTCATCTATGTACACATGAAAAGAAAAATGATGGAAGTTCTTAGAAGTTAGAAGTAGGAACTTTTAAGTTTCCAGGACAAACAAAAACTAAAGAAATTTGTGAACACTAAGTGAGCCCTGCAAGAAGTATTAAACGGAATCCTTTGAGTGAAGAGAGAGCCCAAAAGTAACAAAGACCAGAAAGGAACAGAGACAATCTACAGACATAGTGATTTTACAGTTAATACAATGGCACTAAATTCATATCTTTCAATAATTACTCTGAACGTAAATGGACTAAATGCTCCAGTCAAAAGACATAGGATGTCAGACTAGATAAAAAAAACAAGACCCGTCGATATGCTGTCTATAAGACACTCAGTTTAGAGCCAAAGACAAGTCCAGATTGAAAGTGAGGGAGTGGAGAAACATTTATCATGTTAATGGACATTAAAAGAAAGCTGGGGTAGCGATCCTTATATCAGACAAACTAGATTTTAAACCAAAGACTGTAAAAAGAGATGAAGAAGGACACTATATCAAAATCAAAAGGTCTATCCAGCAAGAAGATTTAACAATTGTAAGTATTTATGCCCCTAACTTGGGAGCAGCCAAATATATAAACCAATTGATAACAAAATTAAAGAAACACATTGATAATACAATAATAGGAGGGGACGTTAACACCCCACTTATAGCAATGGACAGATCATCTAAGCAGATCAACAAGGAAACAAGGGCTTTGAATGACACACTGAACCAGATGGACCTCACAGATATATTCAGAACATTTCATCCTAAAGCAACAGAATACACATTCTTCTCGAGTGCACATGGAACATTCTCCAGAATAGATCACACACTGGTTCACAAATCAGTCTCAACCAGTACCAAAAGATTGGGATCATTCCCTGTATATTTTCAGACCACAATGCTTTCAAACTTGAACTCAGTCCCAAGAGGAAATTTGGAAAGTACTCAAATACACTGAGGCTAGAGAGCATCCTACTAAAGAATGAATGGGTCAACCAGGAAAATAAAGGGTTTAAAAATTCATGGAAACAAATGAAAATGAAAACACAACTGTTCAAAATCTTTGGGATGCAGCAAAGGCAGTCCTAAGAGGGAAGTATATAGCACTACAAGCCTTTCTCAAGAAACAAGAAAGGTCCCAAATATACAACCTAACCTTATACCTAAAGGAGCTGGAGAAAGAACAGCAAATAAAGCCTAAATCCAGCAGAAGAAGAGAAATAAAGATTAGAGCAGAAATCAATGAAATAGATACCAAAAGAACAGTAGAACAGATCAACAAAACTAGGAGCTGGTTCTTTGAAAGAATTAATAAGGTTGATATCGAAAAGAAAAGAGAAAAGACCAAAATAAATAAAATCATGATTGAAAGAGGAGAGATCACAACGAACACCAAAGAAATACAATTATAAGAACGTATTATGAGCAACTATATGCCAATAAATTAAGCAATCTGGAAGAAATGGATGCATTCCTAGAAACGTATAAACTACCAAAACCGAAACAAGAAGAAAGAGAAAACCTGAACAGACCCATACTCAGCAAAGAAATTGAATCAGTAATCAAAAAGCTCCCAAGAAACAAGAGTCCAGGGCTGGACGGCTTCCCAGGAGAATTCTAGCACACATTGAAAGAAGAATTAATACCCATTCTTCTGAAGCTGTTTCAAAAGATGTAAATGGAAGGAAAACTTCCATTCCAAACTCATTCTGTGAGGCCAGCATTACCTTTTTTAATAAAGATTTTATTTATTTATTTGAGAGAGAGAGAGAGAGCATGAGTGGGATGAGGGGCAGAGGGAGAAGCAGACTCCCCATTGAGCAAGGAACCCGACATGGGGCTCAATCCTGGGACTCTGGGATCATGACCCGAGCCAAAGGCAGAAGCTTAACCGACTGAGCCACCCAGGTGCCCTGAGGCCAGCATTACGTTGATGCCAAAACCAGACAAAGACCCCACCAAAAAGGAGAATTACAGACCAATCTCCCTGATGAACATGGATGCAAAAATTCTCACTGAGATACTAGCTAATAGGATCCAACAGTACATCAAAAGGATTATTCATCAGGACCAAGTGGGATTTATTCCTGGGCTGCAAGGGTGGCTCAACATCCACAAATCAAACAATGTGATACAGCACATTAATAAAAGGAAGGACAAGAACCATATGATCCTCTCAATAGATGCAGAAAAAGCATTTGACAAAATACAGCATTCTTTCTTGATAAAAACTCTCTGCAGTGTAGGGATAGAGGGAACATACCTCAATATCATAAAAGCCATCTATGAAAAACCCACAGCGAATATCATTCTCCATGGGGAAAAACTGAGAGCTTTTCTCCTAAGGTTAGGATCATGACAGGAATGTCCACTCTCAACACTGTTGTTCAACATTGCATTGGAAGTCCTAACCACAGCAATCAGACAACAAAAAGAAATAAAAAGCATCCAAATCAGCAAAGAAGAAGTCCAACTTTTACTCTTTGCAGACAACATGATGCTCTATGTAGAAAACCCAAAGATGCCAGCAAAAAATTGCTAGAACTGATACGGGAATTCAGCAAAGTCGCAGGATATAAAATCAATGCACAGAAGTCAGTTACATTTCTATACACTAACAGGCAGAAGAAAGAGAAATCAAGGAATCAATCCCATTTACAATTGCACCAAGAACCATAAGATTACCTAGGAATAAACCCAACCAAAAAGGTAAAGGATCTGTATTCTGAAAACTATAGCACACTTATGAAAGAAATTGAGGAACACACAAAGAAATGGAAAGACATTCCATGCTCATGGAGCGGAAGAACAAATATTGTTAAAATGTCTATGCTACCCAAAGTAATCTACACTTTCAGTGCAGTCCCTATCAAAATACCATCAGCATTTTTCACAGAGCTGGAACAAACAATCCTAAAGTTTGTATGGAACCAGAAAAGACCCCAAATAGCCAAAGTAATGTTGAAAAAGAAAACCAAAGCTGGAGGCATAACAATTCTGGACTTCAAGCTGGGTATTACACAGCTATAATCATCAAGACAGTATGGTACTGGCACAAAAATAGACACACAGATCAGTGGAACAGAATAGAGAGCCCAGAAATGGACCCTCAACTCTATGGTCAACTAATCTTTGACAAAGCAGGAAAAAATATCCAGTGGAAAAAAGACAGTCTCTTCAACAAATGGTGTTGGGAAAATTGGACAGCCACATGCAGAGGAATGAAGCTGGACCACTTTCTTATGCCATACACAAAAATAAGTGCAAAAGGGATGAAAGACCTAAATGTGAGACAGGAATCTATCAAAATCCTAGAGAAGAACACAGACAGTAACCTCTTTGACCTCGGCTGTAGCAACTTCTTGCCAGAAACAAGAGAAACAAAAGCAAAAATGAACTATTGGGACTTCATCAGATAAAAAGCTTTTACACAGCAAAGGAAACAGTCAACAAAACTAAAAGGCAACCTATGGAAAAGGAGAAGATATTGCAAATGTCTTATCAGATAAAGGGCTAGTATCCAAAATCTATAAAGAATTTATCAAACTCAACACCCAAAAAACAAAATATCCAGTCAAGAAATGGGCAGAAGACATGAACGGACATTTCTCCAAAGAAGACATACAAATGGCCAACAGACACATGAAAAAATGCTTGACATCACTTGGCATCAGGGAAATACAAATCAAAACCACAACGAGATACCACCTCACACCTGTCAGAATGGCTAAAATTAACAAGTCGGGAAATGGCAGATGTTGGTGAGGATGTGGGGAA
Organism: Callorhinus ursinus; assembly: GCF_003265705.2. Lineage (NCBI taxonomy): Eukaryota > Metazoa > Chordata > Mammalia > Carnivora > Otariidae > Callorhinus > Callorhinus ursinus. The sequence goes on from NW_027397074.1 coordinate 79,976,926, forward strand.
AGGGGGACCCTCTTACACTGTTGGTGGGAATGCAAGCTGGTGCAGCCACTCTGGAAAACAGTATGGAAGTTCCTCAAAAAGTTAAAAATAGAACACCCTACAACCCAGTGACTACACTGCTAGGTATTTACCCAAAGGATACAAACATAGTGACTTGAAGGGGCACATGCACCTCAATGTTTACAGGGACAATGTCCACAATAGCCAAACTATGGAAAGAGCCCAGATGTCCATCAAATGTCTCTCTCTTTGGCTTGTCGGCCCTGTTGATCCCTGGGAACTTTGAGTCTCATTTGGAACTTGTGAAGTCCCTGTGTCTGGGGCCATCACTGATCTATGTGGCCAAGTTTGCACTTGTCTTCCCTCTCATGTATCACACCTGGAATGGGATCCGACCCTTGATATGGGACCTAGGGAAAGGCCCTGAAGATTCCCCAGCTGTACCAGTCGGGAGTGGCTGTCTTGGTTCTTACTGCGTTGTCCTCTGTAGGGCTGGCAGCCATGTGAAGACCTGAAGTTCCCAGCATTGTCTTCTCATAAATGGTTCACTGACCTGTCTTCCTGTTTGTCACTCTCTTCTCCAGCCAAGACAGAGTTCTCCCGATTTATTTAGACCCTTTTGTGCTTGCACATCCCCTCGGAGCTTAGTGACAGTAGAGTACCTCCTAGAATCCAAGCAGTGGAAGAGGGTCCGGTTTCCTCCCTTGTTTCTAAAGATGGAATGACTCAAAACTTCCCTTTTCCTGCCCCCAGCTTGCAGCCTTCTCTGGGCCTGGAAGCCCTCATTCTCTCTCCATATTGGGCCTTGATTTGTGCTGACGGTCAGCTTTTGGCTCCTTCTTCCCGAGACAGTGGAAACAGTGGAGGCTCTGTGGCCTCTGCTGTGGGGCTTTGGGTGCCATTGCCTGTGGGTTGCTAGCTTAAAGGACACTTGTGTTCATTGGTCAGAGCCCAGGGTCTTCAGCACCCACACAGTATGACTGAAAGAAGAGGGATGGGGTGGAGGGGAATTAGCCTGTCCCAGCTAGCTGGAGATAAAGAGGGTCAGTTGACTCTGAAAGCAGGTGCTTTGGGGAGAAGATAAATCTTCCTTTTAATGCAAAAGGAAGATCCAGAAGACTACAGTGAACCCATTAAGGATTATTCCCCCCCCCCCACATTTCTGGAAAACCAAGCCTCTTTTCTAATCCAAATTCATGTGACATCCGTTTCTGAAACTGAATTAAAATACTCATTTTGTCTTTGAAAAAAAATGGGTAGAGAAGAGGTGGTATATATAAATGGAATATTATTCAGCCATCATAAAGAATGAAATCTTGCCATTTGCAACGATGTGGGTGGAACTAGAGGGTATTATGCTAAGAGAAATAAGTCAGTCAGAGAAAGACAAATACTGTATGATTTCACTCATATGTGGAATTTAAGAAACAAAATAGATGAACACAGGGGAAGGGAAGAAAAAGAAAATAAGACAAAAACAGAGAGGGAGACAAACCATAAGAGACTCTTTGCTATAGGAAACAAACCGAGGGTTGCTGGAGGGGAAGTGGGTGGGGGCATGGGGTAAGTGGGTGATGGGCATTAAGGAGGGCACTTGATGTAATGAGCACTGGGAATTATATGCAGCTGATGAATCACTAAATTCTACCTATGCAACTAATAATACACTGTGTGTTAATTAAATTGAGTTTAAATTTAAAAATTCACACACCATCAAATCATGTACAATGATGTATAAGAGTGAGAAAGAGGGGCGCCTGGTTGGCTCATTCGGTTGAGCAGATGACTCAGATTCAGCTCAGGTCATGATTGATCTCAAGGTAGTGAGACTGAGCCCCACCTCAGTCTCCACACTGGGCAGCGAGCCTGCTTGGGATTCTCTCTCTCCCTCTACCCCTCCCCACTTAAAAAAATTTAAATTCTGAACTAAGGTGGAGAGGAGAATGGATGAGTAACTTTCCTGATATTGCAATATACCACAAAGCTATAAGTAGTATTTGTATAACAATAAATGGACATACAGTACAGACTGACAGTCCAAAAACATGTATTTTTTATGTACAGTCAGTAAATGATGGTGATGCATCATAAATCAATGGAAAATGCTTTAATTTTAAAATAAGTGTTTCAGAGAAGTAGGTTTGTCATCTGACAAAAAATCAAGTAGATGCTCCAGATATACCAAAAAGATGTAAAATACACAATCCTTTAAGAGAAAAATTGATGGATTTGACTACATTAAAAATAAATATTTTGGTTAACAAGGACAATATAGGTAGAAATAATAGTCCAGGAAGTGATACTTGCATCACGAATATCAAAGAGTTATAGTTCTGTAAGGAAATACCACTGATCAATTTTAAAAACCAAGAAAAATAGAGGTTGTGATTAGGCTATTTGAAAGGAGGAATTTGAATGGATGATAAGTTATTGAAGAGATTCTCAGCATCATTTTTGTCACAGATAAGAACATTTAAACAACCATGCAATCTTTCTTTTTTCCTTCTCTGTCGTCACTGCTACGATGTGGATCCTTGACCTACATTTTAATCTTGTCTTCACACTAGCCTTTCAGGAGCAAGTTATCTTTTTTTTGCCAAGAAACGAAAGGAAAATTGTCCTATTTCTCAAGGGATTTTTTTTTTAAGGTTTTAAAAAAATTTACTTATTTGAGAGAGAGCGCACATGAGCTGGGGGGAGGGGCAGAGGGAGGTGGAGAGACACACTCCCTGCTGAACAGGGACCCTGACACAGGGCTTGATGCCAGGACCCTGGGACCATGACCTGAGCTGAAGGCAGATGCTTAACCGACTGAGCCACCCAGGCGCCCCAATTTCTCAAGGGATTTAAATAAAAGTCATTAATCAGATCAGGTGCTACTCCAAGAAAAGCCATTGGAGAGAAACAAAGCTGGGCCCACATGTTTATCTTGTCTTGATTCCTTCCGTGTTCCTTATCATGCCACTCTGAAACAAGAGTCTTTCACAGTAGCTAATTGCAATTTGTTCAAAACATAACCCATTCAACTTTTTTCCTCTTGTTTTCTTAAGTTCAGCAATAAATACATGTGACCACTTTGGAAGTATTGTTATACCTTAGTACGTGAAGCAACATATTTCCCAAATGTGACTTTGAGGCCACACCCGCCAGCCTCACCCAGTTGGAAACACACTGAACATCACACCTCACACAAGACGCTCAGCCAACTATTAAACGGGGGGAAAAAACAAGAATAAATGAGAAACCATTTATAACCATGAGGTTGGCAAAAATTAAAATGCCAGGTAATATAAACTACTGGTGAGGTTGGGGAGAAATGTGAGCCGTCTTGCACTGTGCGTGGCGATATAAATTAACAGGGTCATTGTGGAACAAGTCCATAGTTAGTGAGACAGCACCATGTTCGTATTGTGTCCTCGAGGTTTCACTGTCAAGTGTACACCCCACAGACCCTCTCCTGGAGATACAGAAATACATGTGTTCAGGAGTTCACTACAGCATAGTGTGAGCCAGCAGGGTTGGAAATAACTTGAATGTCCAATGGTAGAGAAAGGGATAGGAGAATGTGCTACATGCAAATCACGGAATACCGTGCAGGCGGTTAGAAGTAAGAACTAGATTTAAATACGTCTGCATGAACAAATCTCAAAATATAATGGCGAGTAAAAGAAAAATGAATGTAGCATAATGCCAGCATGTTAAACACACAAGAATGAGTACTTGAATGTAATATTAATACAATTATTAAATATCAGAACATGGAAAGAGGAACTGTGTATGACTGATAAATGCTATTGTTCCACAAAGTGATTATGGTCATGTTAGTTTTTTGCCCTTCCCTCTGAGACTTAGTTCTTTTCTTTCTCTCCTAAAATCGGTGGGAATAGGAAGGAATATAATTGGTTGTAGCTAACTAGCATGAAATAATGATTGACGCTTTCCTTATTATGCTGTCTTCTCATGTGAGGTCTATGGTCTCACAAGTTCACATCAGAAATGCTTGTCGCTATTGTTAAATTTCTAAGATTGCTTTTTACCATCTTTGATGATTTCTCATAGTAAAGGCTTAGCAATGTGGGGATGAGAGCCATATTTTCAACCTCCTTGCAGTCACATAATTAGTTCCTTAAATGAGGCGATACTGCAGAGCCTTGTTGCTGATTTTCTTGTTTGTGCTAATACGCTAACCAAACTTCCCATCCTTGAATATTTCCCCTCTGCTTAATGAGCAGCAAGGAGATGCTTTTGGTATCACTAACCCTTCTGTAAGATAACATTGACTAAACCTTTTAACTGATTGCACCTTTGTTTGTGTAGTAGGACTGCCTACTTACTTCAATTCCATCCATTTCTCTAGCTTCCTTTCTGACCAGACACCTACCAACCCTTCCCAATACCGGTGCCTGGCCAGTCTTCAAGTGAGTTCTGGCAGATGCCTCATAATTGCTTGCTCATTTGCTGAGGAAATCTCCATAATATCTCCGCCAACTAACCTTCTGTTTTTCTCAAGCTCACTTCTGCTTATTTTATTCTTAAAAAAAGATATTCCTTGTTGATTATTGCTTCTCCTGTTCTTTCCATTTCTGCCACTACTGCATAGCTTGGAGGAGTTCCCAGACATGGTAAACCCTCGGTGTTTGCTGCTTTTCTTACCGCCACCCTCGTACTGCTACTGAGTCTCCTGGGACCCCTGGACACCGAACAATTATGATGCTTTAGGCCTTGTGCCAAGTATTTGCTCACTTAGCTTAACACATTCTTTTGCTGAGAACATTGAAACCATTCAAGAAAATTTTTTAGCTTTTTCAAAAGTCAGTCTCCTTAAAATTTGAGCCCTCCGCTTATCCTTCTCATTTCAGAACAGAGGTGTGTCTTCCTCTACAAGGCCAACCCTTCAATATGTATTTTCATCCTTATTCCTCTTCATCACTCCCAAGACTGTGTTTTCCTGGTTTCTGACACCCTACATTCTTCATCCCTTCTCTTCCCACTGGCTCCTTTCTCCTTCAAACATGCACAGGTCTGCCTAACTTGTCTTGAAAACCCCCAGGTTTGGACTTCTTTTCTGTATAAGATTCTATACATTTTTCTCCTTCACATCCTTGTGAGGATGTGAAATCACATCTCCTTCACAACCTTAGGTAAGGTTTTAGTCTATCCCATGCCCTCTTGCCTGAATTCTATACTCCTAGAACTCACTTCTATAATTTCTGAAATAATCACAGTTGGTAATGATTTCCTAGTTACTTAAACCCTCTTCTAACTATGTATTCTTCAGAGATTTTTCTATTGCATTTTGCCCCTTTGAGCACTGTATCCTTGAAACTTTATGATAGGACATAGTCTTGATTCTGTTACGCCTTTCTGCACACATTCCCCTGCCTCTCCCTGGCTCTGTAAAGCCAGATGGTGAGCATCATGTGAAGGCACCATCTGAGGGGATCCTAGAATCAGAGTATGGACAGGAGGTCAGGGCTGGGCTAGCAGTAAGGTCAGTATTCACATTGTTACAGAAAAATCAAGAGGACACAAAAAGACAGAGAAAGGCAGAGAGTTCATATTCCTGGCATCAATTGATAGCTGATTATGCTGCAGTTTTAGGTGAACTATGATGAGGGTTTACAAAAACTGATGGAGAAAGGAAGGGCAGAATGTGTGCAGGTAGCAGTTGGGTGGGGTGACAGGGAAGCAGGTAGGCTGGTGGGCAGAAAAACAGAAGGGAAAAAAAAGGGTAAGGAGGAGACTTGGCTCCATTCACTTACTTTCTCCTGATGGAAGTTAAATCCTGGGCTGGCCTTACTTGGAAGCCTGTGAGTGATGATAGCATGAAGCCACAGGCTCAGCGATTGCGAGACCTGGGTTGGTCTGATTATTGGTGGTGGAATGAGTAGAACCTGCTAGAGGTAAAGACCTGATAAGCAAGGCACTTGGACCATCATCATCCTTCCTCTTTAATAAACATCAGTCATCCACACATTTTCTACCTTTCTATTACACACGTTTTCATATACACATAAAAACAGAGAGAATAGTGTGTAACAAGCCCTCGTTATCCGTTATCCAATTCAACAGTTATTAGCATTTTGCCAATCTTGTTTAATCTGGCTTTGCCCCATGTCCTTACGATATTTGTTTTCGTTGCAGTGTTTTAAAGGAAATCCAAAATAGTCTATTATTTCACCCACAAATAACTTAGTGCTTTCACTTGTTTTATAGCTAAGTGCCTGCACAGACTGGTGCCTTCTCTGCTTTTGTACAATTATTTATGCAGCTCTTTAGTGATGATATTTGAGTACCGGGTAAGTCTTAAAAAGGAGCAGTGGGCTCTGCAAATGGATATAATAAGGACTCTAGTACTAATGCCTCTTGTTTACTTTAATCTTTGTGGCTTTAAGATGCCCCCATTAAAGACTAGGCCTTATTCCCTAAATTAATGCAGAGTATTCCTTTCTTAGGCAGTCTTGGTCTTAAGGTGAAATTTGTATTTTGGTTAATAAGGACTTTGCCATTTGAAAGTTTCTGAGCTAGTCTGATAGCAACCTTACAGTCATCACAATCAACTTAAATTATTGAGCATCGACCTCTGGAAGATAAATAAATCCTGGAGATAAATGGGCCAATCTGGTAGGAGAGGTGTGAAGGGCTATAAAACATAATTAACATTATGGTTTTTGCAAGATGTTACCATTGGCAGTAAATGTGTAAATGTAAATGGGATCCCTCTGTGTTATTTCTGAAAAATGCATGGGAGTTTACAATGATATACAAATTTAAAAGTTTGCTTTTTATAAAAACTAAATTCACAACATTAGTATATTACATAATATCACTTCTAAATTCACTAAATTTTCATGAGTGCTAAAAATACTAGTTTTTGCAAATATCTAGATTTTGTCTCTGTTTCAACATATCCTTTAGTAATGAACATTTGAATCTGGCACCACCATTTTCTGTCTATTTGAACCTATCTATTCATTTGTTAAATATTATTTCACCATTCCCATCTCTTCCAACAATATAGGTAAATTTCGTCATGCAGGCAAAAAAACCCACAATTAACAATACAGAACTGCAGACAATGCATCCAATAAACAGAACAAAAAATAGGTCTACTCAACAGTTATAGCAAACCATCTAGATAAACCAGAAATCAGGATATTGTGATTTAATACAGGATTTTTTCAAACATGTGGATTTATTTACAAGAAGAACCCCTCAAAATAAAGTCAAATCACTTTCATGTTTATTTGAATCATCTTTATTAAGAAGGAAAAATCTCCTAAAAACAGGACCATGTGAAAAATCTATGACATATGACTCCCAGTGCAGTGAGCTGAGTCTGGAGCCCTCCACAGGCTTTTTGCGTGGTCAGAGAAGGATACTGTTGAACTCAAAGGTAGAACTTGGTCTGACTTGGTCAGGAGCCAATTTCAAGGCCAAAAAGGATTTGTATAGGTGGAAAGTTAAGTCCAGAAAGGGATGTGGAGGTGAGTGGTGAATGTCCTAAACTGTGTTTTGTGGAACATTGTCAATCAAATGTTCCTAAGTTTTTATTAAAAAAGTGTTCTGGATCAAATGCATCTGAAAATGTTAGTTTTTTTTTTTTAAGATTTTATTTATTTATTTGACAGAGAGAGAGAGCGAGAGAGGGAACACAAGCAGGGGGAGTGGGAGAGGGAGAAACAGACTCCCTGCGGAGCAGAGAGCCCGATGCTGGGCTTGATCCCAGGACCCTGGGATCATGACCTGAGCCGAAGGCAGACGCTTAACGACTGAGCCACCCAGGCGCCCCGAAAATGTTGGGTTTTTATTTTTAAGCAATCTCTACACCCAACGTGGGCCTCAAACTTACAACCCAGAGATCAAGAGTCACATGCTCTACCGACCGAGCCGGCCAGGCTCTCCGAAAATGTTAGTTTTAAGAAAGAATTTTCAGATCTCTTGGTCACATATTTGAGCTCTCAGCTAATGTGAATGTAGATGGACAAGAGATGATAATAGGTAGCATTTCTTTCTTTTCTGTTTCTAATGAAGGACCTATTAATATGCACAGAACACTGGCTTTTCTCAGCACACAGAAGGAATTGATCTTATCTTAAAGGATGTGAGGAACCACAAAAGTTTTTCTGCAAGAGAAAAAATGACGTTACTGAGATTCATCTGATGTGGGTTTAAGATGGAATGAAAAGGGAGAACATGAAAGCAAGGAGAAAACTAGAGTAGTAGTTGACAGGGGAAGTTAGGAGGGTCTGGATCCGGGCATGGGGTGTCCGAGAGGAAGGGAGAGTTTGCATGCAGGAGTAACATGCAGAGAGAATGTTCACTTTCAGTAGATAACTGAGTGGGAATGTGGGGCATGAGGGGCAGGCCATCGCGTACTCCATATGAGGTAAGAAATCCAAATCAGCAGGCCTGGGGTGGAAGATAAGGACGCCAACTCTTAAAGCAGGGAATGCCAAGAGCAGAGCAGAGCAGAAACACCAGCAAGTCTGGCAATCCCAACCAACCAACAGCAAGAGTTAGCCTCAGCGTTGGGAGCAGAGCATACTTGAGGAGGTCCTTAGGTAAAGAAACAATGACGCTCAATACTCAGAACACTTACTGTGTTCTGGGCACTATCATAAACTCTTGTGCTGATTGAATCACTGAATTCTCAAACAACACTATTGTTATTAGCATTTTGCTGATAAAGAAACTGAAGCCAAGAGGAGCGAAGTGACCCGCCCCGTTCACACAGCCTGTAAGAAGCAGAGCCACGATTTGCCTGCAGTGTGACTGGTGCCAGAGTCTCACCTCTTTACCTGTGTACCACAACTGCTAGTGTTAGAAGGGAGGGGGGCAGGCAAGGGGTAGGCAACCCATTCTGCTACAGGGCAGGTGACCCCGTCCACCACACACTCCCACGCTTGAGGATTCTTACTGCTGACCTCCATACTTATATGTCTGAACTCTGCATACGCTTTATACTGCTGGTCAGTGTGTTCGTGATCACCGTGAGTATTAATCCTAGGACAGAGGGTGGCTTGATTTCCTTATTCTATTGGATTCTATATTATGGAGGCAGCATGACGTAGCGATACCGGTGGGCCTTGCGTTCAGTGAAGGCTGCATTTGAGGGCTGGCCCCGCTCCTCAGTGGCTGTGAGCCCTTGGCTCATCAGGGTTCTCTAAGCCCGAGCTGGTCATGTGTTGCCGTAGGTTAGCATACACACATCATTCCTTGTGCAGGCTTGGGAATCACAGCTTTTGAATCCTGGTGTGGACTTTTATTAGCTGGGTACCATTGGGGAATGGTGAACTTTTCTGTTTCTCAGTTTCCCCGTCTATAAAATGGGCAAATAGCAACTACACATTGACCAGAGCTGTTCTGAGGATTGAATGGAATTTGACATGGTGTGTGCAGCGTGGTGAGTTCGCAGCCAGGGGTCTCTCTCTACCTGTGTACAGGGTCATAGTGAGGGTACAAAGGGACAGTTCTGTGCAGTGGTGAGTACGGCGCAGAGCACAGATAAGTCCTCACTAAACATCATCTATTAGTATTATTTTCTTACTCATCCTAATGCATTTACCACAGGACCGACCCCGGTCCACATTCTTTCCCTTGAGGACTGACCCTCTGTGCTTACTCAGGGACGTGCCTCTTAAATTGAGAAGGCCTTTAGGTAGGTTCAAATCTAAAATTCATTCTTGTTACTAACTCCCAGATGCTGAGAGAAATTTTTGTCTTAGAGCTACTGGCTGCAGGCCCGAATCTTCCCACTTCTGTCTATAGTCTCGTCTGGAGGGTTCTGCTGCCCTTTGCAGCCCCATGCGGGTTTCTCAGGAGGCAGTCTTATTCCCTCGCTGGAGCTGGACAGCGCCTAGCTCTGGTGGCATCCCTGTGCATGACAAGCAAGTCGGACACTTCTCCGGGCTGTTGACTGTATGATTCCTTGTAAGTCTGTGCCACAAATCTTACCACACACACCTACTTCCTCCTCAAGTTCCTGGCAGGAAAATACTCTTTGAGAGTTGAAGTTTTGTTTTGATCAGTAAAAAATAATTATGTAAGACTCAAAAAAGTATCAGTCCCCTACCCTACCCCCACCTACCTCTGACTTCTCCTCAATGTTAACTCTTTTAATTATTTCTTCTGGCAGTGTACTTAAAAAACAACCTAATCTATTATTGGTTGAATTTTTTTTTCAGTTTCACATATTATTTCTCATATTTTTTCTCATATTTCTCGTATTTTTTTCAGTTTCACATATTATTTCTCAACTTCCCACTGTGGAAGATGGGAATTTGGCTTTCTCATACTCCTCCCCAATACAAACACATGAGAGACAAACACACTTACTTCCTTTCCCTGTATAATAGTTACATCCTATTATCACCCAACGTGGGCCTCAAACCATGTACGCAGGTACATCCTATACCAAAGAATAGTGTAACAAGCCCTCGTTATCCGTTTTGGATATAGGTTTTGGTTTTGGTATAGGATGATATTTGCCGCGTACATGGTTCTAATTATGTTAATATTATTCATGGATGAGCCACAGATTATACTATTATCACCAATTATTATATCTCCTTTCTTGTAAAACTTTTGTTTCCCCCAGAGTCAATAATTATGTCCTCTTTTTGTTTGCTATGTAGCTATCGCTACTTCTCCCTGGAACCTGGAGCCAGTGGTGTGAATCGTGGAGCGCATTTCAGCGTGTATCTGCAATGTGTCAATTCATCACATGTTATGGAGACATCTCTCCTGGAGCTCAAAACTCCTGCTCCAACATGGACTTGTTGGTCTTTGTTCACTTCACAGCTGTCTTCCTGGCATCTTTCTTTAGCGCCATGCTGAATGTTACTTTCGTTTTCTGTTGGATCTCTGTTGCCTGGGTGCTGGATCTTTCTCTCCCTCCCTCCTTTATTCTCTTATTGGTTAGCAAATATTCCCCTGGAAACTTACTTTAAAAAGTCTTTGAAGGCTTTAATGTCTGTTAATGTCTTTATCTGTCCAAACAATGGATTACTATTTTGGGTGGGTATAAAATTTTGCACTGAAAAACCTTATTCCTTAGAATTGTGTAAGTTCATTCCATTGTTACTGGCTGCCATTGTTGCTTTGGAGAAGTATGATGTTATTTTGATTGTGAGTCCTTTTCCTATAACCTATCTTTCTTTTTCTTTCTGAAAACATTTGGTATCTTCTCTTTGTTCAGAATAACCTGAAATACCACAACACTGTGGCTTGGGGTGAGCCGTTTTTAAAATGGATCATGAGCGCTTTGGTGGGTCCATTCAACCTTGAAACTCCTGGTCTTCACTCAGGGAAATATTTTTTCATTATGTTTTGGATAATGTTGTTCCATTTTCTTTGTTCTTTCTTTTTGGAACTCTTATTCGGGTACTGAACCATCTGGACTGCTCTCTCGTTATCTCTTTCCCTCTCTCTCTTTTTTAAGATTTTATTTAATTTTTTGAGAGAGAGAGTGAGTAAGAGAGAGCATGAGCAGGGGTAGGGGCAGAGGGAAAGGGAGAAGCAGACTCCCCGCTGAGCAGAGAGCCCGATGTGGGGCTTGATCCCAGGAGCCTGAGATTATGACGGAAGCCAAAGGCAGACATTCAACTGACTGAGCCACCCAGGCACCCCTCTCTTTCATTAAAGTATGTATTTTCTCTGGTTTTCCCTCTCATTTTGCTTTACTTGTGGGAGATTTCCTTGACTATCTTCCAATTCTTCCACTGAATTTTTCATTTCCACTGTCAAATTTCTGATTTTAAAGAACATTGTATTCTCTGGTATTCCTTTTTTTTTTTTTTAAAGATTTTATTTATTTATTTATTTATTTGAGAGGGAGAATGAGAGAGAGAGAGAGCATGAGAGGGGGGAGGGTCAGAGGGAGAAGCAGACTCCCCGCTGAGCAGGGAGCCCGATGTGGGACTCGATCCCGGGACTCCAGGATCATGACCTGAGCCGAAGGCAGTCGCTTAACCAGCTGAGCCACCCAGGCGCCTCTGGTATTCCTTTTTTTTTTTTTTTTCAAATTTTTTTATTGTTATGTTAATCACCATATATTACATCATTAGTTTTTGATGCAGTGTTCCATGATTGATTGTTTGTTCATAACACCCAGTGCTCCATGCAGAACGTGCCCTCTTTAATACCCATCACCAGGCTGACCCATCCCCTCACCCCCCTAACCTCTAGAACCCTCAGTTTGTTTTTCAGAGTCCATCATCTCTCATGGTTCGTCTCCCCCTCTGACATACTCCCCTTTTCTTCCTCTCCTGTTATCTTCTTCTTTTCCTTTTTTCTTAAAATATGTTGCATTATTTGTTTCAGAGGTACAGATCTGTGATTCAACAGTCTTGTACAATTCACAGTGCTCACCGTAGCACATACCCTCCCCAAAGTCTATCACCCAGCCATCCCATCCCTCCCACCCCCAACCACTCCAGTAACACTCAGTTTGTTTCCTGAGATTAAGAATTCCTCATATCAGTGAGGTCATGTGATACATGTCTTTCTCTGATTGACTTATTTCACTCAGCATAACACCCTCCAGTTCCATCCACGTCGTTGCAAATGGCAAGATCTCATTCCTTTTGATGGCTGCATAATATTCCATTGTGTATATATACCACCTCTTCTTTATCCATTCATCTGTCGATGGGCATCTTGGCTCTTTCCACAGTTTGGCTATTGTGGACATTGCTGCTATAAACATTGGGGTACACGTACCCCTTCGGGTCCCTACATTTGTATCTTTGGGGTAAATACCCAGTAGTGCAATTGCTGGATCGAACGGTAGCTCTAATTTCAACTGTTTGAGGAACCTCCATACTGTTTTCCAGAGGGGTTGCACCAGCTTGCATTCCCACCAACAGTGTAGGAGGGTTCCCCTTTCTCCACATCCCCGCCAACATCTGTCGTTCCCTGACTTGTTAATTTTAGCCATTCTGACGGGTGTGAGGTGGTATCTCATTGAGGTTTTGATTTGGATTTCCCTGATGCCGAGTGATGTTGAGCACTTTTTCATGTGCCTGTTGGCCATTTGGATGTCTTCTTTGGAGAAATGTCTGTTCATGTCTTCTGCCCATTTCTTGATTGGATTATTTGTTCTTTGGGTGTTGAGTTTGATAAGTTCTTTATAGATTTTGGATACTAGCCCTTTATCTGATGTGTCGTTTGCAAATATTTTCTCCCATTCTGTCGGTTGTCTTTTGGTTTTGTGGACTGTTTCTTTTGCTGTGCAAAAGCTTTTTATCTTGATGAAATCCCAATAGTTCATTTTTGCCCTGGCTTCCCGTGCCTTTGGCAATGTTTCTAGGAAGAAGTTGCTGCGGCTAAGGTCGAAAAGGTTGCTACCTGTGTTCTCCTTTAGGATTTTGATGGACTCCTGTCTCACGTTTAGGTCTTTCAACCATTTGGAGTCTATTTTTGTGTGAGGTGTAAGGAAATGGTCCAGTTTCATTCTTCTGCATGTGGCTGTCCAATTTTCCCAACACCATTTGTTGAAGAGACTGTCTTTTTGCCATTGGACATTCTTTCCTGCTTTGTCAAAAATAAGTTGACCATAGAGTTGAGGGTCCATTTCTGGGCTCTCGATTCTGTTCCATTGATCTATGCGTCTGTTTTTGTGCCAGTACCATACTGTCTTGATGATGACAGCTTTGTAATAGAGCTGGAAGTCCGGAATTGTGATGCCGCCAGCTTTGCTTTTCTTTTTCAGTATTCCTCTGGCTATTCGGGGTCTCTTCTGGTTCCATACAAATTTTAGGATTATTTGTTCCATTTCTTTGAAAAAAGTGGATGGTATTTTGATGGGGATTGCATTGAATGTGTAGATTGCTCTAGGTAGCATTGACATCTTCACAATGTTGATTCTCCCAATCCATGAGCATGGAACGTTTTTCCATTTCTTTGTGTCTTCTTCAATTTCTTTCATGAGTATTTTATAGTTTTCTGAGTACAGATCCTTTGCCTCTTTGGTTACATTTATTCCTAGGTATCTAATGGTTTTGGGTGCAATTGTAAATGGGACCGACTCCTTAATTTCTCTTTCTTCTGTCGTGTTGTTGGTGTATAGGAATGCCACTGATTTCTGTGCATTGATTTTATATCCTGCTACTTTACTGAATTCCTGTATGAGTTCTAGCAGTTTTGGGGTGGAGTCTTTTGGGTTTTCCACGTACAATATCATATCATCTGCAAAGAGTGAGAGTTTGACTTCTTCTTTGCCGATTTGGATGCCTTTGATTTCTTTTTGTTGTCTGATTGCTGTGGCTAGGACTTCTAATACTATGTTGAATAGCAGTGGTGATAGTGGACATCCCTGCCGCGTTCCTGACCTTAGGGGAAAGGCTCTCAGCCTTTCCCCATTGAGAATGATACTCGCTGTAGGTTTTTCATAGATGGCTTTTATGATATTGAGGTATGTACCCTCTATCCCTATACTCTGAAGAGTTTTGATCAAGAAAGGATGTTGTACTTTGTCAAATGCTTTTTCTGCATCTATTGAGAGGATCATATGATTCTTGTTCTTTCTTTTGTTAATGTATTGTATCACGTTGATTGATTTGCGGATGTTGAACCAGCCTTGCAGCCCAGGAATAAATCCCACTTGGTCATGGTGAATAATCCTTTTAATGTACTGTTGGATCCTATTGGCTAGTATTTTGGTGAGAATTTTTGCATCCATGTTCATCAAGGATATTGGTCTGTAATTCTCCTTTTTGATGGGGTCTTTGTCTGGTTTTGGGATCAAGGTAATGCTGGCCTCATAAAATGAGTTTGGAAGTTTCCCTTCCATTTCTATTTTTTGGAACAGTTTCAGGAGAATAGGTATTAATTCTTCTTGAAATGTCTGATAGAATTCCCCTGGGAAGCCATCTGGCCCTGGGCTTTTGTTTCTTGGGAGATTTTTGATGACTGTTTCAATTTCCTTAGTGGTTATAGGTCTGTTCAGGTTTTCTATTTCTTCCTGGTTCAATTTTGGTAGTTGATACATCTCTAGGAATGCACCCATTTCTTCCAGGTTCTCTAATTTGCTGGCATAGAGTTGCTCATAATATGTTGTTATAATTGTTTGTATTTCTTTGGTGTTGGTTGTGATTTCTCCTCTTTCATTCATGATTTTGTTGATTTGGGTCATTTCTCTTTTCTTTTTGATCAGTCTGGCCAGGGGTTTATCAATCTTGTTAATTCTTTCAAAGAACCAGCTCCTAGTTTCGTTGATCTGTTCTACTGTTCTTTTGGTTTCTAGTTCATTGATTTCTGCTCTGATCTTTATGATTTCTCTTCTCCTGCTGGGTTTAGGCTTTATTTGCTGTTCTTTCTCCAGCTCCTTTAGGTGTAGGGTTAGGTTGTGTATTTGAGACCTTTCTTGTTTCTTGAGAAAGGCTTGTATTGCTATATACTTTCCTCTCAGGACTGCCTTTGCTGTATCCCAAAGATTTTGAACAGTTGTGTTTTCATTTTCATTGGTTTCCATGAATTTTTTTAATTCTTCTTTAATTTCTTGGTTGACCCATTCATTCTTTAGTAGGATGCTCTTTAGCCTCCATGTATTTGAGTTCTTTCCGACTTTCCTCTTGTGGTTGAGTTCTAGTTTCAAAGCATTGTGGTCTGAAAATATGCAGGGAATGATCCCAATCTTTTGGTACCGATTGAGACCTGATTTGTGACCTAGGATGTGATCAATTCTGGAGAATGTTCCATGGGCACTAGAGAAGAATGTGTATTCCGTTGCTTTGGGATGGAATGTTCTGAATATGTCTGTGAAGTCCATTTGGTCCAGTGTGTTATTTAAAGTCTTTATTTCCTTGTTGATCTTTTGCTTAGATGATCTGTCCATTTCAGTCAGGGGGGTGTTAAAGTCCCCCACTATTATTGTATTGTTGTCAATGTGTTTCTTTGCTTTTGTTATTAATTGCCTTATATAATCGGCTGCTCCCATGTTCGGGGCATAGATATTTACAATTGTTAGATCTTCTTGTTGAATAGACCCTTTAAGTAGGATATAGTGTCCTTCCTCATCTCTTATTACAGTCTTTGTTTTAAAATCTAGTTTGTCTGATATAAGGATTGCTACCCCAGCTTTCTTTTGGTGTCCATTAGCATGGTAAATGGTTTTCCACCCCCCCACTTTCAATCTGTGGGTGTCTTTGCGTCTAAAATGAGTCTCTTGCAGACAGCATATCGATGGGTCTTGTTTTTTAATCCAATCTGATAGCCTGTGTCTTTTGATTGGGGCATTGAGCCCATTTACATTCAGGGTAACTATTGAAAGGTATGAATTTAGTGCCATTGTATTACCTGTAAGGTGACTGTTAACTGTCTGTTGTCTGTGTTCGTTTCTGCTCTTTGCTGCTTTTAGGTTCTCTCTTTGCTTAGAGGACCCCTCTCAATATTTCTTGGAGGGCTGGTTTCGTGTTTGCAAATTCCTTTAGTTTTTGTTTGTTCTGGAAGCTTTTTATCTCTCCTTCTATTTTCAGTGATAGCCTAGCTGGATATAGTATTCTTGGCTGCATATTTTTCTCGTTTAGTGCTCTGAAGATATCTTGCCAGTCCTTTCTGGCCTGCCACGTCTCTGTGGATAGGTCTGTTGCCAATCTAATGTTTCTACCATTGTAGGTTACATATCTCTTCTCCCGAGCTGCTTTCAGGATTTTCTCTTTGTCTCTGAGACTCGTAAGTTTTACTATTAGATGTCGGGGTGTTGACCTATTTTTATTGATTTTGAGAGGGGTTCTCTGTGCCTCCTGGATTTTAATGCCTGTTTCCTTCCTCACATTAGGGAAGTTTTCTGCTATAATTTGCTCCAATATACCTTCTGCCCCCCTCTCTCTCTCTTCTTCTTCTTCTGGGATCCCAATTATTCTAATGTTGTTTCGTCTTATCGTATCACTTATCTCTCGAATTCTGCCCTCGTGATCCTGTAGTTGTTTCTCTCTCTTTTTCTCAGCCTCTTTATTTTCCATCATTTGGTCTTCTATATCGCTGATTCTCTCTTCTGCCTCATTTATCCTAGCAGTTAGTGCCCCCATTTTGGATTGCACCTCATCAATAGCCTTTTTGATTTCGATTTGGTTAGATTTTAGTTCTTTTAGTTCTCCAGAAAGGGTTTCTCTAATAACTTCCACGCTTTTTTCAAGCCCAGCTAGTATCTTTAAAGTCATGATTCTGAACTCTAGGTCCGACATCATACTAATGTCTGTATTGAGTAGGTCCCTGGCTGAAGGTACTACCTCTTGTTCTTTTTGCTGAGGTGATTTCTTTCGTCTTGTCATTTTATCCAGAGGAGAATAGATGAATGAGAGAACGAAATGCTAACAGGTTTACAACGTCCCCAGCAAATATACTGTATACAAATCAGAAAAGACCTGAAGCCAGGGGAAAAGAAAGGGAAAGAAAGAAAAAAGAAAGAGAAAAAAGAAAAAAAAAAGATAAAAACAAAAACAAAACAATACAAAAAAAGCAGAATATGATCAAATATGATCAGGCTAGTGCATAGATCAGTGCCACACACTAGATTTTGGGCGTATTTTGGTCTGTTAGAAAAAAGTGCCTCCTAAAATTTTAAAGGAAGAAAGACATATATGTACAAAATAAGGGTTGATACAATGAAGGGATGGAAGATGACTGTAAAGATGAAAATTATAAAAGATTTTATAAAAGGACTTGGTAAGATAAGTTGTTTGAAAAAAGAAAGAAGATTTAAGAAAAGAAAATAAAAAGGAAAAGGGAGAGAATGTGATCAGGCAGGAGACTAGAACAAAGCCATACACTAGTGATTTAGGGTATATTTTGATCTGTTAGAAGAAACTGTACCTCAAAATTTTGAAGAGAGAACAACTTATATATATATGCCAAAAATAAGGGTAACTACTATGAAGGGATAAAATATGACTCTAAAAATGAAAAATGAAAAATGTTTTTTTTTTTTAAAAAGGGATTGATAAGATGTTGGTTAAAAAAAGGGAAAAAGAAAAATAAAAAAAAACAGTCAACAAAAATTAACTTTGATGAAATAATGAATCATGGTAAAAAAAAAAAAAAAAAAAAGCCATGAATCTATGTGCAGTATTCCCCTAGCGCTGGAGTTCTCCCGTTCTCCTTGATCGATCAACTTGGTCTTGGCTTGCTGGCTGTTTGTGCTGATCTTCTGGGGGAGGGGCCTGTTGCTGTGGTTTCCAGATGTCTTTGCCGGAGGCGGAATTGCCCCGCCCTTGTCGGTCCGGGCTAAGGAAGCTGCTCCGGTTTGCTCTCAGGAGCTTTTGTTCCCTGCAAGCTCTCCGTACAGCTTTGGAGGACCAGGGCAGAAATGGTGGCCTCCCAATCTCTACCCGGAGGAGCTGAGAACTCGGGGCCCCGCTCCTCAGTGTGCCCCCAAAGAAAAGCAGTCACTTCCGTGTCCCCGGTCTCTGGCCGCACTCCGTGCTCACCCGGCCTGTGACCGAGCGTTGCTATCTCTGGCACCCGACCCCCTGTGGAGTCTCCAAACCCAGCAGATCCCTGCGGTGCGCTCCCGCACCGCTCCTCCCCGGGAAGGAAGGGGAGTCTCCCGGATCTGCCGCTTGTTGGGTCCCTGCTGGAGGAGCAGTCGCCCGACTGGGCCGCGGATCACAGTTTATGGCCACCCCGAGCTGAGAGCCCGCGCCTCGGCTCCGTCTCTGCAGCCGGCTTCCCCGCTCCGATACCTGGGAGCTCTGCTGCACTCAGGCACCCCCGGTCTCTCTGTGACCCCGAGGGTCCTGAGACCACACTGTCCTGCGAGTGTTCCACCCTCCGCTTAGCCACTGCAGCGACGTCCCTCCACGGAGCAAACTTCTAAAAGGTCCGATTTTGTGCTCCGCGGCTCTAGCACTCGTCAGAAGCGGCCGGCGGAGGCCCCTCCCCCGCTGTCTATCCTCCCGAATATCGCCTCGGATTCACTTCTCCGCACGTCCTACCTTCCAGAAAGTGGTCACTTTTCTGTTCAGAGAGTTGTTGCTACTCTCTTCTTCGGTCTCCTGTTGAGTTCGTAGGTGTTCAGAATGGTTTGATCCCTATTCAGCTGAATTCCTGAGACCAGATGAAATCTAGGTCTCCTACTCCTCCGCCATCTTGCTCCGCCCCCTCCCTGGTATTCCTTTTTTTTTTGTCTGTGATATAATGTTCTATTTGTTCTTATTTGATAGATGCAATATCTTTTCTGATTTCTCTGAGGAAATATATATTTTGTAATATGTCTTATGTATATTTTGTAATATCTTTTTTGGGGGTAATATCTTTTTTCTCCTAAGATTTCTTTTCATGTGTATATTTTCTCTAAAGTGGAGGTTTTTTAAAATGACAGGTGCTGGGGCGCCTGGGTGGCTCAGTCGTTGAGCATCTGCTTTCAGCTTAGGTCATGATCCCAGGGTCCTGGGATCGAGCCCTGCGTCAGGCTCCCTGCTAGGCGGGAGGCCTGCTTCTCTCTCTCCCTCTCCCCCTGCTTGTGTTCCCTCTCTTGCTGTGTCTCTCTCTGTCAAATAAATAAATAAAATCTTTAAAAATAATAAATAAATAAATAAATAATAAAATGACAGGTGCTTCCTAACTTTTTGTTTATGACGTCAGTAAAAACTATCTGGAATCACAGTATGTACAGACAAAGCTTGTTGATTGGTGGGAGTCAGCAATGAAGTGAGGCCTCAGTTTCTTCAATGGGCACCTCTAAATGTCAGGACCTGTAAGTCTGTTCTGCTGACTTGTCAATATACTCAGAAAGGAATTCCCTAATCTCTAGCCGGTAGGGTATAAACCTGGCTGCCAGTATCCTGGGAATCTGATGGGGAAGGTGATCTGAGGGTGAGATGGGAAAGAAATCTCACTCAGTGCCTGTTTTCAGCATATCACCCCTGTTCTGGGATATGTATGGTGTCCTTAGTACAGAGCTCTGCCAGTTCAACTTCTCTTATCTCCTTCTACCCCTTGGGTAGAGTAGGGGTAGCTCATTGATTATAGGGACCTAACTGCTTCTGTGCAGCCTTTTAAGCCAACCCTCAAACCTCAACTCTTCCTAATTCCAGAGATGTCCTAATAATCTGCAGTATAAATCTAGGCTTCAGGGCTACTATATTTCCAGCTTAGGTTTCTATTTCCTCGGTCTGCTAGGTTGGTTACCCATCCGTTTGTTTTGCCAAGTCTAAAATTTGTTACTGTCATTGCCATCCCTATTTTCTTGATTCTTGATGATTTATACCTTTTAAGTCCCTTATTTGTCATTTTAGAGAGGTTTGAGAGGAAGCAGAAGTGAACTCATGTGGTAAATGGAATATTCCTGAGAGGCACTTCTTGACCGTCTTCTGCAAGGCATGTGTAGTTACCAAGTATGGAAGATAGTTGTTTTTTTTTTTCTTCTTTTCACATATTTTACTTCCTGACATTGGCCAGATTTGTTTTTAGTATTTAACTCTTCCAGAGTCAGATGAAACTAACCACGGGTCCTGCACTCTCCTACTCAAGGGGTGGGCATGTGACCCATGCTGAACTAGTTTGATTCTTCCTCCTCAGGATTCAAATCTTCAGAAGATGTAAAACAAGTCTGAAGATAATTGGCATTCATTCGTCCCATCTATGACATCCTAACCAGATCCCTTCATCTATTAAACAATTCCTGATTTTCTTGCCTTCTAGACTCCAGAAACTACCTTCACTCCTTTTGATTTCACATATGATTCTATGGGTTTCCAGTCAATTCTATTAGCTTCTGATAATATTTCACTCAATTTCACTCTTGATTTGGTGTTTAGTTTGAGCCTGTGCCATAGTTGTCATACCTTTGATATGGTGAGAAATTACTTCATTATTCAACCCGGCACATTCACAACTCACTAAGTTCCTTCTAAATTCTTGCGAACTGATTAGCTCTTTCCTCAGTTCAACTCTTTCAGGCAGTACCTTAAAAATGTAGTTAGTAGCCGTCAGCTCATCTTTCAACATTCTTCTTCAAAACCTCTTTGCCAAATTCGATAATTTCATTAGCTACAGTTTCTGCCTTACAAGTTATCACAGGCAACACTTATGCTAAATGTTTTGCCTCTATGTAATAATTCCAGAAGTTTTTTCCAGCTTCCACTAACTTGAAGCCCAAAGCCAAATTGCATATTTCAAGTGATTGCTATGTTATGGCATTACCCTACATTCCTGCACAAATTTGTGTTCTAGTTGGCTGTTGCTGTGTAGCAAACAACCATAAATCTCAATGTCATATGACAAGATTCTTCTTTTTCCACTGAATTCCCTTTACTTATTTGTGAAAAATCTATTGATATTTATGCATAAGTCTATATGTGGGCTCTACTCCTCTACATTGATTTATGTGTCTACCCTTCACCAATACTACGCTCTCTTCATTAATGTAGCTTTATGGTAAGTCTTGCAATGAGGTCATTTAAGTCCCCCCCCGCCCCAGGTTTGTCTTTTTCAACATTGTTTCAGTTCTTGCAGTTCCTTTGGTTTTTCCTTATAGAGTTTGGAATCAGCTTCTCAATTTCTACAAAAATTCCTGCTATGACATTAAGATTGCATTGGATGTATAGAACAATGACATCATAGCTACATTGAGACTTTCAACTAACGAACAAGATATATCTTTAAATTTTTTGAGGCCTTTGACTTCTTTCATCAGCGTTTTGGAGTTTTCAGTACACAGAGCATAAACACATTTTGTAAAAATTTTGGTGCTAAAATATACCAAAATGTTTTGTATTTTTTGGTGCTATTATAATGATACTGCTTGAAATTTTTCAACTTCCATTGGTAACATAAACAATATATACAGAAACACAATTGATTTTGGAAATTGAACTTATATTGGCCTTCCATCCATGGTTAAGCTTACTTTTTAGTTCTAATACAATTCTTATAGATTGGAATTTTCTAAATATGCAATCATGTCATCTGTGAAGAGAAATATTTTTATTTCTTTCATTCCAGTCAGTATGTCATTATGTTTTTCTTTTCTGTCTTCTCTTGCTGCAATGAATAGAACTTCCAGTGTGACGTCATGTAAGGGTGGTGAGAGTGGTCCCCCTAGCTGTGTTCCTGATCTTAGAGGTAAAACATTCCTTTCACCATTAACTATGATGTTAGAAGGCCATTTTGTCGATGCTATTCCTCAGTTTGAGGCAGTGCCCTTCCATTAATAACTTCTTGAGAGTTTTTGTTATGAATAGATACTGGATTTTGTCAAATGATTTTCTTCATTTCTAGGGATAAGCGTATGGTTTTTCCTTCTTTTGTCTACTAATGTGGTGAATTATTTTAACTTTTGAATGTTTAACCACCCTTGCAGGCCAAGATAAACCTTACTTAGTCATGATGTATTATCATTTTTACGTATTGTTGGATTGCAATCGCTACTATTTTATTAAAGATTTTTATATCTCTGCTCATGAGGGATATTTGGTCTGTAGTTTCATTTTAGTGTTTTGTTTTTAATATAAGGTAATGCTGGTCTCATAAAATGATCTAGGTAGCATTCCCTCCTCTTTTATTTTTTGGAAAAATTTGTATAGAATCTGTATTCTTCTGAAATGTTTGAGAAAACTTGCCAGGGCAGCCATCTGAGCCTGGAGGATTTTTACTTGGAAGGTTTTTAACCATAAATTCAATTTTTAAAAAAGAATATAAGATTTTAAAGAAGTCTATTTCTTCTTCAGTGAGTTTTGCTAGTATTTCTTTCAAAGGTCATGTCTGTTTAATCTTTATGATTATAAATATCTTTAGACTCTGCAGCGATGTCCCCTTCTTCATTAATAAAACTGGTAATCTATGCCTTTTCTCTTCTTATCATGGCCAGGATAACTGGTCAGGTATGAATTTACTGATGTTTTCAGAAGGATTAGCTCTTTATTTTATTGATTCTTTCTCTTTTACTGCTTTTCCATTTTAATGTTTCCTGCTGTTATTTTCACTATATCCTAGGAATTCTGGATCAATTTCCAAGAATCAACACTCTAGGTCATTATGTTTTAAATTTTAAAAAGTTATGATGTATCATAAATACATTTTACATCATATCCCACTATGTGCGTGAAAGCCCACATACATATAATTAACTTTCTTAAAATAACACTTACCTGTATTGCATGTGATATGTGTTGTTTTTTCCCCCAATTCAGTTCCATTCTTTTCCAGCCTGGCTATATTCTCATTATTAAAAAGCTGTTCAGAACCTGCTAAACTGTATTTACTGCCTACTAATGGTTGGTGATGTACAGTTAAACATTGCTGCAGATACTTCTGATAACAGGTTTTTTTACACCATTTTGTGAAACGCTCTACTATTTTTTGATCTATGTCAGTGATAAAGGTGAAAAACAAGAAAAGGCACATTATCTAGTTCTTTGGCATGTCCCTAAAAATCTCTTGCCAGGTTGAAACAGAGCCATCAATGAACAGACTTTGCATGTGGTGGTTTGTTCATTCATTTAACAAATACTGAACCCAGGTATCAATTTAGGCGCTGTGGTTGCAGCAGCGAATAAAACAAATAAAGTCCTTTACTTATGAAATTGCCATTTTAGTGGGTGAAAATAGTCAATAAACAAAATATACAAATAAGTTTGTCAAGTGATGATAAGCACAATCATAAACACAAAAACAAGATGCAGAAGAAAGACATGGGGAAGCCATGTGATTGTTTGGGATGGCCAGTGAGTATTTTACCTAAAGGAGAATATTTGAACAAATAACTGAAGAAATGAGAAATAGCTGGGGAAAGAACATTCCACACAGAGGAAAGAGCAAGTGCAAATGCCCTAGGGCAGGATCACGCCTGGAACTGGAGAGGAGCACATGAAAGGAGGGCAATGGTGGAGACAGGAGCGGAGGTAGCGGTGTCCAGGCTGGGGCTTGCTTTACAGGCCATGACAATGACTGGATTTTACTCTGAGAAAGGGGAAGCCATTTGAAGTACTTTTGCAGCTGAGTTATAAGATCTGACTTCCGTGAAAGACTCAGTCAGACTGCTGTGGGGAGAATAGAACTAGAGGCAAAGGAAGGTATTGGGAAAGTCCAGGCAAAAGGTGGTGATGACTGGCATTAGGGAGGTAGCAAGAAGGTGGTGAGAGAGATTGAATTGTTTGTCTAGAAGATAAAATTGACCAGATCTGCTGCTAATTGTATGAGGGTATAAAAGAAGGGAGGAACCTAACCCTCCCTCTCCACCATCCCTTTTTATGTATCTTTATGGCACTTGCTACCATTTATAATTATATAATGTATTTTTTTCTTCCTTGTTTATTGTCTTCCTTAACTACTACAGCAGACATTCCATAAGAACAGAGACTTGTCTATCTTGTTCACAGCCATACTCCAGCACCCGGGAGAGTGCCTGGCAAATACAGATGCTCAACAAATATTTCCTTCTATGAATGAGTAAGAGGAAAGGAATTTGGCCTCTATATTGAATCCTTAATATATTTCTGCCCTTCCACTCTCTAATTCCAATTCTAGGAACCTATTTTGAGGAAATATTCACAAATGCAAAGACTTATCTCTATAGACAGTCATCAAAGCAACTGATTCTAGTAGTGGAAAATTATACACATGCTAACTGTTCAACAAGAGGAGAATTTGGGACCCTTCCCAAAAGGTTCAAGGAAGACTTTGCCCACTTTCAGGGCAGGATAGCCAATGGTGGAAAATAGCTCTTTGCCAGGGTGTTAGCACCCAGAGCCCTGCAGACCCATGGGCATAGGATTATGCCAGCTTGATGTTAGTTCATTTCAAATCATGCATTCTAATTGTGACTCTTAAAATCTCAAGGGTTTAATTTAAAAAGTTATACAGCAGGCTTTGAACCAGTTCCTGGGACCTCATTATTGTCAGCTCTCTTCACCCTGGGCCTCTGTGGAGGGAGCTAAGGGAAAGGAGAGAAGTAACTTAGGGGAGAAGGAGGGAAGAGAGGATATATGATAGAAAAACTCCAGGGAAAGTGGGAGCAGAACTTTAATTAAAACCCAGCTGGGCAATTTGCAGCAGTGAGTTCAACCCTGAGAAGGACAGGTTAGCCTTAGGAAGTGCTGTGGGAATATGGGTGTGCTGGGCCCCACGGAGGTAACATTTCAATAGATGTAGAGCTCCTGGCAGGTTCTCGGCACCCTCCTGTGGGAACTCAGGCCTCTGTGAGCAAACACAAACACACTGGCATTTACAATTTTAGTAATTAATAAAACCTACATTTATTCTGCTGAGTGCTAGGAAAAATAAATGAGATAAAACCGTATTTTTTCTCACTAAGGAATTTTTTTAAAAACTTACACAACAGAGTCCTAGTACCCAATCTTAAGTATATTTATTCCCAAATCAAAGAGTTCCTGAGCTAAAAGGTACTCGGCTACTTTGTATCTTCATTCTATAAATAAGGAAAATGATGCCAGAGAGGACCCCAAGGTCATAGACAAAGGAAGAGAAGGCTTTATTTCCTGACCCTATCTCGGCTTTCTCTTCATGCTTCTGTACTGTTTTATAATTTGTTCCTGGATTTACTTATTTGACAATTACTTACTGAAAACCGATGTGCATTGCACTGGTTAGCCGTTGAGGAAAATGGCACACATAGGTGAAACGAAAATGAATTCTCTTTTCTTGAGATGTATGCTCAAGATAAAAGTATTCTTATACTCACTCATTCAATCTTTTTCTTTGTCTGACTCTAAGACCAACCTTTTTGGTGGCCAAGATTTAGATCC
The DNA here is from genome assembly GCF_003265705.2 of Callorhinus ursinus. Lineage (NCBI taxonomy): Eukaryota > Metazoa > Chordata > Mammalia > Carnivora > Otariidae > Callorhinus > Callorhinus ursinus. The sequence goes on from NW_027397074.1 coordinate 80,002,632, forward strand.
TTGTGAGCCAAATGAGACCTAATGCACAGGAGAAACTATGAGTACATTTGGGCTTGCAGAGATTCCAAGAATTGGATGAATTCTTGGAGGAAGAGGCTGTCAGGTTGTCTAGAGGATGCTACAGCTGGGAGTATGTTTAGTGCAGCACTCAGGGATCTCTGTTGGAAAGCAATAGAAAAGAAAGCCTAGCTAATTCCTGGAGGAAAGGGATTTACAGGAAGTAATTTGGACAGCTCTCATAATTAATGGCGTGTATGGAGAGCCATGAGCTAGATGTTCAGAACTGCAGCACAATTTATACCTCGGGAAGTTTGGTTAGGGTGCAGCTGCTGTGACCACTAGGCAGCGGATGCTACCAACAGAATTAATTCCATACTTGTATCCTCCCCTGGTGTCATCTACTTGGTATTCAGTGTCCCAGTGGACATGACCAACTGCTCTAGCTTCAGGGTTGAGAGGAAGAAATATACGTATTTGGCATTTTTACCTAGTGTACTGTGAAGGAGGACTTATCTTCCACTCAGACTCAGACTATTTGAGAAGGACCCCAAACAGAACCAGGATCCGAATGCTGAGCAGTCAAAACAAAACAAAACCCCCAAACAACTAAAAATCCCTTGTGTCTGTTTAAAATTAAACAAAACTGAATGAGTTGAGAATAAATAGGCAATCTGTATGAATCTGGTCAGATTGCCACTTTTTCATCTGTAGAAGTAATTAGTAAGCCTTTTGTCAATATAGCTTCATCCTAGATACCCAAAGATATATTGAGAAGTAAGGTGCTAATATTAGGGGTAAAGTCGCCAGATAGTTTATTGTCATGAAAATAATCTGAGCTAATTATATGTCTTCGAAAGAAAAAAATATCTTTTACACATTAGTCTCTTAAACGTTGAGCATATAACAAATTTTAAGTCCAGTCAAGATGAAAATCAGTTTGGCTGAGCTGTGGATCATGTTCTGTCTAATCTCTTTCCCTTTATTTGAAAACTATTTTGTAATTTCATATAAGGCTAAATGAATTTACTTCCCCACCCCTTTCAAACACATAATTTTAAACACAGAATTTCTCCCTCCATACTGGATTAGTTAAATCTTCATACAAATATTCTCTAGTGTTTCATTATCTTAAAAAAACAAACTCTTTAGACACATGAAAAGATGTTCCACATCACTAATCATCAGGGAAACGCAAGTCAAAACTGCAATGCGATGTCACCTTACACTTGTCAGAATGGCTAAAATAAAAAAAAGATAAATACAAGGGTTGGTGAGGATGTGGAGAAAAAAGAACACTTATGTGCTCTTGGTGGGAACATAAATTGGGGGCAGCCACTGTAGAAAACAGAATGAAGCTTTCCTCAAAAAATAAAAAATGGAAATATCATATGATCCAGTAATTTTACTATTGGGTATTTACCCAAAGAAAACAAAAATACTAATTTGAAAAGATATATGCATCCCTATGTTTATTGCAGCACTATTTACAATACCCAAGATATGGAAGAAACTTAAGTGTCCACTGACAGACAAATGGATTAGGAAGATGTGATGTATATTATTATATTTAGTGAAATATTACTCAGCCATAAAAAGGATGAGATCTTGCCATTTGCAACAACATGGATGGACCTAGGGGGTATTATGCTAAGTAAATAAATCAGACTGAGAAAGACAAATACCATATGCTTTTACTCACATGTAGAATCCCAAAATTCAAACAAATAAATAAACAAAACAAAAAGCAGAATCAGACCTATAAATACGGGGAACAAACTGATGTTTGCCAGAGGGAAGGGGGTTAGGGGATGGGCAAAGCGGTGATGGGTGAAATGGGTGAAGGGGAGAGGGAGGGACAGGCTTCCAGTTATGGACTGAGTTAAGTCACTGGAATAAAAGGCACATAGAAGGAATACAGTCAGTGATATTGTAATTGTGTTGTATGGTGACAGAGGGTGGCTACACTTGAGGTAAGCACAGCACAAGGTATAGAATTGAATCATTATGTTGTATACCTGAAACTAATATAACATCGTGTGTCAACCATACTAAAAAGCAAAATAAAACAAAACAAGAGAACTCTTCCCTTAATCTTTTATCCTTCTGTTGTCACCTCTTTCTTTGTTTCCTTACCAAGAAAAATTTATCAAGAGCATTTTGAATATATGTGGTCTCAAATTCTTCACTTCCCATTCCTTCAACCTACTCCATTTGGGTTTCTGACTCAGCTACCATCTCCCTTGACAAGACCATCTCCACAAGGACTGATCCCAAAGTCACATCTCCATCCCCCTTTTCCACAACTTTTTCATGAGCAGTCAACAACTGGGTATCTTCCTCTTCCTCCGTTTAAAAAAAAATTTTTTTTTTTTTCTTTCCTGTAGTTCTGTGATACTATAAGAAGTTTGGGCTTTTCTCTTATCTTACAGGGCTAGTCCTTACCAAGCTCATTAGCTTGTCTCAAAATGGCTGGTAGCATTCTCAGTGTTTTTCTTAAGGAATTCAGTGTGGTCTAAAACTTTGAATACTGTCTATATGCTGATGAGTTCTACATTTATATTTCAGACCTGAGCTCTTCTGTCAAACTGCCTAGTTGATATTTTCTCTTAATCCCATACTCTTGTTTCCCACGATATCAGTTAAAGATATGAAAACCACTGAGGGCTCAAGCCAGGAGCCCAGGCATCCTGCTTGATCTCTCTTCCCTGTCCCCACCGTATCTGATTCATTATCTAAGTCTGTTAGGTCCACCCCCAAAATATAGAGGGTTGTATTTTCCAAAAATAATGACTGTTTTGTTTCTTCCTTCCCAGTTTGTCTATTTTGCTTATATTCATGCATTAGTAAGGACCTCCAGGGATATGCTGAAGGTAGTACCAAGAATGAACATTCTTCTCATATTCTTGAATTTAATGTGAATTCTTCTAACTTTTCACTACTGAATATAATGCTTTGCTAGAGGTTTCTGGTAGATATACTGTTTGTTATAGGAAGTTTCTTCCTACTCTACTGTGCTGCAAATGTTTAATCCTGAGTGGGTCTTGGATTTTTCAGGTTATTTTCTGTCAAGATCATGAAGTTTTTCTCTTATAATCTTTGAACTCAGTGGACACATTAGTTGTACTAGAATTGTATCATTCTGCATTCTTGAGATTTATCTGTTCCTATGGCCACTCCTGCTCTGTAAAGCACTTTGTGCTGGGCAGGTTCTTGGTTACCTTTTGCCAGGTGATACCACCTTCCTGGGTCTTTTAGGGGGAGCCAGCCTCTGGTTTTCCAATAATGTTTTGGAGTTTCATTTTTATTTTTATTTTATTTATTTATTTATTTATTTATTTAAATTTTATTATGTTATGTTAGTCACCATACAACACATCATTAGTTTTTGATGTGGTGATCCACGATCCATTGTTTTCATATAACACCCAGTGCTCCATGCAGTACCTGCCCTCCTTAATACCCATCACCGGGCTAACCCATCCCTCCACCCCCCTCCCCTCTAAAACCCTCAGTCTGTTTCTCAGAGTCCGTAGTCTCTCATGGTTCGTCTCTCCCTCCGATTCCCCCCCTTCATTTTTCCCTTCCTTCTCCTAATGTCCTCCATGCTGTTCCTTATGTTCACAAATAAGTGAAACCATACGATAATTGACTTTCTCTGCTTGACTTATTTCACTTAGCATCATCTCCTCCAGTCCCATCCGTGTTGATGTAAAAGTTGGGTATTCATCCTTTCTGATGGCTGAGTCATATTCCATCGTATATATGGACCACATCTTCTTTATCCATTCATCTGTTGAAGGGCATCTCGGCTCTTTCCACAGTTTGGCTATTGTGGACATTGTTGCTATGAACATTGGGGTGCATATGGCCCTTCTTTTCACTACATCTGTTTCTTTGGGGTAAATACCCAGTAGTGCAATTGCTGGGTCATAGGGTAGCTCTATTTTTAAATTTTTGAGGAACCTCCACACTGTTTTCCAAAGTGGCTGCACCAACTTGCATTCCCACCAACAGTGTAAGAGGGTTCCCCTTTCTCCACAACCTCTCTCCAACATTTGTTGTTTCTTTCCCTGTCCATTTTTGCCATTCTAACTGGTGGAAGGTGGTATCTCAATGTGGTTTTGATTTGAATTTCCCTGATGGCTAATGATGATGAACATTTTTTCATGTGTCTGTTAGCCATTTGTATGTCTTCTTCAGAGAAGTGTCTTTTCATATCTTCTGCCCATTTTTTGACTTGATTATTTGTTTTTTTGGTGTTGAGTTTGAGAAGTTCTTTATAGATCTTGGATACCAGCCCTTTATCTGTGGTGTCATTTGCAAATATGTTCTCCCATTCTGTGGGTTGCCTCTTTGTTTTGTTGGCTGTTTCCTTTGCTGTGCAGAAGCTTTTTATCTTGATGAAGTCCTAAAAGTTCATTTTTGCTTTTGTTTCACTAGCCTTTGGGGATGTATCTTGAAAGAAGTTGCTGTGGCCGATGTCAAAGAGGTTGCTGCCTGTGTTCCCCTCTAGGATTTTGATGGATTCCTGTCTCATATTGAGGTCTTTTATCCATTTTGAGTTTATCTTTGTGCATGGTGTTAGAGAATGGTTGAGTTTCATTCTTCTGCATGTGGCTGTCCAATTTTCCCAGCACCATTTATCGAAGAGACTGTCTTTTTTTCCATTGCATGTTTTTTCTTTTCTTTTTCAACATTTCCTTGGCGATTCAGGGTCTTTTCTGATTCCATACAAATTTTAGGATTGTTTGTTCCAGCACTTTGAAAAATGTCATTGGAATTTTGATCAGGATGGCATTGAAGTTATAGATGGCTCTGGGTAGCGTAGACATTTTAACAATGTTTATTCTTCCAATCCATGGAGTTTTAGAAAAGATCTTGTCTTTCTAGTAATTTAGAGCCAGGTTTTTGGAGAAGCTGGAGCCTGTGCTTAGTGTGCCATCTTGAGGACAGACAGGGAAGGACTGGGGTTATTTTGGTTGATGCTGTAAAGAGATTTGGTAATCGGGCACCTGGGTGGCTCAGTTGGTTAAGTGACTGCCTTCGGCTCAGGTCATGATCCTGGAGTCCCGGGATCGAGTCCCACATCGGGCTTCCTGCTCAGCAGGGAGTCTGCTTCTCCCTCTGACCTTCTTCCCTCTCGTGCTTTCTATCTCTCATTCTCTCTCTCTCTCTCTCAAATAAATAAATAAAGTCTTAAAAAAAATAGAGATTTGGTAATCATCCTGATTGAGAGGAATGCCTTTGATGCAGAATTTAATGACCTACCACAGGACCAGGGAAAGTGACAATTCAGAAAAAAAAAGAGCCTCTCCAAAATTAATGTTAGTTGAAGTTCAAGTGAGAAGAAACAAGTGTGGGAAGAATTAAAGACAGGGGCGCCTGGGTGGCTCAGTCATTAAGCGTCTGCCTTCAGCTCAGGTCATGATCCCAGAGTCCTGGGATCGAGCCCCGCATAGGGCTCCCTGCTCCGCCGGAAGCCTGCTTCTCCCTCTCCCACTCCCCCTGCTTGTGTTCCCTCTCTCGCTGTGTCTCTCTCTGTCAAATAAATAAATAAAATCTTAAAAAAAAAAAGAATTAAAGACAGACCATAAAAATGTCAAGGTCTAAGGAATTTAATTAAAAGCTGATTATTTGGCGGCGCCTGGGTGACTCAGTTGGTTAAATATCTGACTCTTGGTTTCTGTTCAGGTCGTGATCTCAGGATCATGAGATCGAGACTCGCGTGGGTCTCTGCACTGGGCTCAGAGTCTGCTTGGGATTCTCTCTCTCCCTCTGCCCTTGCCCCTGCCTTTGTGCACGCACACACTCTCTCTGTAAGATAAATAAATAAAATATTTTTTTAAGAAAGCTTTTTATTTCCCTTGAAAGTTTCCATCATCATCCCCCACAAAATTTTTGCTGAAAACATTCTTGTCAGTACTGAATCTTGAATATATAGAAGGGGTGGGAGAGGAGACCAGTGGAAAGTTAACTTCTCATCTAATCTGACCACCAATATGACCAACATTTATGTAGCAAGGAATGAGGTAGAAAAAAAAATAGAATAAATACTAAAGTCATATTGCAGCTTCCCTTCTAGAGGAATGGAAGAATGTCTTTGAATTTCATTAAATATCATAGGCCTGTATAGGATATTCAGTAGAGGCAGGAGTTGGGAAACTCAGTCTTGTTTAGCTTCATCTAGTGAACAAATACCTTTTGGTGTGCCAGGCCCTGTGCTAGGAGTTGATGTCTGCTAAGAAATGCAGACATCAGCCCCACCTTCATGAAATGTACAGGCCAGTTAGGGAAGAGAACATCAAACAAACATTGCTGCAAATGTGATGAGAAGTAGGAAAGGAATCAGGGGTATGACGGTAGGTAACAGCGCCCATAGTCAGGACACAGCTGGATGTAGACTTTGCTCTAAGAAGTGGTTTTTAAATTGAGACCTACAAGAGGAGACAGAACCATTGGTTAGCCTTACTGACCAGACTCCTGTCTTTCCAAAGCAGGAAATAAACAAATTCTTTGCCTGTCTGAAGATTCTCTCTATCCAAGGCTACCTTTAAAATCAAGAGTGTATGGTTTCAGAATGATGGAATTCTAGAGGTGGAATCTGTGGTCATCATTGGCTATCTTTACCATCAGTGGAAAACTGGCTTGTGTTTTCACTGTGCTGACTCAGGCTGTGGTGGCGTCCCTCCACTGTGAGTAGAGGGAAGAGATGTGACACCAGAGCAAATCCTCCGTGAGAAAAGACAGGAGTCACACTGCTCTATCAGCAAACTGGAGGAAAAGAAAATATTTCAGTTGAACTTTTATGAGGACAGGTGATTGGAACTCAACTCAAACTGGTAGAGGCAAAAGAAAGCAATTTACTGGTTTAGGAAACAAAAAAGTATAGGAGTTTATGTGGACTACTGGTCCTAGACTCTGGAGCAATATCCTTAGGGACCCTGGAGAATCACAGCCTTATGACAAGTGAAAGTAGAGTGTCTCAACCAACACCACTGTCGTTCTTCATTATTGCTCAGCTGTGATCAGTCTGTGTCATTAGGAAATATCTCATACTAACTATAACCAAGCATTCGTTGAACATCTACAGGACACCACGTGCAGTGCTGAACACCAGGGTCACAGAGATGGAAAAGGAGAAGATTCTGTTATACTGCCTGATAAGAGAGACCACTGCTTAAACAAGCGACTAATGACGTGGTGTCATTAGGACACAGAAGTAACACGGGGAGCAAGTAAATACTATCTCAAAGGAACACATTCAGGGAAGGCATCTTGGAGAAGGCAACAAATGAGTTCAGCTTGAAAGATTAACGGGAGTTTTCCTGGTGTATAAAGAAGGCAAAACTATTTCAGGGAGAAGGAGCAGTATCTATAAACATACAGAAATGTGAACCGTGGTGATGTGTTCTGAAGACTAGAAACGATTTGGATTTGCTGGAGAATGAGGTGGGAGCTAAAACTCGAGATAGGAAGATAAGAGCTAGAAAGTGAAGAGTCTGGCATTCTACCTGAAGGCAACAGGGAGTCACCGAGGGCCTTTTAACTGAAATGTGTGGTTTATTTGGCAGCAGTTTGGAAGACGTGTCAGTTGGGATCATACCTAGAGGTAGGGAGCCCAGTGAAAAGGCTACTGGAATAGTTCAGATTAGAGACACCAGAGACTTGAATTTTGACCATGGTGGAGGGAATGGAGTCAGACTGGCGGTGACCTGACCCTGCACAGGAGTCTCAGCCCAGAGTGATGGAAATCTAGATAGAGAGCAGTGAAGGAAGTCTGCCCCCAGGGGCTTTGATTTGAACTGGCCTGTTAATCTTCTGGCTGGGACTGGGACTCTTTCCTGCTGACGCTCAGATTCCTTACTGCCAGGGGAAATTGTGTAAGTCCAAAGCTACCTTGCTGTCTGAAGTAACCTCAGATTCTTTGGAATTGCAAAGGCAGTGAAAATCTGGAGACAGTTTGCTGTAAGACAAAAAGCAGGGAATCAGGAGTCAGAACTCTCTTCCTGGTTAATTAAAAGGCTGACGCAAACTGCTTATGCTCTTAGCCTTCAGTTCCTGTACTTGTAAAATGAGGATTGTATTTTCCACGCCTGGCAAGGATTGTGTTGAAAAATGGAAGGAAAGTTTTCAAAATGCTGTAAAATACTATGTACATATTATTTATTTTATAGTGAAACCAGAATTTGGGATTTGAGTAGAAAGATACCATTTTGAGAAACTTGCTACCAGGTCACTCTTCCCAAAATATGCCCTTGTAATGCGTTGTGATAGTGAGGTGAAGTCATCATCTTCTGAACTGTAAAGATAACTCAGGAGAAACCACTGATCTTGTAGTTGGCAGAGCTGAGAGTCTACCTCAAGGTTGTCTGGCCAGAGCTGTGTTATTGTATATTTTCAATAACTCCACCCACTTTCATTTATTTCCACAAAGTTTGGAGGTAAAGGAGAGGAGCAGGACACATACCATTTTCCATTTTAGACACTTAAAACCTGGACCACAGAGAGACACCCCCGTGCATTCCAGTCTCCCTCATCAAGGGGAGGCAGTGTGCCCATGGCTGGTGTGGGTGATGCAGGAGTCGTGGGACTCCCGGGGTCACCAGGATGTTATATATCTTGGGGGGGGGTGTCTGGTGGTTCCCATCCCCCCCCATTTCTACTCAGTACCTGAAGATATGTTTCCAGAGCTGTCCACAGGTTCCAGTCATGCAGGGTCCCCCTTGTCCATGTGGATTTTGATCCTTGGCTCCCAACTTCGGTCTCAGAGCAGAGTGAGTCTGAGCCGGGGATGTCCAGGACCATCTCATGCATATAGACTGACCAGAGTTTGCACATGGCCTCAGTGGTGTGGGGACAGATATCCCATCCAATCACTGCTGGTTGTGGTCCAGCTTGTGGAAGGGAACCCAAATGCCTTCGGACCTTATGATCCCCTCATCAGGGAACATAGGCACTGACCGCACATGGCACAAGATGGGACATCCTGAATCCATCCAACCTGAAGAAAACAATAGGAAAGAAGAGATGATGTGATATCCAATATTCTTTATAGAGTGTATCTCCTCCCACCAGCCCTGGAGACCTAAAGCATTTTGAATTATCCCAGATTAATCAGAGAAGCATTTGACTTTATCACCCTGCCCAAGTTTATTTGCAACCTAACTGGTCTCCTTCCAAGTTCCTTAGAGTTTGATACTCTCATCCCCACTTGACTCTGAAAGGTACACAAAAGAAAGAATCAGAGTACAAGGAAAATCAGAAACAGAAAACAGACCAACAGCAAGGAAACTTCTCTCATGCGCTTTGGGTACCTGGAAGCTCCAGTTTAAACACACACATTTATGTCGTTGATCAGTACAAGCCCCCAATAGCTACATCCTTTCAGTATTACCATAAGCTCTAGGCACACAACCCCAGTTCCAATACCCAAGGAAGGAAGCTCAGTAACACCTCCTTCCTCCATGCCTGGGACATTCACATTCCAGAAACAACTAGAGAAGCTCACCTGGTCATCTTGCGACTATAGCTCAGGTCTAGTGTGAGGGAGAAGTCATCTGTGTAGAAGTAGTGAATGGATGGTTTGGAGACGCTATATATAGGGAAGAAGATATGATTATCTTTTGGAATATCCTTCTTCCTGTTTCCTTTTGGGAAAGTGGTGCTTGGCTGGACAATTTCCCCAAGCACCTGAGTGACACTCAAGTGGTGCTTTTTGGGTCTGGGTCTGTAACTGAGACCAAAATGATTAGGCTGAGACCTACCCAGTGTCCTCAAGTGTTCACTGCAGGTCACCATCATGCTCTGCATGATAGTATTTCCCTGTGGTGAGCAGGGGGGGGGGTCTCTGTAAAACTTCTGTCACTTTCAGTGAGAAACATGACGCAAAATGACAGGAAATGGTGACTGGCTGAGGAAAACAAAATGAGTGAAAGCAGAGGTCAGCAACTGCTCTGGGCAGTCTCTTTGGAGACCTGAGTTTTCATCTTTGTTCTTTGATCCTGGGTTAGGAAATTGGAATACCACTACTGACCGTATGAGGCCAGACTGGACATTCTGTGTTGGGCAAGTTCTTTCTGATGAGAGGCAAGGCAATGTGTCCTGATGCAGGGCACAGTCAGCTGTGAGGCCTCACAAGATACCTGGGGCTCAGTGCTGCTGATATGGGAAGAACCATAGCACTGGAAGCTGATTCAGCAAGAGCTAATGTTTGAAATGTACATTCACTGGAAACCAGGGTGCTGAGTGATGAGCTTGCTCAATTTATTTGTTCCTTGTAGCTATTTGTGTAGTGTGCAGCACTTTGTACCAGATAGGGGTGGGTTTTAATGGATTATGAAGAAATCTGTCTAGTTTAAGTTTTGGTTAATTTTTATTTTAGTTTCTGACAGCATGTGAAAGAATTTTCATTTGTCCTTTTGCCAAAGCCTTGCTACTGTACGTGGAGGGAGACAGGGCAGAGAGAATGAACTCTGCTTGGGAAAGATGGAGTGAAAAGTGATTATTGAAAAATGCACATTCAATGTTAATGTAAGAGAAGACTGAAAATAAATTGAACTAAACATCAACTTAAGAAATTAGAAAGTGGTAGTAAAATAATGCCTCCCCCAAGAAGCAGAAGAAAAGAAATAATGAAACTAAGAGTAGACATTATTTAAATAGAAAGTGGAAATAACCAAACTCAAAAGTCTGAAAAGGTGAGTCTCTAGTGAGACTGATCAAAGACAAAAGAGGTGAGTGAAGCACAAATAATAACATCAGGAATGAAAAGGACAACAAAAGGACAGATGATGTGGAGAATAAAGAATCACACAAGGATATTCTAAACACCCGAGAAGCCAACACATTGGAAAAGTTTCATACACAAATTGTTGCAAAGCTTTCAACACTTTCAGTAACTTTCAAAACTGAATTGAGAAGGAAGTTAGTAATTCTGTAACCATCAAGGAAATTTTATAAAAACTTCTTATGAAGAAAATTCCAGACACAGTGTCTGGTGACTTCTTTCAGACATTCAAGGAACAAATAATTTTAATCTTATGAAACCTTTCCAAAGAAAGCAAAAGAGGAAATGTTCAACAACTTATTTTATGAGGAAGGATGTAACTTTGATATGAAAATATGTCAAGGACACTAAAGAAGAATTGTAGCCCAATCTGATCTGTAAATATAGATGTGAGAATCCTAAGAACAATATTAAGTTTATAAATAATAACTTACACCCATCATAATGCATGTGACTAGTTAGGTTGAGACCAGGACGCCATATTGGTTTAACATTAGAAATTCAATTTATGAACCCACGTATGTTAACAGATAAAAAAAGAAAAAATACACAATCATTTCAGCAGTTGAACAAATGCTTTTTATTCAACTCAAAGTTCACCCAGTAAAATCTCTTAGAAAATAAGGAATAAAAACAAACTTTCCTAAACTGATCATGAATATGTACAAAACCTATTGTTAGACATCGATTACGTGATGAAATATTCCAACATTTCCCTTTGAGATCAGAGTGAGAGAAGGATGTGCCCTGGTACCATTTTTATTCAACATTAAAGGTCCTAGCTAGCACACACCACTAAGGTGAAAATATAAACAAACAAATAATAAACAAAGAGACAAATAAGTGTTATAAGGACTGGAAATAAATTTTTAAAACTTTTAGTACTTACAGGTGATATGAGTGTGTATGTGGAAAATATTTAGAAATTCTCAAAGCTTGAAAGCTATGGAGTTTAGCAGTGTTGCTGGAGTTAACACAAATATTAATATTTTGTGATATTGCTGGAGTTAATATATAAACATTAACTGCATTCCTATATACAAGCAATATCCCAGTTATGAAATGAATATTTTATTCATTTGGAATAATGGAAAAATCCACTTACATTAAAAATTATGAAGGATTCAAGGGGCACCTGGGTGGCTTAGTTGTTAAATGTCTGCCTTTGGCTCAGGTCATGATACCAGGGTCCTGGGATCAAGCTCTGTGTGGGGCTCTCTGCTCAGCAGGGAGCCTGCTTCTCCCTCTCCCACTCCCCCTGCTTGTGTTCCCTCTCTCACTGTCTCTCTCTCTATCAAATGAATAAACAAAATCTTTTAAAAAATTATGAAGGATTCAAGAAACTAGGTATGAAGTAACGTATCTAGAAAATCTTCTACAGCTTTATGGGAAAAATTACAAAGGTATATAGAGAATCACTGGGGGTACCTAAGGAGATGCAGAGGTAAAGCATGATCATAGACTGAAAAACTAATTTCTTAAGAGATGTCAGTTCCCCACAAATTGATCTATATTTTTTAAAAATTGCTTAGAATCAAATCACAGCAGGGTTTGTTTCAGTAGTAGTTGTTTGCTTATTTGTTTTGGTGGAATGCAATGAGCTGATTTTAAAATTTAAATGGAAGGAACAAAGAGCCAAGAATAGTTGAGTGTTCTAGAAGAAAAATAAGGAAGAACAAATATAAAAATATTGCAGTATTGTAGCATTGACAGAGAGATAGGAAAATAAATCAATAGAAAAAAACACAGAGCCCCCAAAAGACCCACAGTATATAGACACTTGGCCCAGCAGATTTGAGGAAAAGAGTAGACTTCAATGAACAGTGTTATGATAACTGGGAATCCATATTTTTAGACACTGAAGTTGTGTTCCTATTTGATGTGACCCAAAAAACATCTGAACTTGAAAGGAAAATTGCAAAACTCTTGGAAGATAATATAGAAAAATATCTTCATGGAATTTGGATAAAAAATAATTTTTAATCAAGATACAAGTGGCATTAACCATAAGGAAGAGATTAATAACTTTGACTTATAATGTTTATCAGAAAAAGTAATGTTTATCAGATGATACCAGAAGAAGAAAGGGCAACCCAGAGTGGAAGAAGCTATCAGCACACACGTAACTGACCATGGTTACATAAACAGAATATCATGACATGCAGAAAATCTAACAGAAAAATGCACAAGAGGAAAAAACAAAATCTAAATGTCAAGTTAATCTGTGCAAAGCTGCCTAACCTCATTAATAACCAGGACAGCATAAATTAAAACTACTATAATATGCTATTACACACCCATCATTTTGGCAAAAAAAGAGGGAGGAATGCTATTAAGTGTCCACAGGTTCTAGAGCAATGGAAACTCCTCATAGTCAAAGTGATACAACTTGAACTTGCCATTGTTTGTAACTTGTTTTCATCTAGTCCAGTTGAAGTTGTGCATATTCTATGGCACGGCAGTTCCATTCTTAGGGTATACCAGAGAGACCCTTTCGCATATGTACAGAGACACGTAGAAAGAAGTTCATAGTAGCAAATGGACTCCAAATAAAAACAATCAAATATCTATCAACAGCAAAATAGATTTTTTTCATATATTATATTCATATGGTGGACTATTAGGCAGAAATAAAAATAAACTATAGCTATGGACATCAGTGCAGATGAATTTCACAAATATAATACTGTACAAAAGAGAGAAACCATAAAATGTTACATAAAATACAATCTTATTCTTATTGTATTTACATAATGTTCAAAATCAGTTAAAAGTCAACTGTATATATATATTTTTTTGAGAGAGAGCACACACACATGCGTGTGTATGGGGGTGGGGGGCGGAGTAGAGAGGGCGAAGGACAGAGGGAGAGAGAAAGAATCTTTTTTTTCTTTAATTTTTTATTGTTATGTTAATCACCATACATTACATCATTAGTTTTTGATGTAGTGATCCACGATTCATTGTTTGTGCATAACACCCAGTGCTCCACGCAGAACGTGCCCTCTTTAATACCCATCACCAGGCTAACCCATCCCCCTCCCCCCCCTCCCCTCTAGAACCCTCAGTTTGTTTTTCAGAGTCCATCATCTCTCATGGTTTGTCTCCCCCTCCGATTTCCCCCCCTTCATTCTTCCCCTCCTGCTATCTTCTTCCTCTTTTTTTTCCTTAACATATATTGCATTATTTGTTTCAGAGGTACAGACCTGTGATTCAACAGTCTTGCACAATTCACATTGCTCACCAGAGCACATACCCTCCCCAATGTCTATCACCCAGCCACCCAATCCCTCGCACCCCACCCCCACTCCAGCAACCCTCAGTTTGTTTCCTGAGATTAAGAATTCCTCATATCAGTGAGGTGATATGATACATGTCTTTCTCTGACTGACTTATTTCACTCAGCATAACACCCTCCAGTTCCATCCACGTCGTTGCAAATGGCAAGATCTCATTCCTTTTGATGGCTGCATAACATTCCATTGTGTATATATACCACTTCTTCTTTATCCATTCATCTGTCGACGGACATCTTGACTCTTTCCATAGTTTGGCTATTGTGGACATTGCTGCTATAAACATTGGGGTGCATGTACCCCTTCGGATGCCTACCTTTGTATCTTTGGGGTAAATACCCAGTAGTACAATTGCTGGATCATATGGAAGCTCTATTTTCAACTGTTTGAGGAACCTCCATACTGTTTTCCAGAGTGGTTGCACCAGCTTGCATTCCCACCGACAGTGGGGAGAGAGAAAGAATCTTAAGCAGTCTCCATGCTGGGCACAAACCCAAGGCAGTCTTGATCTCACAATCCTGAGATCATGACCTGAGCTGAAATCAAGAGTTAGACATTGAACCAATGGAGCCACCCAGGCGCCAATAAACTATATTGTTTAAAGTTGTGCATAAAGGGCAGGAAAACTGTAAAGGAAAGCAAAGGAGGTCACAAACATCAGCTTAGTGTTCCATCCTGAGGCAAGGGAGGGACTATGTTCTTGGAAGGGCACATGAGGGGCTTCAATTACTGGTGATATTCTACTTCTTAGCCTGGGGCTGGTCTGATGGTTCACTTTACAATTATTACTTAAAATGTACCTATCTTTTATGCACAATTTTTGTGAACATGACATATTCCAAAGTAGCAAGAATATTGTTGGGTTGCATCTTCTGACTCTAAAAGGCCCAACTTCAGTTATTAGAGCACATTATAACCTATGTAGATTATAACATGACAGTGTTCTTAAAAATACTTTCTTTTTTCCATTTTAAAGTTTATATTATAACAAATGGATTATAGCAAGTAAAGTTCAAAGTTCTGCCTTCTTCTGAGGTGTAACTTACTGCTTCTTCCTTCAAATTGTCTGGCTTTAGCAGAGATTCAGACAACTTCCATATTTCCTTTTAATTTGATCTTTAAGAGCCTTAAGACAGCGTCCCAACTCCTACCCCCAGATCTCATTATCTCTGGGAGGGTCCAAGAGATGGAATCTTTTTGATAGAAAATCATAATATTCTAGTCATGTTAATTTAAATCACTTATTACTTGCAACTCAGAACTGCCAAGGAATCTTGCTTCAAGTAAAGGCAAAAAAAAAAAAAAAAAGGGTAGAATCTCCCTCAATACTGTTTTTCTTGTTTTTTTTTTTTTTTTCCCCACTGAATATAGGATTTGGATATAATTAAAGGGATACACTGGCTCAAATCCTTTTAAGGGCAACGACCTATCCACATTCATAAAACAATTTCCTGCCATTACGGGAGTAGCTAGATCTCCCAATAGAACATCAGCTCTAATTAAGGTATCCACTGCATAATTCTGCTTAGAGTCTTTAATACCCTCATGTACACACACACACATACACACACACGTACATGCACACATATTTGGTTGGCATCAATATGTGAGACTAAAATTTCCCTTCATCTGATTATTTGGTCAGCTGTTTTCAGATTGATTTGCTCTGTTACTTTGGATCCAGTATACCAGTTCCCATGGCCCAGGGCTTGACCCCAGCAAAGTTATTGGAAGTGGTTCAGGAATTCTCTGCACCTGACTATTTTATTCTGGAGCCTTTCAAGATCTTCAGGCTTGACATGAGTTGCTGCCTTTAAGAGCTCTCGTTTAGTCCTAAAGCAGGGTCAGAATCCTTGACGGGATGTTTGAGAACAGAGATTCAAAAGAAATAAAGATTCATGAGGTCCGAGACTCTGGTCTTCAGGATAGAGTCAGAATTCCCTGATTGTGGCCCCCATTTGGTGAGGTGATTTTGACCCAGGGATGGGTGAAATTCCTGGTAAATTGAGTTTTATTTCCTAGTATGCTTTTTACATTTTTTTTTTTTGGCAGAGCTCTTCTTAGTCTTAACAATCTTGTGACTGACTAACCTGTCATTCATTTTTTGATAAGTAGTTTGTAGCACTTGATGTTCTTCTGTGAGTAGATTTTTTTTTTTTTTTGTAACCAAGCGGCCAAGTTTCCTTCTCTGTGTGGTATGAGCCAAGTGGAAAGGCAGACTGTACTGGGATCCAAAGAGCATCTTATTGCTTCCTTTCCCCAGTGGGTGGTCACTAGCTCATGTATGTCCCAAATGAGTAGGCTGAAAAAGCCTGCCCATGTGTCAAATGGGTTAACTCCATCAGTTAAAAAGACTACTCATCTATGAACCTCTTTCTTAGAAGGGGGGGTTTAAGTGAGAGAAAGGTAATGTTTACTTTGGGAGGGTATTTTTCTGTGGTCTAGATATCTCTATGGCCAACAGGGTATCTTTCGGGAAGGTTCTTGGGCTTGTTTTAATGATCATCTATTTTATGAAAGTCATAGATTTAATAAGAGGTATTAATTAATATTTCATATGTGTAATTGATAAAGGCAGTGACCCTGTTGTATGCCAAGAATCTAAATCCATTCTAACAATATTATGAGCTAAACAGTAGAATGAATTTATTTCTATTTGAGTAAGAGCGAATTGATTTGGGAGATATTTCATGGATAGTATAAGCGAAACTTGTCCTCCTTTGTGTATCTCTATTCAAAGATCAAAAGCCATGGTGTCTTTTGGTGAGATATTTGCCTTCATAATAAAGACAAACTCTCAAAGACCTTAAAGAAAGATTTGTATAGTAGGTTTAAATTACCCCTTCAGGGAATTTGTGTATTTGCCCTCTTCTAAAAGTTATATTTCTTGGCTTTAAAAAATTCCCTTAGAATATTTTTTAAAAAGTGAAGAGCATATTGACTGTCAGTTGCTTTATGGGAAGAGTAGCACGGATAGCTCTTGTAAATGAAAACTAGTGCAGGGACTGAGTTTGCCGCTATGGGAACGGTACTGTTGATAGTCAGGAGTTGTAATGTTTCCGCGTAGCCACAAGGAGGAGACAAAGAACAATGTAGGTGACCGCAGACTCTATCGACAATGCCTTAAGGTTCAGTCAAGATAGAAATTAATTCCCTTTAGCGGGGCTTCTTCTTTCATTTTAACACTATTTGCCAGAAGTAAGAGGTCTTATGGTTCCATTCAGTGGGACCAACCACTAGAGCTTTAATGGTTTTGAAATTAATTGCCCATTCTTCTGATAAGTCAGTGGCTATATAGTGCTGAGGGGAGAAGGTATAGGTAGAGTCCTTCTTATCGCCTTTAAAACTGTAAGGCAGCCATTTACTACTTCCCTAAATTACCCCAGGGTGATGTCTTTCCTTTGAAATTTATCCAGTTTTCTAGGAATGTGGGTATTTCAGATATTAGATCTAATAGGCTATGAGAATATACGTGGTTCCTTGTCCCACACTCTGAGACATGAAGATGGAAGTTGGGGTATCCTTAAGAATGAACAAAGGACACTTGGATACAAGTCCTGTGTTTCAGACAAGCTTCTAGGACTCCACCGAGCTGTTATTTTGAAGCATCAGATCTTAAATCCTCCAGACTAGGTAGGGCAGGGTTGTGGTATTAAAGGATGTGTACCTTGGGTGAATGACCCTTATCATTAAGTAACTTCTTTTTGAGTAGCTAGAAATAACATGCTGGGTTTTTTAGCAGTTTGAATCAGGTTGGCTGTTTGTGGTCAGTAGCCACATACATGTAAGTTTCATGCACATAGAGCTGCAGGTTATGGCAGACCCAGTAAGCATCTGTAGCGTGTTGGCTGCAAGTGTGGGCTCTGGAGTCCCAGCGAACAGGGCTGGAAACGTGGCTTCACCACTTAGCTTTGTAGCTCTGCTTCCTTCTCTGCAAAGTGGAGACAGTAGTAGTACTTATTCTGTAGGACTGTTGTGAGCATAAATAAATAAAAGCACTTATAACAGTTCCTGGCAAACAGCATTTATTGATGATTTATCATGGCTACATTCACATGCTTGTGA
The DNA here is from genome assembly GCF_003265705.2 of Callorhinus ursinus. NCBI lineage: Eukaryota > Metazoa > Chordata > Mammalia > Carnivora > Otariidae > Callorhinus > Callorhinus ursinus. The sequence goes on from NW_027397074.1 coordinate 80,020,779, forward strand.
GCAAATATACTCTGGAATACAGAATGCCCTGAGACAGTCACAGTTACAACTAACTGTGAATTTAGAAACAAGCAGCAGAGCTTCCCCTTTTAAGAAGGGGAAGGTTCTAGTTTCCACTACAGAGAGTGTGGGGAGCAGTCAGGTTTTTGTCTTTGTCTCTATGGCAACCTCTTAAACCCAGTATTTTCCATCCATGTACTCCTCCTTAATGTCATGGTTAAGAACACCAGTTCTGAAGTTGAATTTCCTGGGTTCAAATCTTTCCTCTACCTATAGGGAGGCTAATCATATGTGGAGACAACCAGAAAATCAGGTACCAATACCTTTTTGGAGGTTAAATTTGATATTTAATAAAAATTCAGTAGTTAACATGAGCTAAATCAGAAGTTTGGTGAGCTGCCATTTTCTAGGTGAATTTTTGTTTAAATTCTAAGTCTTCGTGGAGGATTTTTTTCATTGCTGGGGGTTTCACTCAAGCCCTGACTCTTCCTCTTATTAGCTTGGTTACTTCAGAGTTATTTAATATCCCTAGACATCTGTCTCCTCAACTATGATGTGGGGATAATAAGAGTAGCTGCTTCTAAGGTCTGTTGTGAAGATTCCATGGGCTAGCTCATAGAAAACACCCCACGCTATGCCTGGGACAGACTGACTGTCATTGTGTGCTAGGTGTCATCACTGTTCTTTCCATTCACAAATGTTTATTGTGTGCCTTTCACGTGAAAAGCACCTGGCAAAGGATAGTAGTGGAATAAAAGGAAATTATCCTAGAATCAGTAGGAGGATGATGGGATTCATAAAAAGACATTCCCTACATCACTTCTCCTTCTGAGGAGCCACTCTGCTCTGAACACAGCTCATGGAATGATATTCAACATGACAAAAATATGGTTTAAAAGCAAGCTAGGGAAAAATGGCCACACCCCATCATTAATCCTGGAGATGGAGGTCTAATGAGAACTCCACCTAGCCAAAGAGTTGGGATGGGTTGGAATGGATTGTGTGAAAGCTCAGGGAGGCTGCGTTGTGGATTAATTTGGTCTGCTGCGCCCAGAATAATCCTGGTCCCAAGCGAAACCTGTTGTGCAGGCGGACTTCTCATCACAGCTGCTGTTAACACCAGACACCGCCTTGATTCTGTGGTGACCAGAGGGGTCAGTTGCCTATTCTGTGCAAAGAACAAACAGGCTGGTGGACTTGGCAGGCTTTGCTACGTGACATTTACTTTTACACTTGATCTTAGCCAAAAGGCCGAGAAGCGATGTGACATTTACTTTTGGTTGAAACAAAAGTACTAGAAGATGGAACTAACCAAGAAGACTAAGTGGCTTTGTGACATCCAGTTTGAGTTTATACCATCTCTCTCTTTTTTAAGATTTTATTTATTTTAGAGAGAGAGAAAGGGTGAGTGAGCAGGGGGAGGAGCAGAGGGAGAGGGAGAAGCAGACTCTCTGCTGAGCGTGGAGTCCCCACACAGGGCTTGATCTCACTACCCTGAGATCACAACCTGAGTTGAAATCAAGAGTTAGACACTTAACTGACTGAGCCACATTCTTGGGTTAGGTCATACCCAAGAATCCTTCCAGAGGTGGGAGAAGGGACAAAAGACAGGCTAGGATCTCAATAACTATCAGTGATATCATGTCTGGAACAACACTGATAATGCATTAAACACTCTTACGCAGAGACTACATGCCCACCTCAAGGTGGCCAACTCTGAAGTGGGATTCAGTTTTCAGGTTGTCCAGACAGACCACCATGGGCCCTGGCAAAAGCTAAAGAATACCCTTGCATGTGTATGCATATTGCAGTGGATGAACATGTTTACCATTATCAAACACCATACTTTTATCCCCATGTCATGGATAAGAATACAGAAGCATAGACAGAGACTTTTTAAGAGATTTTCCATAGTACCGAAGCAGGTTCAGGGCTCTCTATATCAGCCTGTCTCTCTTGCCATTAGGAAACTTCCCAAAGCATAAGAAATTACCAGCCATGTTCAGGGCTGGCAGGGGTGAGGAGTGATATCAGATTATTATGGTAACCCATAGTCTTTAGAACTGTTGATCAAGGGGCACCTGGCTGGTTCAGTCGGTTAAGCATCTACATTTGGCTCAGGTTATGATCTGACTCCCTGCTCAGCGGGGAGTCTGCATCTCTCTCTCTCTCTCTCTCTCTCTCCCTCTGCCCTTCCCCCTGCTCATGCTCGCTCTCTTGTGCTCTCTCTCTCTTAAGTAAATAAAATCTTAAAAATAAAAAAAGAACTGTTGGTCAAAACTAGGAGCTGAGAGCCTGCAGGACCTTAAGATATGCAGATGTAAGATCCTCTGCTGGAGGATTAGGGCAGTGAAACAAGTCAGTGAGAGCAACAGTATAAACGGGAACAGTAACAAAGGCATTTTCCTGAGAAAGTTGGTGTCATTTTGTCTTATGACTTAACCGCCTCTCCCCCACCACCTTGCTGCACGTCGTTTACTTCTGAGGATGCCTGTACACCCGCATGGGGTTTTCCTGCCACTCAGGCAAACAGGCCAGGCTGTTTGCCACTTCCTTCTGGACAGGCCAGCCCCAGGCCTCAAAGAATGGAGCCAGATTCTTCTGCACCTTTTCAGAGAACTTCTTCACCCACAGATTCATCTTGCCATCCTTGTCTTTGGGGATGCCAGAAAGCGTTTGGTACTCAGCAAAGAGCTGGGTGAACGGCTCCCACCCAAAGGCCTCCTGGAGCTGAGAAGAGAGAGAGGGACAGGGTGAGGAACCAGTTTGTGGAGGTACCTGCAACGTGCACGTTCCAAGTGTATTTCAGTTACAGTGATTCCTTCCCCTTGATCATTCATGAGCTTCCCTCCTGTGATCTGCCTCTGTGTCCCTACCCTACCCTTGCACATAAATATAATCCCGTTGGCTCACTCCACCTCTTGGCCACAAAACCTATAACCCTTCTATTTAGTAGGGGACTTCACAGGGAAACTAATATCTGAAAAGGCATAAATATTCAACAAATGAGTTATTATAATGATCTCTAATTAAAAAAATTATATTCCCAGATACTAAATGTTTTCCTAGGCATCAGACGGGTCTGAACCTGACTTATATCAGGGAAACGCTTATATCTCGCATGTTTGGCCTTTGGGACCCTAAAGGCTGGGAACTTCCAACACTTTCCAGACATAATAAAATCCCTGTTTTTATACAGCCATTTCAGATCTGTAACTATTTTCAAGGCTACTATTTTGCTCTGTGGAGCACTCTCTTTGGGGCAAAACAGGAAGAAGCAGGCATATCACAAGGGGCTCAAAAGGAGAGTGACTCATGTTCACGGAGGGGCAGCCCACCTGAAAGCCACAGCCAGGAGGCCCTTGTCAGCTAAGATAATAGAGGTCTAGAATGAGCAGGGATCCTGGGGTGTCCCAGACCACTCGCCCTTTTGTGCAGGAGAATTCTGACTCTGGGGTGTAAAACCTAAGGACAGATGACATCTGGGGAACAGCTTTGACAACTCGGAAATGTTAATGTTCAGAGCAGTCTTGGGGAGAGGACAGGGCTTTGTGCATATTTCACAGGAAGTCCACCTGCTTCAGGACTTTGGTATTCTCCCATTGGGTTAGTTGGTTATTCATTTATTCATTCTAAAAACATTTCAGGTTCAAGTGGGATGACTGAAGTCAGAGAGCCTCAACAACAGTTATCTCCTAAAAAGCCTCTTGTAATGCAGTTGTCCTGGAGACACACCACTGTCATCACAAAGGGACGAAGGGATGCAACACTCACAAAACTAAGGTGAAGAGAAACAAAGCACAACAAAACAACACCCACTTCTGGAGCACTTATTAGGAGACCACGGTCAAAACCAGTGAGTGGAAGCGCTGAGCTCCAACCTCAGGAATGACTAACTCAGAACTTCTGCTCATGACCGGTAGACCAGTAAGCTGTAGTTTCTCTACTTGGTTTCCAGAATACTTTTCATTTCCTCTTACTTAACATCACAAAGTTAACATCACACAGGGCGCCTGGGGCAGGTGTTATTTCCTCAGTCTTAGAGAAGTCCCACTAGGCAGTCAGGTCCCCCATGGCCAGGCTGGAGGGGATGGCGAAGGGGGTCCAGGATGCTACATGATAGAGGGGTCTGCTGGCCCTCACCTCCCTGCCTTTCTGCTCCGTACCTGTAGATATGTTTCCAGAGCTGTCCACACATTCCAGTCATGCAGGGGGGCTCCTTTTCCCAGGTGCATTTTGATTCTCTTCTTTCGTTCTGGAGGGCTCAGAGCAGGGTGGGCCCTAGCCCTGGGGATGCCGAGGACTGTTTCATGCACATAGACAGACCAGAGGTTGCAGGTAGCCTCAGTGGTGTGTGGCGGGAACTCCCACTCTTGTTGCTGCTGGTTGTGACCCAGCTCATGGATGGGTCCCCACAGACCCGTGCTCCTCATGCCTGCCTCATTGATGAGCTCTTGCACCGACTCCAGGTGGCACATGATGGGGTATCCTGAGTGCATCCAGCCTGGGATTTCAGAAGGAAGAGATGAGGCTTGGCAGAGGTGGGGGGCACCCAAACCATTTCCCTTCATGCCTCTCCACCGGGTAACTTTTCCACACCATCCTGGCTGCCCCCAGTAATGCCAGAATCTCCATGCTGATTAGAGAGTAGATGGCTTGCTCTGCTTGGTCAGAAACTGAACAGTCCCCAGCCCCCTTCCCAGCCTTCCATGCCAGGGTTATGCCCTCCTCCCCGCTCTGGCCCTGAACAGGACCAATACACTTTCCATAGCCATTCTCACTGTAGTTCAGTGCTTCATTTGTGTGAGTTTCCTATCATGTGAGTCTGTGACACTGTATCCTGTGTCTGAATTTGAGATCCCTGAGGCTGCAGCAGTGTCAGTTCTTCTTCTGCCATGTAAGCCACGGTTGTACAGATTTATGCACTTTAGCAGAGATAATCTTCTCCTTTTTTAAAGAGAAAACTGAGATCCAAAGGAATGTTCTGTATGTCAGAACCACGTTTCCTTATTTTTTCTTTCATGTAAACCAGTCAATACTTAACATAAACTTCTTTCCTTCCTTTGCCAACTCTGACTTCTGTTTGAAGGAATGTTTCTGTTTCTCCTTGAAACAATGAAGAGATGGCTCATTGCTATCTGTGAACTCCTAGTAGCATTTTTTTTTCTGAGATTGTTCTACCATCCTGTGAAATCTCACCTTGTAGATGTAAATGATTCACCTTTTCATATGGGAACATCTTTGCACCCCCATCAAGGTCTACGTCTGTTATGTCTTTTTTGCTTTACTGGTGAGATTATGCCTTTCACATATGGGGCATTAAAAAAGACAAAAGAATGAATAAATGGCATCCACTGACTAGAAGCACCCACCAGCTGAGATCTGCACATCAGCAACAATCCTCTCGGGACAGCAGAAAGGGAAAGGCCGGGCTGCTAGCCGGGCTATCGCGTGCATCATCTCATCCCAGAGGCGGAGCACTGGCTCGGGGTCCTCCAGGGCTCGCAGGTTTGCAGTCGGCACCGTCAAGATGATATTATCTGTTGCCAGCTCTCCCCAGGGAGCTGTGCTCTCCTGGATACAGTTCCTCCAGTCCTCCAGAGATGTCTTACCTGGGAATAAATATTGTGGGCCTGTCACCCATTTCCCCAACTTACCTTGAACTCCAGGAGGAGGACACTGAAATAATGAACTATTAACATGTGGGTCTACATGCTATGAAGTAAAGGACTGGCCTCCAGAGCCTCCTCTTGGTTCTGCCGGAAGTCTCCATGGACATGGTATTCCATAGCTCCCACCTCTGCTTACACCTTGAACAGTTCTTCCCCCCTTCTGTCTGCCATTCCCTACCCCACCCTTCCTTAGCAACCGGCCCATAACTATGGTGGCATCCCCAGTGCCCCCACTTCCCTCAGCATTCAGTCCACTCACCCAGCTTGTAGTATGGGGCAGGCACAGCCCTCTTGATGGTGACAGATATGGGGCCCAGTTTGCTGCCCTTTGGCACGATGACATAGAGAAGGCCACCCCAGAGGCAGGAGATGGATCGTATGGTCCTGTCCATACAGCACTGATGAGTCACCACAGGGGCTCGAGACAGCTTGCTGGCCTTGGTCAAGTTATCAGTGTGGCAGCCAATCTGTACCTGGGGAGGTGATTCCACCATGTGTAGGAGGAACTAGGTCCCTGTGGTGTGTGATGGGTGAATGACAGGTACTAGAAAAACACCAGCTTCCTCCTTCAATGAGCTATGCATGGAAACCTATGAAATTTTAGTACCCCAAAAGTCATCGGGACTGAAAGGTATGTGGAACCATTCTTCCAGGGATTTAAACAGCTTTACAATGGATTGTCACCAGACAGACCAGGCAGGATAATCCTGAGGCTGATACTGACTAGGGCCCCACGGGGCCTCTGTACCGGGTGGAGTCCGGTCTCTTGTGGCAGGGCCTACACCAGTGTGGTGATTCCAAAGCCAGGATGAGCCAGAGGGGATACTGGTGACCCTTTGTACACAGACAGGACACCACCCATCTAGAGGCGGCGGGATCTGGCCTGAGTGGGGAGGACTGATTCTCACTTCCCCCTTTGTCGAGGGCTCCTCTTCCTGGTCAGATGGGTTGAGGGCTGTTTTGTCTGGAGTCCTGGGGTTTCTGTTCTTAGGTTTCATGTAAGCGAGCTCCAGAAAGGAGGCTGACACAGAAGACACCCTGTAACAGGAAGTGACCCTCAGAGTTGAGGCAGGACAATTTTAATTCTGCCTCTAGGGCCTATTTTTGTGGTCCGATGAAGCACACCCTTCAGGTGTCCAGGTAATGACGTACAATGCAGAAAGGCTGTGTGCTGTTGGCCAATCGGGTGAAGTCCTGAGGATGTGACAGGTGCTCCTGGACCCCCTCATATCCCTTTGGGGGGGGTGGGTAAAATCACCCCACATGGAAATCCAGGGGCTTAGGTTTGAGTACCTGAAATTAGCTCTGGCATTCAGTCCCTCCTTTAGGCTCCCTGAAATTGAGCTGCTTCGTCTATGAAATCTATGAAATGGGCAGAATAGTCCCTTCCTGGCCTCCTGGCAGCACTGCTGAGAGCTGAGGAAAAGCAAGTGGCTCTGTGGTTTGGGGTGTCGGCAGTGGGGGTTCTGGCCTTACCTTCAGGCCGGCACCGGCTGCGGCTTCAGACAGTGAGACTTCTGCACTCTGTTCACCTGGGAGGTAGAGCCCAGTGCTCACCCAGGCATCACAGTGGCCTGACAAAAGCCATAGGAAAGGCTGAGTTCTTCGCTCACCTGCCCCTGCAGCACCTGGAGCCCCACAGCCCCTCCTGGAGGCACAGCCCCTGCCCCGCCTCCCTCAACTCATCCATGCTTCCGGCATGCATCCCTCCAAAACCCTCAGCAGAACCCCAACCCCATCTTCCCAAAAGGACACGATAGACAATGAAGCTGGCCCACCTGAGCTTCAGTACCTGCAGTGTCCTGTGAGCCCGGGGAACCCCACCTTTCCCCGGGTTCTGATGCTCTGGCCGCACCCCTCACTCTGTACCTGGGTTGCTCCCATCGATCTCCACAGTGATGGGGTGTCCAGAGCTGCAGGTCCAGGTTCCAAGCTCCTGTACTAGCTGGGAGCAGTCGGTCCCAGAGTGTGCCAGCTCCGTGGCCAGGCAGAGCACTGCAGCCTCAAAGGAGTCACCAGCCACAGGGTGCTCCCGGCTCACAGCTGGGAGGCCTGACAGACGCAGGGTCTTCCTCAGGAGTCGGTGAAAGGATATGTAAGCAGGGACCCCCTCTGCAGGGATCTGTAGGAAGGCTGCGCCATCTGCTCCCAGCTTTGCCAGCCAGCGCTTTTCCAAGTTCCCACCCCCATGGCTCAATGCAGCCTGGAAATCGGACAGCGCCTTGCGGAAGTGGTAGCTCCGCATCTCGGGGGTAGGGACAGGGAAACAGCCTGCATCAAGGGTCTGAGCTAGGATGCTGAGGCCTAAGCAGTTGAGGATAACGTTACCAGGGAAACCAGCCAAAGCAGAGCGGCCTGGGTTCTGGGAGGCCCACCACCAGGCCTGGCCCCCGATCAGCAGGCCCCCACCCTCAGCCACAAACTCCTGCAGCTGCTTAGCCTCCTGGTCACTGTAAGCCACACAGCAGTAGACACGCAAGTCATGCGTCAGATGGGGCTGCAGACTGCACTCCAGGCCATGCTCTGACAGGAGGGCACACAGGTTCTTTAGATGTGTGTTCACCCCCAATTTGCCCGTCTGGCCTCTGGCCAGCCAGCGCACAGCATTGAGCAAAAAGGGCCCCAGCTTGGGAGCACAGAGGATGGCCTCATGGGCAGCCAGGACCACCCGGCCCCGGCCATAGCGGGCAGCTGCCAGGAAGCAGCCGAGCGAGGCATCTAACCCCAGAGGGAAGGCGAGGGCCCCGTGCACCAGCAGCTGCGAGGGGACTCCCCCCGTCTTGATGTCCAGCTCTGAGATCCCTTCCAGGAGCTGCTGCTGATCCTGCCTCAGATCCTCGCCACACCTGCAAAGTGACAGGGGGACACAGGGGCTACAACCAAGTCAAGGAAGCACTGAAACAAGCTCAGTGGGGAGCTGGGGATGGGGAAATCTGTGTGGGGGTGCACAGATGACCTCATTCATGGCCATCTCGTTCTCACTAATAACGGCTAGGATTGGAGGATGTGATGCCGTTTACTTTATTGAGTCTAAGGCGGATTTTCCCACCTTTGAACAACTAACTGATGGCATAACCTTGTCTAATTGGCAGTGTTTGCTCTTACTTCATGACACACAAGATAATGGTGCTTCTTATGACTGATGAGGTCACAGACTTGATGAGATACTGAGGAGTATGGTGGTGGCACATCTTAAAGTCCACATTCTCTGAGTAAACCTTTCCAGGAACTCTTCCCATGCTAGTCAACTGAGTGGTGAATATTCTGGCTTGACTTTCAGGTCTTTTTAAGTGATGACACATATAAACAAGTTAGGAAAAAACAGTCCATTCCTAGAGAAAGTGGTCCTACTTCATTTCTCAGAGCTAATTTTTTGCCAAAAAAAAAAAAAAAAAGCTGTGAAAACATCAAATTGCTAGCTCTGAGCCAGAAACATAAGTAAATTGTTTAATACCGCACTTAAAGATTGATGCAAACACACACTCTTTTAAAATTCTCACTTAAATCTGATGAGATTTACCACTTTTATTAAGAAATGGTCTAAGTGTCATAAATTCAGAAAAAGTTTGTATTTCAAGATTCTTTTAAAAAGATTTTACTTATTTATGAGAGAGAGAGAGAGAGAGGGAGAGAGCACAAGCAGGGGGAGCAGCAGAAGGAGAGGGAGAGGGAGACTCCCTGCCGAGCGGGGGGCCCGATGCGGGACTCGACCCCAGGACCCTGGATCCTGACCTGAGCCGAAGGCAGACGCCTAACGACTGAATCACCCAGGCGCCCCTCAAGATTTTTTTAACCAATTTGTAGATCCTCTAAATGTCAAACAATGGGAGATTGGTTAAATAAGTTACAGTTAACTATAGATAGCATACCATATGGTAATTAAAATAATTATTAGATAATACTGGAAAATGCTTAAGGGAAAAAATTTCAAAATCAGATTCCAAGATACTGTGCCCTAAATAAACCAAATTTTGTGAGATGAACCATCAAAAACAAAACCAAAAATGAGTAGAAAACACAAAACCAGACATAGAAGCAAAATCTAAAGAATATTTATCAAAATGTCTTCAGTGACCATCTTGCCTCGTGGGATTATATGCAATTTTAATTAGCTTTATAAAACTTTATTTCTCATAATAAAAATCAAATGTTAAAAAATAGTTTATTCAAGTAGCAAAACATTATTAAAAAAAGTACCTCTTGTACAGTTTCTCCTTGATTTCTCTTCAGCATAAAGGAGGAGCAAATAAAAAATTGGCATCATTCAGACCATGGCTTGCTGTTTATCAGTTAAAAACAACAGATAGATGCATGCGAATTAACGTGGACAGGTGTCCAGAATATTCTGCTGAGCAAAAAAATTCTAAAATAGCAGAACCTGGTGATGCAGTTTATGTAAGACAAAAATAAAACAAAGTTAATATATGTCAATGTAAATGTCAAAAAAGTTAGGGTTAAACCACAATAAACTTTTGGATTGTGGAATAGAGAGGGTTGGTATTGAAAGAGATGGTCAAAAGAGCTTTAGCCTCATTGGTATTTTTTTTTTTTCAAATCAGGAGAATGTACGCATGTAATTTCTTGGGTAATTAAAGATTAAAAATTAAATTTAAAATGTTAAGGTAAGTGCTGGAAAAATAGAGATAAAATGTATAATCTACAAATGTGTTGGGGAATTCAAGGAATAGAGAAAACTTAGTCAAGAAAGAATGCAGAAAGAAAGAAAGCATAAAAACAAAATAAGAAAGAAGGCAAGAGCAAGAGATACACTGAAGTTATCACTATATATGAATGGGTTAAATTTCTATATCAAAAGACAGAGGCTCTTGGATTGAGCCAAGAACATTTAGGTATAAGTTGCTTGTAAAAGACAGACTTGAAGCTGACACAGAAGGACTGAAAGTGTGGAAATCCATATATCAACAAAGCTGTATCTGAGAAACACAGCAAAAAGAAACCAGAAGTGCCACTACTAATATGAGATGCAACTGAATTCAAAGAGGAAAGAATTAAAATACACAAAGATGAATATTTTTCATGGGTAAAAGTTACACTTCACAAAAGATATCATTTTCATCGGTTTTTAGGGCCCTAAGAACAAAGCACTGAAAGCAAAAACTGCTACAAAGCAAATTAAAATTTGATGAACTCATAATCGAGTTTGGGATGGTTATGGCTCTCTCAGCATGCAGTGGATCAGTTACATTAAAACAAAAAAAAGAAGATAGAGATGATTCGAGCAGAACAAAAACACACTTGATTAGAACCAGAGGACAATGGGGCAATATTCTCCCAGACTCTGAGGACAACAGAGAGCCTAGAATGCCATATTCCACTAATTTGTGGCATAAATACACAGAAAAAGCAGACTTTCTCAAACAGGATACGTTAAATAAAATACCAATTTTCAGCTCACACACATGCACAGAAGAGCAAATTAGATGATCTGTATCAAGCTTCTCAGAGTCCAGAGGCATGAGAATAGGGATGGTGGTGTGGGATGGAAGACAACCTGCCATTCTCCTCTATATATTTCTCTGTTGTCTGTATGTTTTCATAGTAAGCTTGAATTCCTTTAGAAATATTTTCTGTAAAAAGATGGGACGTTTCTCAAAAGAAAAATGAAGGAAGGAAGGAAGGGCAAGCATGGTAGATCATAGTAGATGGGACACCAAGTAATTCTCAACAGACTGACAGTCTTTTAAGGGCAATATTAATGATCTCAGCTATCTATTTACCAATATTTAAAATCTTGTATACTATCTATTTACAACATTGAAGTCTGAAAAATAAATAAAGTAGCTATCACTTAATGAGGCTTAATATATGCTAGGCATAATCTCTCTTCATAGTTATGATGAACCCGAAATATATTATTCTTGCTTTACAAATGAGGCTTAGAAAAGTTAGGCAGCTTGCTCCATGGTTCTCAGCTAATGACTGGTGGGAACGGGAAGCCAATCCAGGGTGGTTTGCCTCTAAAGCCAATGTTGTCCACACAGCAGAAACTCTCCTTCAATCACTGAGTCTTTGGATTAAGCCCACAAGTGGGTATACGGCAAGCAACACATATAGGTTGTGCAAAGGAGGCTTTAAATAGATGTGAAGGTTGGGGGGCATGGGTGGCTCAGTCAGTTGTGCGTCTGGCTCTTGATTTCAGCTCAGGTCATGATCTCAGGGTCCTGGGATCAGGAGAGTCCCACACTGGGCTGCTTGGGATTCTTTCCCTCTGCCCCCCCTTCCTCTCTCTCACATAAATAAATAAATCTTTAAAATAGATAGGTAGATAGATAAATAGATGTGAAGGTGCAAACAGTACAGCATCTGTGAAAAAGGAAACACGTGTTTCTTCAGAGCTGACAGTGCAGGAGGCGCTGAGGAACAAGGGAAGTTGAGAGGTGCTGGTGTGCAGGAAAGACACCAGACTGATGTAGGACAGATGTTAGGGTTCAAAGCCCATGAACAAGAAAGAATTCTTGAGACATCTTTGGTGCAAAAAGGTGGTTTTATTAAGGCACCGGGGACAGGACCCGTGGGTAGTAAGAGCTGCCCTGGAGTTGTGAGGAGCAATTGATTATATACTTGGAGTTGGGGGAGGTAAGAGAAAAAGCAGGTTTTCAAAAGAAATGTCATAAGCTCAAGAGGACCTACAAGATACTGGAGGCCTTGTCATTGTCAAGTTAAGGCTGTTTTTCCTTCTAGTAAAGGATTAACATTAAGACAGTTGGGAGTTTCCTTCCGGAAGTTTGGCTATTGATAAGAATGCTTTTTTTTCTTGTAAATCACTAAGACATTTGTAAACTGAGGGGGACTCAGTCCTGTTGGACTGAGATCTCTACTAGTTAACCATCTGTTTTTCCCTTTCCTTAGTTTTAGGGCAGGCAGGAGTGCCTGAGGAATGTCACACAGATGCCACCTGGGAGTGGGGAGTCAGCTTGTGCTTTGTCCTCAGCTTGCCTTCTCATCACACCTGAGCAGGCAGGAGATATGGGGACGGGCCTTTCTGAATGCAGCTTAAAGAGCCCTCCCAGTCGTGACAGCAATGACAAGAAGGCTCAGGGGGAAGTGAGCCACTGTCCCCTTCATCATACCCTGCCGGGCCTCGTCTATCCTATCGCTGCTCCTGGTGCCTAACTGGCTTGTTTTTCCTGAGGTGTTTGGTTCCTAATTTGTTTTCTTTGCTCTGAAATCCTCCTTTTCATCTCACCCTGTTGCTTGTTTTATTTAACGTATATTTTTAGAAAGGTCTAAATAGAACTTTCATGGCTTGAACCATTCTCAGGGAATCTGCTTCCGTTCACCGGGTCGTGTGTTTCTTCCGGGCATCACTAATTCTGTTGTCTTTCCATCCTAAATTTCTGTCTCTCTTATACTTTCCTCGTAAACTTGTTAGTGTTCTTATAGAGTTATATGGATTTCTTCCTGATTAGCGTCGGCAGATCTTTTCCACGTTCTGCAATAGTTCTCTCCTCTCTACGCTAATTTACCCAGGACCCGTTTGTTTGTACACATACCCCACATCCATCCATCTTCCCAGATAATATGGAAGTTGATATATTTCTGCTTTCCACTTTCTTGTTGCCAGAGGTTTGTAGCACGAACAGAAGGGCAAGGGTCACCTGAGCCTACTGCTGTCCTTGCTGGGGGCTAGTCCCTCCACTCTCTGCGGCGCTGAGGCTGGGCCGACTCCACCCACCAGGGGAGGAACACGCCTGAGGGGTTCCACCCGCCACCGTGCAGGGAACACAGCAGCTCCGGCATCCGTTTCTGCCTCCACCAAATCCTGAAGTAGCTTTGCTGCTTTTGTACTTGTGTTTAATCTCACCCGATGTGTTCATTCTTCTAGAACCTGAGAAGGCATTCATGCTAGTTCTTGGATTTGTGGTTTCCACTTCTTTCTTGCATCTGGGGTGGGGGTGGGGTCAGGCGATACTGCATACCTACCACACAGCAGTCACCTGTCGGCCTCAGAACCTCCACGTTCAGCTCAGTACTTAGCATTTTTCATTCATTTGGTCAGATTGGTGGAGAGGACAACTCCAGGATCTAGCCTCATTTCATACAATCTTTACCTGGAAACTCTTCAGGATTGTGGTGAGGATCACATGACTGAACATGAAAACTTCGAGAGATGCATAAGCTGCTAGCATACGTCTACTTCTTTGTGAGCAGTTCCTAATATATTCTAGACCACATAGGTTACACCACGTGTAAATGTATTGAGCTGTTGTTCTAGGAATAATGTTTTCACTATACTCTTCTGTGTCTTGGTATAAAAGCAGTGAGTACCTTTGGATCTGACTTTGCATATTAAAGCAAGTGCCATGTCCTCCTCAGCTTTATAAGCATAGGTGTGCAGTCAGCTCTTGCCCTTGGGGACAGGACACGGAGAGTATCTTCTGTTGGTTTTTAGAGAATGCCCCTCCCCTTGGCAGACAGAGTATTTTGTGTCTCCAGCAGGAATTTGAAGTTAGCAAACCTGCTGGGTCAGTCCAGGAGCATTTGACCATTTGCTGGCAGGAAACTTCCCTAAAAACCTCTAAGGGGATGCCCGGTGTTGGCAGAAGGAATCTGAGCTGAGGGCCTGGGCTTGAAGTAATCGGGTCTTCTTAGACTTTAGAGCTGACCTGGTCCACCAGCTGCCGCTCAGTTTTTGGCTAAGCTCCCCTGGTGGAACATTCCTTAATATGAAGTTAACTGTGGGGTTAACAGTAGTATACTAGACCACCCTTTCTTTTTTATGGTTTTGGATGTGTACTCACTTATGTATTCATTAATTTATATGGTGTGCAAATATCTCTTGCTCTCTACTGTGTTTCACACAGCGGGCACTGAGAATAATGCAGCAAACAGGACAGGCAAGATCCAGGCGTTCATGCAGCTTTATGACTGGCGGGCTGGGCAGGCTCTAGCAAGTGCACAGGGGGGTATGATGTACAGATTGTGATCACTGATGTTTGGGCCATAAATGGGGAACAGTGACACTGGAAGGTCTGTCCTAGATTCAATAGGGTCATCAGGGGGGACTCCTCTGAGGAGGGGGTTTGAGCTGAAGCTGAGAAAGGAGAATGAATTGGCTTTTCAAGAGCTGAGGGAAGACCCAGAGTAGGAAGAGAAATTTGAAAACCAGGGTTTAAAAATAACTTTGCCATCAAACTGCCAACGTTATTTTTTTGAATAACTGGATTTGCAAATCTCTTGAAATTTTAAAAGACAAGAAACCTAATGTTACACTTAGGGTCTTTGAATTTGGGGGGATTTCTAAAATACTTTAAGATGTGTGTGGCTGATGGGCACCTGGGTGGCTCAGTCGTTAAGCGTCTGCCTTCGGCTCAGGTTATGATCCCAGGGTCCTGGGATCGAGTCCCACATCGGGCTCCCTCCTCGGCGGGAAGCCTGCTCTCCCTCTCCCACTCCCCCTGCTTGTGTTCCCTCTCTCGCTGTGTCTCTCTCTCTCTGTCAAATAAAGAAATAAAATCTTTAAAAAAAAAAAAAAGATGTGTGTGGCTGATGTATCAGCTACAGCTCCTCCTGAAATACCCAAACTAGAAAATGCCTAAGTACTCAACAAAAGGACACAGTTAAACTATGGCACATATACTGCAACTAAAAACTCTCATTAAAAAGATTATTTTTAAAAAATAGAGAAATGGTTTTAAACAAATACAGAATAGCAGTACACAATCACAACTAGCAAAAATGGTGGATGTGATGGAAGTTACAGAAAGGTCAAGATTTTGTTGGGGACATAATGAGAAACTAAACATATTCAGATACTTTAATGTCATATTGTTATTTCAGTGAAAGTTTTACAAATAAGGAACGCTGATAACGTGGAAGAGTTATTTTCATACATTACCTGAACATTCCCAGCAATTCTGTTGGTCATTCAGATATAGACTAAACACTACTATAATAAACCATATAAACTATAGTTAAACACCACTGTAAGCCCAGTGCCCAAAATAGTGCCTGGAACTTAACAGGCACTTAATACATTTTATCTGTCTATCTATCTATCTATTTAATTTTTATTTATTTTGAGAGAGAGAGAGAGAGAGTGTGTGCATGCATGGCGGGAGGGGCAGGGGGAGAGGGGGAGAGAGAATCTTAAGCAGGCTTCACATCCAGCAAGAGTCTGTTGTGGGGCTTGACCTCATGACCGAGATCATGACCTGAGTTGAAATCAAGAGTTGGAGCCAGCCAGAAGCCCTGAAATACATTTTAGATGAATGAACGAATGGACAGGTACTAGAAAGAGGGAAGGAAAATTGATATGTTAAGGAAATTTGCTTCTTTATCCATTTTGTTGCCAAATTAATAAGACAAGAGAAGATGAGAGGTTAAAGAAAGACATCGTAGTGTAATTTGAGGACATTTTTTTCTATTGTTTAAGATTTTATAAAAAGGTAGAAAAGTAATATAAAAAAAGTTTTTTCAGGTTATAATTACAGAAAATTTGGAGATTACAGAAATGTTTAAGGATCAAAATAATAATCACCTATCCCTAGAGATACACTATTAATACTTTGTTTTATTTCCTTCTAGTGTTTTTTCTACTTATGTATGTACACGTTTTAACAAATTTGGCATCATTTAAATATAGTTTTATATCTTAATTCTGTCTATTGTATTATGAGTATTTTCTTATTCCTTTCAGTAGTAAGTCTTTAAGGACATGAAGAATAAGATATACCATAATAATTTAAGCAGTGTTCCATTTATGAGACACTTAGAGTTTTCCCAGTGTTTTACTTAATAGTGAAAATACCATTAAAAATATTTGCTACTAAATATCTGCCTCATGGCCCAATTTCTCCTGTCCAACCCTTCCATCTTCCCTTCCCCCATAGGCGCTGATTTGGAGAATCTCTCCTAGTAAACTTCCTGTACACTGTGTCGGTCTTTGAGTTGGGTTCATGGGGAACCCAATTCTGAGGAATTTGGTAATGTTTAGCAGAAATTACATTTGCAGTTCTCCTTTGACTCACCAATCCCATTTCCAGTGATATGGCAAAAATATGAAGACATATGCACATAGGCATTTATTGTAGCATAGATGTAATAGTAAGAATACTGGAAAAAATTTAAATATTAAAAACCCGAATGTCTGTCGTTAAAAATTAACTGGATAAACTACATTGCATCTATACATTTCAGTGTAATAAAATATGTAGTGCATATCTATAGGCTATTATGGAGCCATATCCAGAAAATAATGTGTTTTTTTAAAGATTTTATTTATTTATTTGAGAGGGGAAGAGAGCAGAGCGAGAAAGTGAGAGAGAGAGAGAGAGAGAGAGAGAGCGCATGAGCTGGGGGTAGGGGAAGAAGGAGAGGGAGAAGCAGACTCCCTGCTGAGCAGGGAGCCTGACACGGGGCTCCATCCCAGGACCCCGGGATCGTGACCTGAGCCGAAGGCAGATGCTCAACTGACTGAGCCACCCAGGCGCCCCCAGAAAGTAATGTTAAGTAAAAAAGTAAGGTGGAGAAAGTATGTGTAGTATACTATTATCTTTTTCAAGTGTGTATGTATGCATTCATATATAAACCAACAGTGGAGTAAAGATATTTTTTTTTTAAAAAGGGAGAGAAGAAAATTATATAAAGGGAATAGGGGATAGAATATCGGCCTCTTAAGATTTTACTTTAGATACACATAGCTATGTTACATAATTATAAAATAATTATTAATTCACAAAAGCAACTCCCAAAAGCAAAAGTAAAACATCGAAATGAATCTACCATGTGTATCCACTCAGTGGTATAACCCCAAAGAGAAGGGCTAGTCTAAGTGTCGTTAAAGGATGGTACTTTGACTTTATATACCTCATAAAATATATCATAAGGATGAAAGGAACTGGAAATAATCTTTTTTTTAGAAGTCAAAGGTGAATTTTTATTTCTTGCCATTCAACCAAAAATCGTTGAAATTCCACATCCAATTAAACTATTTCAAGACAAAATACAAAACTCCAACTAACCCTAGAACCCATATTTTTATGACAGTATTTTTGAATGACTTCATAGAAAAGGTTAACAAAAAAATAGCAGTACACCTGCAGTGTCCTTGAATCACTTTTAATCAGTGACACTTAGCATCCTGTGGTTGACATCCTACCAAAAAGTCTTGGTAATGGGTAGTGATTAAATTTTCAGATATTAAAAATTAAGTATTAAAATTTACAATTAGCAAAAATGTCACCATCAGGGAATGGAATAAAAGCTCTGCTTATCCACGTTACTATCCCAACAGACATCTTAGTCTTAATCTTACAAACATAACTATGAGACTGCAGAATAAAAGTTTCTATTATGAGTAACACCACACAGAACTCGGTCAAAACCATTCAGGAAGCACATTTAACAAGATACACAGGCTCAGATATACAGGACCTCAGAATCTCCACCCTCACGCCTCCAATTAATTTGTCAAATTACTTAGTTCTAAATGAATACTCAGGATGACACCTTGATAACTATCGTTTATCCAAATGAAGTCCTACAGCTTAGCCTTGCTATATTTAAAATTTACATCAGTTGGCATTCATAGAGCCTAAAATCTGAATTTAAAGTCCAAAGCCCTTTGGGGGAAAAAAAACCAAATGCATTCTTACTTTCAGTTCTTCATACATCTCAGACAATAATCTCTAGATGTAGTGTATTTCTTCAAAGTCATTTAAATCAAGACTTGATTGAAAAGTTTGGATTTTGTTTAAAAAGCCTTTATTCATTTTTGATCAGGGAAAGGACAATCTCAATGTCAACTTCTCACCTAATCATAAATTTGAACAGGATTCACTGCCTTAAAGACACTGCACCTACAGATTTTGACAACAACTTAAAATGAAAATCTCCCTTGTTCCCTAAGGTTGCATGTTGAAATAATAAACAGTCCTTTGCAATAACCAACATTGGTACTTGGCCTAGGTTTAAGGTCAAATAGCAAAACAGGAGCAAAAGGAGGCCAAGTGCATTGTAACTTGATAGCCAGCAAGTACAAACATCATTGAACAAAGAAAGTTGCAGGTACCAAATAAACAAAAGACAGGTTCATCAGCAGAAAAAAATTTACATTTGTTTGAAGGTGAAGTCAACTACTCTGCGTGTGAACATGTATGCCAATCCTAGTGGCTAATGTGGAACCACAGAAAACAAACTTAAAAACCTTAAATCCAATTGCACTGAATGTAAAATTCAAAACTTGGGTTTACCCAGGAAATTCTCCCAAATCTAGGGCTAAAACTGCTTTTTGATGCACCAGGAAGATGTTTTAATGACTTAGTCACTTAGATTTGCACTGACATACATAAAATTTAAAGTATACTTTTCCCTACTACTCCTTCCTATGTCCGAATCTGGGTATGCTTAGCTACCCAGCTCAGGCACTGATGCATTAAAAATGATGAAATCTACTACCATGACCTTTCCTAAGAACTCACATCACGTTAACAGTTAACACCCAATATAGCTTCCTAAAAATGCCCCAATAGAAATCATTTTGTTCAGTTTGGTGCTTGCTGTGACAATACCAACAGAATACAAACTAGTCCCCTCAGCCACTACCTCAAATACCTCAATCTAACTTTTGCTCAAATTTTAACCTTATGGTGAGTGCTGTGAATTGTGTAAGACTGTTGAATCACAGATCTGTACTTCTGAAACAAATAACGCAACATATTTTAAGAAAAAAGAAAAAGAAGAAGATAGCAGGAGAGGAAGAATGAAGGGGAGTAAGTCAGAGGGGAAGACGAACCAGGAGAGATGATGGACTCTGAAAAACAAACTGAGGTTTCTGGAGGGGAGGAGGGTAGGGGGATGGGTTAGCCTGGTGATGGGTATTAAAGAGGGCACATTCTGCATGGAGCACTGGGTGTTATGAACAAACAATGAATCATGGAACAGTACACCAAAACAAATTATGTAATATATGGTGATTAACATAACAATAAAAAATTAAAAAAAAATTTTAACCTTATACCTACCTGCCAAAATGCTTGTTAAAATTTAACTGCTTTTTTAAACTGTAGCTCCTATACACAGTTTAACAGGACCTTTTCCCTGGGTATATCTGGACATTTTAATCAAGAAAACAAAGTCATGGTATTATTAGCCAGAACTCTTTCTAGCAGACCACTGATTCTGATTTAGCATATCTTTAATAAATGGCTTCCCAGAGACAGGAACAAAGCACAATCTTTTCTATTCATGAAAGGAGCTACCAACATGCTTTGTGCCAGAAAGGTGCACTTTTCCAAGACATAGTCCAGAAGATTCATGGTCTGCTAGAAAGCTTCCACCAATGACAACCCTATGACAAGGTCTCCAGATATACAGAAAAGAAACGTTAAAGGTGTGATAGAAACCTCATTTAGCAGGGAAATGAAGCCTTATAATCTTTAACTGTGCTGGTAGTACTGTTATTTTGCAACTGTTATGTGTGTGTTATGGCATAAAGCCAATGAGTCATTAAGTTGCTTTCTTTCAGAGTTAGGCTTTTTCATCATGGGAAAAAAGGAGACAGATGCACGGTTGCTGAAATGAAATAAAACCCTGTCGCCCAGAAGTTGAATTTGAAGCATCAGTATGAACTTTTGATGTGTTTATCTTTTAAAAATATTTACTTCTTAGCTCTGCCCACTCAAAAAGCCTGGAAACAATGATCAACCCAGGAGCAGTGAGCAACTCAACAGACTTTGGCTCCTAAACACCATTTAACACTCAAACAAGGGCAGGCTCCTTGGAGAAATGGTTGATCTTGGGTCTGCGGCAGGAATGTGTAACGTGAGACCAAAACAAGGAAGTCCACTAAGGTTGGGTCAAAAATTTCAGGAGTTCAGGAGCCTTTTTGTGAACAGGCTCACGATGGCCAAACATGAGATGACCAACAAAGCTACTTCATCAGTAGCGCTGATAAAGATGACAAATGAAACACATTTATTATGTGAGTATTTCAATCCATGAGTTCACAGTGGAGACCTCTAGAAGATTCTAGGTATCCTCTCGAACCAGTGCTTCGAAAACTGGTTAAAAAAGGGAGAAGAGGGAGAATCCCGCATTTATCCTGCCTTCCCTACACAGACTGAACCACAGGGCAAGCAAATAGTGGAGGAAGGGAAGTTCATTTTTATAGGAGTATTCCAAATGCTAAATGAAAGAAATGCTAGAACTTTTAAACCTACCATTTTATAACCACTAATGAATTAACGGATCTAGGGCTAGGCAATGATGATTAATGACTGCTAATATCACAGTGAGAGAAACAGACATTGTGTCCCATCCTATGGGTAGAAGCCTGAAGGCAGGCAGGCGGGGAAGGAGCCGGGGTCTCTGTCTCGCTCTTCAGGCTGTGTTTCTGACAATCACTGTGTCTCCTCTGAGACCCCAGGTCCCACAGACAGGCCCTCCATCTGGGGTCCCAGCTCCTGCTAGACAGTCCTAGCATGGCACCAGCGTCCACCCCGTGACTCATCCCTGGGCTCCAGGGACATTACCACCTCCCTCTGTTGGTCGAGCTGTTGCTAACCCCTCAGTTACCTTGCGGTCTCTCGTACAGGTTTTCAGCTCTTGCATCACCTGCTTAGTCAGTTCCTTGTATTAAGTCTCTCTGTTGAAACACCAGTTAGTCCTGACTGATAAACCTTCCCTGATGACCCTAAATACCTTCCACTTCGTTCCCTGTGACTCTGTCCACTTATCCTGCTTTACTTTCCTGTTAGTTCTTATCAACACCTGCTAGAGTTTCTATTTATAGGTTCCCTCAGTTGCTTAATTCTGCACTGGAATATAACTGAGCAGGTAGCTGGGCTTGGACTGCTGAATGGGGCCTGGCACACGGTAGTGCTCACACAAATAAATCAATATTCTTTCATTTGTTTGAGAGACACTTGATACACACTCTCACCAACCGAGGCACTAGACACGGGAGACAGAGAGGTGAATACGATAAGCTTTTCTATTTGGCCACAGGACAGAGTAGCAGTCAGAACCCAGCCCCCTTTGGGCCTTGGTGCATTTTAATTATCCTGTTTTTGGTTTGTGGTGGTTCCAAAATAGAGTGGAGAATCACACGTATTAAAATGGAAGCTCAGGGGCACCTGGGGGGCTCAGTTAGTTGAGCATATGATTGAGAGAACCAAGCGGACTCCACGCTGAGTGCAGATTCCGACGCCGGGCTTGATCCCACAACCCTGAGATCACAACCTGAGCTGAAACCAAGAGTTGGACACTCAACTGACTGAGCCGCCCAGGCGCCCCTGAGTGTCTGACTCTTGATCTCAGTTCAGGTCTTGATCTCAGGGTTGTGAGTTCAAGCCCTGCGTTGGATTCCACGCCAGGTATGGAGCCTACTTAAAAAAAAAGGCGGGGAGGGCTGGGTGGCTCGGTTGGTTAAGCATCTGCCTTCGGCTCAGGTCATGATCTTGGGGTCCTAGGATCGAGCCCACGTTGGGCTCCCTGCTCAGTGGGGAGCCTGCTTCTCCCTCTCCCTTTGCCCCTCTCCCTGGCTCGTGCTCGCTCTCTCTCTCAAATAAATAAAATATTTAAAAAAACAGGGGAAGATCATCGAAGAGGGAGATCGATCTATTGTCAACACGTGTCAGACTCCCTGTTGGGAAATACCACTCACCTGACGTGGAGTGGGATCTTGGGTATCTTCTTAGAGACCTTGAACCGGCCTGTGTCCCCACAGATGTTGGTGAAGTACACTCCGGCCACACTTGTCACCTGGTTCCCGGGGAACCTGGACAGCACGTTGTCAGGACCATGCTGACTGGCCCAATGCCAGGCTTGGCCCCCGATGAGCAAGCCGCCTCCACATTTCACAAACTGGATCAGCTCTGCAGTCATCATATCATGGTAGGCGTCGATGCAGTAAACCCCCACAGGGGCCCCCACTTCTGGCTGAACTTGTGCCTGAACCCCACAGCCCTGCAGGATACTTACTAGTGATGTCAGGGAAGGGTGCACTCCAGTAGGAGCCCCAGGTGAGGGACAGAGCCAACCCACCGCATTACGAAGAAATGGAGCCAAGCCAGCATCCAGCAGGTAGCCCTCATGGGACACCACCACCAGGCGGCCTTGGCCATAGGAGGAGGCAGCAATGAGGACCTGGCCCTTGTCATTCACCATCACTGGGAAGGAGGCCTCTCCAGTAAGAAGCAGTTCACATGGGATGGGGCCTTTGGGGACATTCCAGCTGGTCACTCCATGCATGAGGGCCTCGAAAGCACGGGCGGGAGTTGTCACCATGGTTCAACTAGCCGCTGCCGAGAAAATCAAAGACTCAGCTTTGTCAGAACTGACGAAGGACAGAGTGAAAACACACCAACTAAATGCATGCGAACAAAAACCATTTACTGGGTTCCCCACTGTGTGCCAACCACTGGGGGTGCAGCAAGGAACACAGCAGACAAGGGCCCCACTTTCATGAGTCTGATGTTTCAGAAGGGAAAGGACAATAATAGGTAGAGAAACAGATAAATGAAACGCAGCAATTAATAACTGTCATGAAAGTAAACCAGCGATGTGTTATCAAGCAACTGGAGAATTTAGATTTTGCATGACAAGAAAGGCCTAGATAAGGCTGTGACCATGAAGCTGGAACTGACATTTCAACTGAGCTCTGAAATGCTGCAGAAGAGCACACCCAGCCCACAGAAGCCCCGGGCAGGGAGGCCGGAGAAAGCCAGGCGGGGAGGAGCAGGACCTGAGTGGCCGAGGGAGGGGCTGGGTCCTGCAGGGCCTGGCACGAGGTGAGAGCTGGTGTGCAGGACTGGACTTAGTATTGCACTGCATCTCTGTGGACGAAAAGGTCAAGTGACCTTTCAGAAACTGCATTTTGGGGGATAGTTTTGACGAAATGAGTTGATACACCTGCCCTAACCTGTGGGTAGCAGTCTGTGGTTTCCAGAGGTCTTTTAAAATTCGGTGTGCCTAAAATTGAGCTCATTATTCCCTTAAAGCAGCTCCTCTTGGATAAATGACTTAAGCCTCAGTTTCCCCATTTATAAAAAGAATAATACACCCCTTGGAGGACTGTTTTTGAAGATTAAGAGGATGCACAGAAAAACACCCTGTTGTGCGTACACAGTGAGCTCTGAGGAGACACGAGGGTGTGCCCCTATGCTGACCTTTCTGGCTTCCCCAAGTGACAAGGGCCATGCCCTGGGTCCCCTGTCCACTCCCCTCCACCCACCTCTGACTTCAGCAGCCACCATGGAGGAATTTCCTGAACGCTCGGGTGCCTTCTCACTTGGGCAGGTGCCCAGGGGCAGCCCTGAAGTGGCAGAGAGCCAACACCCAGGGAAGTGGGGGGCGTCAGGGACACACGCCACGGTGGCGGACCTCACGTGCGTCTGGAGTTCCTCACAGGAGGAGCTGAGCTCCAGCTGCCCACGGTGGTAGACAGCTCAGCCATGTGCCTTTCCCTCCTTCCTGGTCTCTCTGTCCCCACGTCCTCAATCGGGCATTCTGGGCTCACTTTCCAAACACGCTACCTGACTCAAGTTCTTGTAGCAGACTTTACTTTGGGGAAGAAACTAAGACACCAAAGCTCCCCTCTGCCTTTGCCTCCTTCCTTCCTCTTTCCTGTTTCCATACACAGCCAGTCACCTACCTCACTTTGTTCATCGTCCGTGGCCGGGGTCTCTCAAACATCAGTGCCCTCAGTCTGTAGTCACATCTACACTAGATGGATCTGGCTTTAGTCCCAGGACGGTTTCTCACCCACAACCTTCCTCAAGCCATCCTACCCACTTCTCTTCCTAATAAAAACCCTCCAGTTGCATCCACTCCCCATAAGGTAAAAGCTGAGTGCCTCCAGGGTCTGGGCTCTCTGCCGTTTTCCAGACTTTTTTCCTGCTACATTCTCCACAAACCTCTAGCAGGCTTGGCATCCCTGAGCCTGCCTGGTATTTCCTGTACAAGGACAGCTTCTTTCCACCCCCTAACTTCTCTTCCCATCTAACCACTTGTTTCTCAGCAATGCTCCCAGGAAAGTGAATTCATAAAAGAGAACCAACACCCACATGGAGGGAGCATCATCGGGCATGTGGGTGATCTCAGCTTTCCCGTGTAGCAGTGGAAAAAAGCAGCGAAAGAGGTCAGGACGCCTGAGGTCAAGATCATGGTAACGACCTTTGAAAGAGAAGTCTTTTACTAATCTGGACCTCTATAGTTTAACGGGAAAACAGACAAACCCAGGAGATGAGTAATAGTTTCTCCGAACTCTGACTTCCACTCGCTAGAAGTAGGCACACACGCAGACACGCACACATCCGTGCACACGTCCATCAAATTCCTGACTCACCAAGTCCAAAGAGGCAAAGAAACCGTGTTTGGAGACAAACAGCAAGTAGCGCCAGACTGGCTAAACGAAACGAAACCCTGGACCTAAGAAGAGAGAAACACGCCGACTGAGGGCACGTTCTTGGGCATGCTTCTGGCACCTCGGGGCGCGCCAGCGTGCCCAGGTGCTCGGTCCCCGCCCCAACCGCAATGCTCTCGGATTGGCAAACTCACGATCGGTATTCGGATGTTCAGCACTGGCTCCGGGCGCTCTGGATTTTTGCAGTGGCGCAGCGGGCGGTCCAGGGGCTGGGTGGAGGGGTTGGGCTGGGCGCAGGTGGGGTGGTCCGGGTGCCTGGTTCGAGGGGGCGCGTGGGGCAGGGCGCTTCGCGGCGCGCGGTCTGGAGATGGAGCTGGCGGGCGCAGCGGGAGGTCTGGGGGGCCCTGTAGACGCTGCTCGGCGGCAGCCGGGGGGCGGAGCGCGGCGGGAAGTCCAGAGGCCGGCGGGGCGGGGCGCGGGGCTATTGGGGCGGTTCGGGGCGGGGCGGGCAGGGAGCAGAGGACGCCCCGGAGTCGCCTTCGCGAGGCGCCTCCCGACCGGATGCACTTGGGGCGGTGTCGCGGCTTGCGGGGCTCCTTTGGGGTGCGCGGCTAGTCCTCCCAGGAGGCGACCCCCCAATGTGCAGGGGTCGGGGCCGAAAGCGGCTCTCTCAGGCCCTCCGAGGGTTCCGGGGTACGAGAGGGAGGTTTGCAAAGTTGCTGTCACGCTTGGTGCGGAAAACAAACGCCAAGTTCCCAGTAAACCAGATTCGGGGTAAATAACGCCCAACTGCAACGTAAGCCGCGGCCGACGGTTCGTCGCGTGGAATCGCGCCCCTCCACTCCGGTCGTGGGGTGCAGCCGGGGAGAACCGCGGCTCCTGCATTGCAGGGCTGCCCCCTGGTGTTCAGCATCCGCCCGTGCACCCCGTGCGGACGGAGATTCAAAGCGGTCCAGGGAGCTCAAGCTAGAGAACTCGGTCTGGGAGTATAATAGAAATCTGTGCCAGAGATGTTCTTGCTCCAGGAATTTTCTTTAAGTTTATTCAACGCAACACTCCTTCCTATCAAAGTGAAATTTCCTTCTCCTAGAAAGCGACTCAGCCATCACTTGCCCAGAAAAGAATTTCATAACCTCCAGAAAAGAATTTCATAACCTCCATAACCTTCATAACCTACCAAATCCTCCTCCTCACTACACCAAATACCTCTGCTTCTTATTCATACCCAGGTTGCGATGCCGCACTTGTATGACCACCGATTATCGTTGGTTTCTCTCATAGTCTCTCTTGCTGTGAGTGTAGCATCTGTCTCCGCTGTACTCATCATTACCTAGTTTCATTTCTGTCATGTAGTGGGCTTTAGTTTCTTAATACATAAAAGTGTGTGACTGAATAAATAAGCATATAGTGAATGTTCAAGAGATGTCTGCTGAATCAGTAAATAACTGAGTCTTGGAGGACTAGTGGAAATCTGTTTGGCAGAGGACCAAAGTGCAATTTGGAGAAGACCCATCGGAATTTCAGGATACTTCAGGGTAGAAGCCTAATGTGAGCTGAGGTTAGTTGAATTCTTAGATTATAGGCGAGGAAACAAGCCTTTGGGAACCAAAGTGGAGCAGGTCGCCGAGGGAGTGTGTCAGGAGAGTTCCATGTCAAACGCTAAGTTTAGGGAGGGTCTCTACAGTTTTAACCAGACTCTACCTACATCACTGTCTTTATGGTAAAGTACCACTATTCTAGAAAGACTCCTGAGAGTATTTTGGTGTTGATCTAATAGAAGAAAGGGTTTTAAACAAAGGTGATTTTTTCCAGGGCCAGAGAGCAAAAGGTGCCTGTGGTCATCGAAGTATCTGCCATTTGGGAGCAGGAGTTGGCCGAAGAATGGAAACAAAACAACATAGGAAACTGCATGAAGGTACATTTGTTTATTTATTTGTTTTAAATTTTTTATTTAAATTCAGTTCAGTTAGCATATACTATATTATTAGTTTCAGGGGTAGAAATCAGTGATTCATCAGTTGCATATAACACCCAGTGCTCATCACATCACGTGCCCTCCTTAATGCCCATCACCCAGGTACCCCATCCCCCCCCACCTCCCCTCCAGTAACCCTCAGTCTGTTCCCTACGGTTAAGAGTCTCTTATGGTTTGCCTCCCTCTCTGTCTTTATCTTACTTTATTTTTCCTTCCCTTCCCCTGGGTTCACCTATTTTGTTTCTTAAATTCCACATAGGAGTGAACTCATATGGTATTTGTCTTTCTCTGACTGACTTATTTCGCTTAGCATAATACCTTCTGCTTCCATCCACATCGTTGCCAATGGCGAGATTTCATTCTTTTTGATGACTGAGTCATATTCCATTGTATTTATATATACATACCACATCTTCTTTATCCCTTCATCTGTCAATGGACATCTGGGCTCTTTCCATATTTTGGCTATTGAAGACATTGCTGCTCTTTTTCACAGGTCCATTTAAGATGTCGCAAATGACAGATGGTGGCCAGCATGGGCCTAACTAAAGGGTGTGAAGGTGCAGAACCCCAGGCCCTTCCTACAACCTGGGAGAAAACAGAGACTCCTCCATGAAAGTCAACATATTCTCATTGGGCAGGAGTTCTGTGAGGTGCTCTGGGAGATGGAAATGATACTACAGTCAATAAATCTAAGAAGATAGTAGATGTGAAAGAACCATAATACCATTAGGATTTATGTAGGTGTCAAAGTCAGCTGCAAGATAAGTGCCAGGGAAGAGAAAGGAAGAAGCAGTGGTTTCTAGTCATCAGAGATGAACTTACAGGGAAGGGGATGCTAAAACTTAGCTTTGAAAAAAACATAAATGTTGTGTGTGGGCAGAGAAGAGTGGAGGGCATTATACCATGAGACCACATCGTGGTCCGCGGCAGGGAGATGTCAGTGTGAAAGCTTGATTTGAGAGAGACATGAAAATGTTCCTTGTGACCGAGGCTTGTTAACAGCACTTGCAGGAGTGAATTTGGATGGCATCCAAGGAGTTGGGATTGGAGTTTGTAGTCTGGAGGAAGGTTTTTAAGAAATGCCAGGTAGTAAACACTGAGATTCCCTCTTCAGCGTCTATATCCTACCCCACGTCTACTGCCCTTTCTAAGCAGATCCCAATTTTGTTCAGATAACCTACCTGTCCCTTATGAGATCCAGTTCCGAGGCTAGGTATATATTAGCTGATGCCAAGCATGCTACTCCCTATCCTTTGTACTGCAATGACTGGCTCTTTCTGGATTATACATAATTAATAAGCATGAACAATATGATACTTAATTGTTGGGCCTAAGCAAGAGGCATACACAAATCACAACTGTTATCTGTGATACATCAGCCCATTTTTGTTAAACAGGAAAATCCTTACAGCAATTCCACTTTCTCACTAAGCCAAATGCAGGGGTTACTTCATACATAGGCTTTCTAATTATGGGCTAGCACTAAGAGTCACTGAATTCCTTCATCAATTATTTTTAGTTAGGAGTTATACTTAATGTGGTCCCATATATTCTTTCCCTGAAGGGCCTCAAGAATCTGGAAAGGATTAGCCACAGTCTAATTTAGGAATAGGGATGGTTGAATCCACCTCTGTGCATTTACTGGTATGAGTCATTGGGGAGGTTTACTTAGTCATTATTTAAGATGATCCAGAACAGGTGCCTACAGCTGTCTTAAGAATAAGTACCGTGGTGGCCATGAAAATGCTCCGCTCAGATCTCCAACTGCAGGGAGTGGGTATGAACTTGACAGACAGCCCCATCTAATGCCTCTGGAATCCTGGTGCCAGGACCATGCTGCAATTCTCTTGGCTTCTCCTGACTGGTGATTAAGGGGACTAAGGCAGGCCCATTCCTGGGAGACATGGGACTCTTTTGATGGGCGACTGTGGCTCAAGGACTCCCACTGGCCTTGACAGAGACTTTCTGAGACCTGCCCTGCAATGTAAGCCTTTCTTCCTTCTCTCTCTCCTTCCTGAGGGTTACACCTACCTTGAGATCTGTTGGCCCTCCCAGCCTCTGGTCCCTCTCTGTTTTCTCTCACAGATGTTTCCCTTAATAAATCTCTTGCACGTCTGATCCCATCTTGACTTCTGCTTCTTGGAGGATCCAGGCTAACACATATACTGTTACAATTGTATCTCCTAAAGTTCAAATACTCCAGTGCATTCATTAAATTTGTGTTATAATGGGAGTGAAGAGGAAAGTCATTAACTTGGGAGCATTTAGTATATGTGCTGCCGAAGCAAGCACAACTTGGGAGTATTTAGGAAAGCCTCACCCACTACATTTTTCATTCCTTAGTACATTTATGATCACCTTTGTTCAAATTATAGCATGGTGTTTCTCTAGGGCAAGTTCCTGCCTGCCTGTTTATTTAAAGCAATGAAGCTGGAATTTGCTGCCACTCTTGACAGGTGGCCAGTGCTTAATCAGAGTCAGAAAAGCTTTCATAGTCTCCTTTGGTGTATTTGTGAAATTAAGCTGGAACTCTGTTTTCTTTTTGGATCATAAGTGTATGGAACACATATGGTAGGAGTGGGTAATATTGCAATAAGGAACAAGCGAGGAGTCTTCTTCTGTTTCCAAACTTGTCCCAACTCCAGGTCAGATATAAAGTTTGGTTTGGTACTGAAGAGTTCAGTTGTCTGGGAGCCAGGGTAGCTAACTTAGCCAAGGCTGAACGTGGATGTTTTTCCTCTGGCTCTGAAATATCAGACCCATTGGGTAGGCACACAACAGATCCATTTTCTATAATTGCACCCACACCAGTGTGGTTTACATGTCTTCACACACAAACCCACAAATGTTGTCAGGATGTCAGAGGGGCTCATGTATGGGAGTTGGGAGTGAGTGAAGGCCAATCTCTCTACAACAAAATTCCTCCAGAGTCTCAAAGCTCCCAGGCCTATGGGACCAGCAACATTATTTTTTATGTTTTTCTACAAATGTAAACAATTATTTCCAAACTGATTACTCCAGAGTTACCTAACCTCAAGGTCTTCCTTCTCAAGACTTTTCATTTTATGTTGAGACTTGTGATCCAAGTGTCTTTTAATTTTAATTGAGGTCGGATAGATATTATGCAGCTTAATGGGGGAAGAGGGAAAATAGAGTAAGAAGCCAAGAATACCTGAGGCTGTTTCCTATGACTCCCTACACATTTGTCCTGATGAACATTGATATGGAAGTCTGAAACTTCCATGGCTGTGCAAATTTAGTCAATTGTTTCCAAATCAGTTTTCTCCAAATGAATGTGATTCCAAATTCCACTTGTTACTGGATCCATCAGGCCATTGACAGGGGCCCAGAACTTAGAGTTCCGTCTTCATTCGATACCTTTGGTAGAAGTCACAGAAACCACTGAGATGAGCCGTCTTACTCCTAAATTCCAGAGGGAGAAGCTCCTGTGAAGTGTGCCTTGATTTTGAAGTTTGTGGAGAGAGATTCAAAAGTTGTGAGTTTCCATTAGGTCAGTGGATCCTATCATAAGGTTAAGGTCAGAAATCAACACTTACATCCAAGAGAGTAGCTACGGACTCTTAGGGGGACGGAACTCTTGTCTGTCTTGCGGCTCTCAATATGCCAACTATAGTTTTACCTCTCTCTGCCTTGAATTGTCTGCTTGGTTTGCTCCATCATTTTCTTCAAGGATTTGCCAAATGTCCCCTTATCAGAGGGGCTTTCCTGGACCTAACTACATAAAATGGCAAACATACTCTTTGTCCAGTACCCACCCCCCCGCCCACCAGAACGCTCACTTCCCTAACTTTATTTTGTTTTATATTTCTTCATAGCACTTATCATACTTGATACGTTTATTTGCTCATTTTATTTTATTTTGTTTTGTTTTTGTAACAAACGGTGTCTTATCTTTTTTACATTAAAACAATTTTTTTTGAAAGAGAGAGTAAGTGTGTGTGTGTGTGTGTGTGCATCGGAGGGGAGGGGGGGCCGGCAGAGGGAGAAAATCATAAGCAGGCTCCATGCCCAGCGCAGAGCCCAGCCCAGGACTGGATCCCACGATCCTGACATCATGACCTGAGCCAAACGCTTAATCAACTGGGCCGCCCAGGCACCCCTATTTGTTCATTTTAATGTTCAAACTGGAATATTTATGATGGCAGGTGCTTTATTATGTTTATTGCGTATTTCTAGACCCTATAACAGTAACTAGCATTGTAGTAGGTGTTCAATAAATGTTAATTGAATGAATTTATAGGTGACCCAATGACCTGATTGGAAGGGGATGCCCAGATGTGGGACATGCCTCTTACAGATTTTATAAAAATTTTATGATTTTATGAACGTTTAGGAAACTTTTCCACGAATATTTCTTAAAAGAGGGCAGATAAAACATGAAGGATTTTAATTTAACTTGGGAAAGTATTTTTTCTAGTGGCTTCATCTAGTTTTGTGCTAAAAAATATTTAAGATTCCGTGAGGCCCCAGATCTTTACTACCTTACTCTCTGTCCCAAAGAGACTGTAAATTCAAAAAGGGGAGTTTGAGCGCGGGAGAAAATGGCTTCCACTACTCCTTTTAGCAAAGCATTATGAATCTAATGTAAAGGCATCTTTAGTTTCTGTTTTAAATTCCAGCTTTTTTCTGTGTGACTCACTTAGCAAGCGCATTTACACAGATTGCAAAGGTATATTATTGTTACATTATTCCTGCTAGGTAAAAGCAAACTGCTGCCCTAAAGCCTACTTTCTGTT
Source organism: Callorhinus ursinus (assembly GCF_003265705.2). NCBI lineage: Eukaryota > Metazoa > Chordata > Mammalia > Carnivora > Otariidae > Callorhinus > Callorhinus ursinus. The sequence continues at coordinate 80,052,513 of NW_027397074.1, forward strand.
CCTCCTGGGAATGGCTCAGGGCATCTACATTCAGAAGGGGGGATGTTTCAGACAATAAGGAAGTGACCCGTTAGCACTGACTTGTGCTCCCAACTTCATTTTGAGTTATAACCAAGTTATAACATCCTGTCTAGGGAAGCATTAGGGAGTCATCCTTTGCAGGGGTCACTCTTGGGTACCTTGTGATACTAATTTTTTCCCCAATTTATCCCCATGTTCAGTCAAGAGGAATGCATATTTTAATATTGTGTAAGAGGAACAACGGCTCTTCATTCTTTTGGGCTGAGGAAGAAAACAAAAGCAGCTCTTGACATGCAGGTGCTTGTCTGACACACTCACAGCTAGGCACTGTTTTTCCCCTTTGTACATGAACTATTTCGTAGAACATCCGCATCAAACAAGAGCACTCTGACAGCATGATCAAGCAAGACAAGAACAAGATCCCTGGGCAAACCCATAATACCAAATATCCCTCCTTCTTGTCTCAAATGAGGACCTGCTACTTTTTCAGAAACCATTTATAGCTTTATGGGCACTTCAGTCATCCCCACCAATAGATGACATTTACTGAGACACTCATAGAATACCCTTGCTTTCTTAGACTCTCCCCAAAATTATCCACCCAAAGCCCAAATTCTCTAGCAGTTTCTTTTAACACCCTTTTACTGAGATCCCCAGTTTCCTGGGATCCAACTTGTTCAACTATAGGCGTGTTGCTGGTGGTCTTTGGCTGGAGGGCATGAATACCATCATCTGTCATACCTGAGCGTATTCTCTCCTCCCCATCCCATTAAACACTCTTCTTTATCCAGTACCAGAGATCCACTAGGCATTATCCAAAGGTCACTCCAACCCTACTGACACGAGTCAGCTGTTGGCCTTTTTATAGTTTAATCTCAGTTTCCTATGAGCATTGAGACTTAAGTCTGCTCTAGGCTTTAACTGTTTGTTACCAATGGACAAGCTCACAGTGCCAACAAGTCTTGTGAATAAATGTCAAAAGCCGTGGTTGAGGCTTAGTATTGTTTGCTTGGTAACAGTTTGGTCTCAAGGCTGCTCTGACAGCAAGAACAAAAGGAGAAACTCCATGTTAAAAAACAAAACCAAAAGTTGGGAGTTGCCTCTCTCCATCCTGATGGAGGCTGAGGGGAGAGTTTGTGAACTCCTTCAGGTACTTGGCTCTTATTTAAAGCACAGACGCTTTGCAGAGAACAGTATGAGGCATAGGTAGAGCCTGTTATATGTACTTGGCCCTGGGCTACAGGTTGTATTGAGGAAGGGAGGGCTGTCTTCTGTGTCTATGGGGTCTGTGATTTCATTGTTTTCATGTTCTACATCTGATTATTTTGCCCTCCTAGCTCCCACCCTTACTGTTTCCCTCTCACCTGTATTATTTCAGATCTCAAAATTATACTAAATAATTTTGGCAGTCTGTGAAAGCGAATTTTATGTCAAAATATAGACAGTTCATGCAAAGAAATTTTTAGTACCTACATGTATGTATTCCTTAATTATGTATATTTGAGTTCCTTTATAGTTCAGATGAACAATAGTAACATTTTAATGGCCCTCATGTACACATATTTGTGTTAACATAATCCTTGGCTCCTGGTACTGCCGTCACTGGTCAATGCGTGTTTTGTTTTTTTTTTAATTTACTCATTCATTTATTCTATTTTTTCCTAATATGCTGAATACTATAAAACTAACCATCCAACATGAGGATAGAACATTGACAGTAACTTAATCTACACAACCTTTCCTCACAAAGAAATGCTTCTTTATGGCATTCAAATGTATAAGAATCCACATGTATAAATAGCATTTCTATAGCTCTCTTGAATTTGATGTGGAGTGTGTGTGTGTGTGTGTGTGTGTGTGTAGTTAGGAGATGTCTGAAAAGTAGAGGGACACCCATCACTTCTTCTCTACGACACTTGGAAGGTTGACTTCAATGATGAGGGTCGAAGAAGGAAATCCTTTTCAAAATGGAAGCTGAGCAGGGGTCCAAAAGCTTTGAAGGAATAAAGAACACAGATGTGATGCAGTCTTGGAAAAAGGGATAGCATGTGTTACTTTTGTCAGCAAGAATAGTCAACATCTAAGGCCATATCTGGTTACCTGTTGGCTTGCTAGGCATATATATGTTAGATGAGGTTGGGACATCAGGTGGGGACATTGGTTTGGGGGCTAAATATATCAGACTGATCTGTAAGGCCAACATTTAAGGATGTAAGGCCAATATTCCTTAGGAAGCTCTATCTGGCCTTGGGAGTTAGACGATAGAAGAAAGTAAACTAGCAGAGAAGGAAGAGCCACCAAGAGACTAGGAATAGCAAGACACAAGAAATTTGGGAGCCTGAAGGTCTCCCCTTGAGAGTTGACTGCTTCTCCACAATATGGTGGGGGAAGAGAGGGGGAGAAACAGCCGAAAGCAGATTATGATGTTCAAGCAAAGTGGCAAGGAATATAACAAGGAGACTGATGGATGAAATCCTCTGACACCATCTGGTCTCATATAGGACTAAAACTTTCTAAAATTATCAGATGAATAGGAATACAGGCAAACTTACAAACCGATTATGATCTTGAAATGCTTCCTGGAATAGGGACAAATACCATACGCCTTCTTGGGAAGGAACACTGGTTGGCCATCTTCATGCAACACCTGATGAGTGTTCCCTCACTCAACAAATATTGAGAATTTGCTAGAGAGTAAGCTTAATCTCAGATACATGGTGAGATCAGGGGCAGGCTTTGCTTTTTGTGGAACACCTGTAGAAACGAGAAGGTGAAGTGTGAATAGCCGGAAGATATTTAGTATGGCTAGAACCAGAGAGTAATGGGGGAGATACGATGAACCTGGACACATCAGGTGGATCCAAGTATCAGAGGGCATCATAAGCCATTTTAAGGGTTTTGGTTGGGGGCATATCTTAGTCAATATGAGGTCACTGAAGAATTTTTATTTGAGTTTATTAAAAATTTTTCAAATACATGCACAAGGTAAAAAATTAAATAGTACAGAAGGACGTGAAATGAAAAACACAGTTTCCCACCCCACCCCTTTTAACCCTAGACCCATACCCTAGAGGCAATGCATTTAACAATTTCTATTTTTAGATCTTCTGTTGACTAACTTGCTAACATTAAATAATATGTCTGAACAATAATTCTTGACTTATTAACTTTAGACAATCTTTAATAATTCCCCATTACAAAAGATAAGGATTTAACTTACACTATCCCCACCTTTCCTATGCCTATCCTTTCCCAAATTTTTTATAGATATGCCATATTTAAGACTTCTATTGATTTAATTTATAACTTTGGACAATATACTATCCTCCGGTTCTTGTTCCATTAGCTGCAGACTTTATCTTCTCATTCCCACTGTGAATATCTTAAGTAGCCACACTCTTCCTGACACCTCTCTTCCCCCAACCAATTCTCAACCTCTTTCTGCTCTCTTGTTTCTTAATCTGTCAGAATTAATTATTTTCAGTTTCATTCCTGAATAAAACAGTAAGCCTTTCATGTTTTGTCTCTAGGCTGATCAGAACACTGAATACCAACAAACAGCATCTGCATTACTTTGGCTAAGTAAATCATGTTTACTGAGAGCTGAGTAGAAGCTAGGCCATTTTCTCCCGTACATATCCAGTGTTCATGAAGCCCGTGCCACTTGTAAGGAGAGGTACCTACCACCAATGTCCAATCGAGTCTCTTCTTACATCCCGTGAGTTTTTGTTGTTGTTTCACAATTGGACCCGAGTGTCTTGACATATTTCTGTTTTCTTTTTGCTGACTAAAGAATGTATGTCCCCCATATACTCAAGCATTCCAGCTTCTCAATGAAACTATCTATGGAACAGAATGCATACTTTCCCCAAAGAGCCCGAGACTGTGTACTCTCATCTGAAATGGGTGTGCTAGAGTGACACATCCTGGGTGAGATCCATTGTTTTCTGGATTCTATTTTTTTCCTCTTTCCCAGTTTTCCTCATCATTTTGTCAGAGAACTTCTTCAAGGTACTTTCTCAGAAAGGGTGCAAAGTAGGTAGACTTTCTGAAAACTTGCATGTCAGGAAAGGTCTTTATTTTGACACTACTCTTGACAGTTTGGCTTGCTGTGTTATTCTGAGTACAAAAATTTTCTGTAAGTGAAGAAATTGCTCCACTGGCTTCTTGCATTCAGTGTTGCTAATGAAAAATCTGCTGCCAGTCTATTTCTTATTCCTGTTTTAGTTGAGCTAATTGTGATGACTTAACTTTATTTTCTCTTTGGGCACTTTTAATATCTTCCCTGTATCGCTAATATTCCAAAATTTCCCAAGATTGTGTCTAGATATTGGTTGTACTGGGGCTCCTCAATCTGGAGATGTGGTTCTTTCTGTTCTTCATTTTTTGTCCTTTTTATTTCTTCACCTATGTTTTTTTATGTTCTCTTTTCCAGAAAGTCCTAATGCTTAGATATTGATTGTCTAGATCTTTTCCTTTCTTTATTTTTTTCTGCTATTTCTTTTTGTTCTATATCTAAGGAGTTTCCCTCAGCTATATTTTCCAGCCTGTCCACTGAATATTTTGGGCAGTTTTATTTCACTTTCAAGGGCTCTTTTATTCTCAGTTTTTCCTTTCTGTGTAGCATTCTGTACTCATCTTACAAATACACCTCAAATCTCTCTGAAGATGCAGATTTTAAAGTTATTCTTTCCATGTTCACTTTGTTTCCTCTAGAGTTTGTTGTATTTTTCAAGCATCCTAATTCTAACCGGTTATTTTTCTGAAATGCTCCTCCTCCTCCACCCCCCCCCCCCGATGCCCAAAGACTGGGGATTCCTAGCTGACTGTTTTCATTTAAGAATCAATATAACTGTTAACTTTTATAGGAGTTGGTGTGGGTGTCCTCTGCCAGTGTATGGTTGGATCTGTTTCTCCAGTAAGCCTCTTCTAGGACTAGAAGCACTAGGGTTACTTGAGGAGGGGTTTCAACATTCAGAGGATTAGCCGCTAGGCTAGGGGGTCACTTATTTCCACAAAAAGAGACATGTTATTCTGGGGCACCAGCTCCTGTCTCTCCTCAGGCAGTTTATTCAATTTCTGTACAAACAACAACAAGAACAATAGATTTGTAGTGGATACCGATTAGAGACTGCCTGTATTCTATGCACAAGGGTTGAGGCAGAGTAGGATGGAATTCAATTTTACAACTGGTATAACTCTTTGTAGACTTTTCAGGTGCTCATGTTCCTTTGGAATTATGTTATTCAGATCAGCTTCTGTTCTGTCTGAAAGATACCTTCACTCTTCCATTCATTCTCATGCGTCATCCACTTTCTCTCTTCCAGAAATGTGTTGAGATCTTCTTCAGTTATAATCAAATCTGTTTAGTTTTCTCTGCTGAGATGTGTCAATTCTCTCTTGCATTTCTTGACTTCAATTTCAGTGGGGCCTAGGGAGGGAGGGGAGGTAAACTTATATGCTCAGTTCATCATCTTATATTCGAAGTCCCACTGGAAGCTTTCAGACAGGGGAGTGACATGAATAGCTTCCTATTTTAAGAAGGTCCCCAGGGCCATAATGCTAAGAATGAACTAAAGAGGGCCAGGATGGATACAAATATTATTCTGGAGGACTAAGCATCTGGTTTCCTTGCTGAGAACATGCAATGTCTGGGACTTTTGGGAGTCAGGCACTTTACCAAAATAACCCATCATTCAAAACCCAGTACCCTACTGGAATGCTTTCATGGTGCCCTAGAGATGATAAATGAAACCTGAATAAACTGGCATCTGAAAGACCTGGATGATGCTAAAGGGGTCAGTGTCTTTAGGATGTACCTTAGGAGTCTACCTCGAGTTCTTCCTTTTAGCTGGTATTTGGGAGAAACAAAGGGACTTTCTGTTCTGATAAAACTGGATGAGGAGTGAGTACAAGCAGGCAAAGTGCTGGCAAGTAGGGACATAAAGGTCCTTCTGTTTGCTGGCTGGCTTCTCCATTTACTCATTTATTTGCATATTCAAAGCACTGTAGTCATTAACACCCCTTCTGTGATCAGAGTGCCCAGGTTTAAATCCCAGGTCTACCATTTCCTAGCAGTGTAGACTTAGGCAATTTACTTGATCTCTGTAAAATTCAGTTCACTTCTTCCTAATGGGAGCGATAAATTTCCATCTCATAAGATTATTGTGATGATTAAATTAAACAATCTATATATAAAAGAACAAGTACAGTATTTGGCACATACTATCTAATTGATAGAATTCTAACTAATCAATAGAATTTTTTTCAAATGTTGAATGAATATCCGACATCATCTATGTTTAAAGCATCTAGGCGATAGATATTCATGAAATAAGGGAAAAGACTCCTAGGGTTAAGAAATGACATAATAAAGGAATCCACAGAAAAACACTCTCTAGGTCAAATCTTGTTGTCTCTGCATCCACCCAATTCTTAATAAAGCAAATAAAATAGTGTATTGAAACAACTACATCCAAATAAATATAAGCGGTCTAAAGGAAAACTGGATGTGCGCATTAATCCCAGAGCCTCAACTCTAGTTAAAATTACACAGAAATGGGAGGTTTTGAATAAGATTAGAAGAAAACTTGAGAAAATCTTTGCATTGTAATTAAATAAAATTTGGGTCAGTTGTATCCAGTTATCTGGTTCTGAAGTCAAAATTCTCTCTGTGTGTGGACTTTATCTGCCAAACTGGTAAGGAATTCTGGGCAGTGATAGGAATCTGTGTCACTCCAGAAACATAAACACCATCCCTAAGTCAGAGGCCCATTGTTTGCTAAAGACAAACACCCTCATGGATTTGTTCTGATTTTTCAAGTGACTTCCACTCTTGATTTAATCAAAGAAGGAATTTTACCTGAAAGACGGAATTGAATAAAGAGACCAAACCCCAAGTAGCTAGTAAGACTCCCACTATGAATTTAGAGCCCGTGGATCCTGTAGATCCTAGAGCTCATAAAGTAATGGACCCCAGTCCTTTGAGAGGCTGGTGTATAGAGTGTAGGATGGGATGGGATGGATCACACCACATCCGTAAATGCCATGTAAAAGGGCAGTCTAGTTCTGAAATGATTAATTACTGCCAACTAGTAATAAAGGCACCTGGCACTTTCTCAATACCTACCAACTGCCAGGCACTGTTCTAATTCCTTTTAGAAGGACTAAAATTTAATCCTCACAATAATTCTATGAAATAGATCCCATTTTATGAGGAGCTTGCCCAGAGTCATGTGACTAACAGGTGAACGAACCAGGCTTTGGATGCAGGGAGTCTACTGTTAGAGATGATGGTCTTAACCTCCAGGCTATGGCGAGAGAAGGGGAGTACTCAGCTCACTATTCTGGGGACCAGCAGAACATAGAAGAATCCCTACGTTCACAGACCTCTTCAGAACTGTCAGTCTGAGTCTTCACGACAACCCTGGGAGGCAGGGATTTTTGTCCTCAGCTCACACACAAGGAAATGTGAGTAGAGATACAATGACTTCCCCAAGAGCTAACGCTAGCCGTGGGCTCTTTCTACTACACCAGACTGCTTTCCAAGCTCTTTGAAAACTACCTTAGACACAGAGTATCAAGGAACTGTCTGGTTATCCTGGTAAATTTGTGTTTCAGTGGATTCTATGATCAGGTTTTTTGGAACAACTGGTCAAAAACAAAAGCCCAGAGAGTCCTCAGGATGTCAGGATGAGAACCACCCCCAAGGGCCATGGTCCATAGTGGTGAACCAAGGGCTGGCATAGAGGCAGATGCCAAAGCTCTCAGAACCAGGCCAAAATAGGGCCAGGAGGGAATCTGATAGCTGAGAGCAGAGGAATGAGACTCATAAACAGAAGGCCTTGCTCCTAAGAAATTCTGATTCCCCTTTTTGCTGTGTTCTTAACCCACTTCCTAGAGCTAGAACTACTAGGTATTAAGATACGGGGGCAATGAGCCAAGAGCACCAGGCTAGAACCCTAAGAGACAGAGGTCGAGGAATGAATCCCCATCTCTGCCTACCTCCCCAAACCTCTCTACCTGCCACCTCGCTGGGCACTCCTTACATCTGTGTGAGGAGGTATAATTTCATAATATTTTCCTTCCATTCAGGCAGATAGGCCAGGCTGGTAGCCACTTCCTTCTGGATAGGCCAGGCCCAGGCCTCAAAGAACGGAGCCAGATTCTTCTGCACTTGGTGGGAGAACATCTTCACCCACAGATTCATTTTGTCAACATTATCTGTGGGCAAGTTGGTCTGGTTCCTATACTCAGTGAAGAGACGGATGAATGGCTCCCAACCAAAGGCCTCCTGTAGCTGGGGAGAGAAAGGGGCAGCAGGAGGAGACATTTAATCCACAGAAAGACCCCCAAAACACTATAATAAATTAATGTAATGTATGTAACCCCCCAAAACATTAGTTTCATTTCTGTCCCTGGCCCTCTCTGCAGTTCTAGCTGCTGGCCTCATGGGCTCCTCTCTCTGTCTTATCTTAATGGGGCCTCTGAGCTAGTGAGGTGCTCAGCATGGAGCAGACACTCAATGAAGGATGGCTGTGGTAATCACTGTCAGGATTATTATCAGTATTTACCATCTATGTCATTAGGTGGTAGCTCATTCCATCGTGAAAGTGTCGACAGGATATCGCAGAAGAATTTAAAGCTGACTGAAGTGAAAAAAAAAATCCTTGTATCTTTCACAGCTGCAAAGTTAGACCCCCCAAACAGGAGAAGTATCCCCCTCTCGCTTACCCGGACATAACCTGCATCAGTCACAGGTCTGTGCCAATCTGAAAGGCTACTGACATGGCCTTTAGGAAAAAAAAGTGAGTCCGGTAGAAACAGATGATGTATAGTCTAGGTGGTTGGAATGAAGTTAAGTAAGGCATCATTTTAGGAAAAGGCAGCTGGCCCGAGGCCCCTGGAAAAAGCCCGTGTGAGGCCGGGTTATGGTGCTTTAAGGTTAGGACAGACATCAGCAGTTCTCTGAAACACCCTCAGCTGGATTTCACAGCTGAGCAACTTTTGTCCCTGGGGTGAAGTGGCCCCAGCGACGAGGTTAGAGTCTCCGGGCAGTTTCGCTATCGTTCTCGGGGCAGTGGGTACACACAGAGAAGAAGTCAGGCAGGTGGAAGAACCTGGCTAGAGCCTGAGTTCCGGAATCCCAGGTGGTGACACTCGGCACGGTGGCCTGGGAGCTGCTCCAGGGACTGGGGGGAGGGAACTGGGGTGCTGGACAATAGTTCAAAGGCGGAGGCAACCTCATGTGCAGGCCACTGAGGCATCTTGGATTGCCTCTGAGGGAGAAACTGAGGCAGTTTCTAAGGAAAATGATGGGTCCCCTCCCATAACGTGTGTGTGTGTGTGGGGGGGTGGGCATGGTGTTTGGTGTTAGATAGCTATTCCGTGACATGGTTTGGGCTTCAGTCTCAGGTATGTGTGGCTTCAGAGCAAGCCATGGTAACGGTAGAGTACTGTCCTCGCCTCTGCCTTGGTGCTTTCTATCTGCTCTCATGAATCTCCTCAAAATCATGGCGTGAGGGTGCAGCTGAGGCAATTAAGTCCACTTTGGGGTCACTAGGGTGTCCCCTCTTGAGGTTGCATGGTCGGTCCCCCCCAGCGGGTTTTCCCATCCCCCCCCCGTTCTTGCCCAGTACCTGTAGATATGTTTCCAGTGCAGTCCACGCATTCCAGTTTTTCACATTGGGACCCTTGCCCAGGTAGATTCGGACTCTCTTCTCCCGAACTGGAGGCCACAGAGCAATATTTGCACGGCCTCGAGGGATGCCCAAGACCGTTTCGTGCACGTAAACACACCACAGATTGCAGGTAGCCTCGGTGGTGTGTGGGGGGAACTCCCACTCCTGCCGCTGCTGGTTGCGGCCGAGCTCGTGGACGGGGCCCCACAGCCCCTTGGTTCTGATGAGCTTCTCATTGATGAGCTCCTGCACAGATTCCAGATGGCACATGATGGGGTACCCGGCATGCATCCAGCCTGGGAACGCAGGAGGGAGGGAAGAGGGGTTAGAACGCTCCCCACCCGTCTTTACTAGGACTTCCAGAACCCCCGTAATGCTCAGAAGGGCAATCCACACAAGACCCACCAGGGCTCTCCCTGATCCTCTCTTCTGTAACTGTGCCTCCACCCTCACTCTGGCCTGACAGTAACGGATCTGACGCCCGTTACAAACAGCCCTTCATGTTACTCTCCAGCTTTTTCACTTCTGTGAGGGTGTCCTGTCATGTGAACCTGTCTCATTATATTCTTTTCTCAAAATGGAGAACTCTTGGATGGTGATTTCCCCTTCTCATTATTTAGAAACGGTATTGCCCACATTGACGCTACTTTATAGTAATCATCTCCATAAGGCAAGAAAACTGGGGTCTAAAGAAATTTCCATCGTTCTTTCATTTCTACACACCCCCTGATTTGTAAGGCTCTTGATCCACTGGCAGAGATCCCTTCATTCAGTGTCTTCTCAACGTTGTTAAATTCCTTCTCCCAACAACTGTGACCCCGGCGGAGACCCCCCACCACTTTTACTTTCTCCTTGAAGCCCCCCAATGGGACTGCTAGGAAGCCTAGCACTTCGTTCCTGTGCTCTTCTGGCTTTTGGAAGACAACTCTTGACATGTCGACTTAGACTTTTCATCATTTCACATGCTGCTCACATACAGTTCCACAGCCCACTTTTCTCATGTCCCATAATCCCATCATATTTCCTTATGCCATCAAAATATCACTTTAGAGATTTTCCTCAGTGTCTGTCCATATATTACTTAACCATCCCATGCTGTTGGGTACTTAGGTAGTTTCCAATTGTTTTGTTGGGGGATTTGGCTGAGTCTACTTTTTTAAATACATATCTCCCCCCTTTCATTTAAATAGCAAGACTTACATCTTGTATGTCTTGCTAGAAAAACGTTTTTACTATGCTGGCTGCCCACTGCTTGTCTGTTGAAAGAAAGGGAGGCTGTCAGGGGCAGCATGCACAGAGCACCCACCGACTGAGATCTGCACGTCAGCGACGATCCTTTGAGGCAGACGCAGAGGGAAGGGCTCGGCCCCCAGCCGTGCCACAGCCTGCATCACCTCGTCCCAGAGGCGAAGCAGTGGCTCAGGGTTCTCCAGCGTGCGGAGATTGGCAGTTGGCACTGTCAGGATGATGTTGTCCGTAGCCAGCTCTCCCCAGGGACCTGGATTCTCCTGGATGCGCCTCTTCCACTCCTCCTGGGAGGTCTCCCCTGGGAAGAGAGGCCATGGGGCTTGAAACTCACTTCCCCAAATCCCTTATGTTAAAACATCCAACTTGAACCCCAGGAGGAAAACACTGAGGTCATGAGTGACCATATCTCCCCTTTGATCCTTCTCCTAGGAAGTCTCCAAGAATGCGGTTTGGTCTTCATCTCCTTGGCCCCAGTGCTGAATCTAAGGAAACTTAGCTGCCTCCCCTCTACCAGCCCAGAGTTTCTCTCTTCCTACACCAAACAGCCCCAGATGATCTCCTAACCCAGCTCGTCCACTCCCTTGGGGTTCACCCCACAGCTCCCACTCACCCAGCTTGTAGTATGGGGCATGCACGGCCCCCTTAACAGTGACGGGCACAGAGCCCAGTTTGCTGCTCTGAGGCACGATGATATAGAGCAGGCCACCCCAGAGGCAGGTGATCGACTTGGTGGGCTTGTCCAAGCAGCACCGGTTAATCACGAGTGGGCCTCGGAACAGCTTGCTGGCTCTGGTCAGGTCATCCGTGTGGCAGCCGATCTGTATCTGGAGCAGAGAGATCCCCCCAAGAGTCACCTCGGGGTGTGTGCAGGTGAAAAGGGAGGGCTCCCGGGAGGTAGGGACAGGAAAGGTCACTGGGCCATGACCCCACGCAAGCCCATGCCATTCCATCGTTCCTCGGGGCTGTGTCGACCGAATTGTGTATAAATGTCCTCCCTGGGGTGTCAGCTCCACACAGGGTCACGTTGAGACACTGAAGTGAAGGGCACCAGGTGTAGCCCATAGGCTAATGCTGAGGAGGGCTGACTCCCACAAAGGGCCCCTGGGTGTCGCTGGAACCCACAGAGTCCTGGGTTGCCTATTTCGTTGTGGTGACTCTGGCCTTGGGAAAGGGGCAGAGGGGATCTTGCTGACTCGGGACTTCTGCTGACTGGGGAGGAGGTGCAGGCGGAGGCAGTGTGACTGGCTCATGAACTGGAGGGTGGATTCAGTTCCTCCCGTTCTCCAGGGCTCCCCTCCTGGGCCGATGGAGCAGCTCCTGTACTGGGTGGAGTCCTGGGATTGTTCTCCCAGGTTTATGCTAAACATGTTCCAGAACAAGGGCACAGAACAGACCCTACCTGTCACAACGACTCTTCAGGGGGACAGAGCAGGATGGCTGCTTAATTTTCGAACAGAGAGAGAGAGAGTGTGTGTGTGTGTGTGTGTGTGTGTGTGTGTGTGTGTGTGTGTGTGAAAGTGACAGCTGAAGGGGGCCCAGGGGAGCCAGGAACAGTCTTCGGTGTCACAGGAAAGAGGCAGAAAGGCCCTGTGCTCCAGTGGGAGATTGGATGAGCACCGAAAGGGAACTGAGATTGATTGAACACTTCTGCATGCCCGGGCGCCCTCCATTTGGTGCCTTTTGTTTTTTTAGTTTTAAAAAATTATTATTATTATTTTTTAAAGTAGGCTCCATGCCCAACGTAGGGCTTGAATTCACGACCCTGAGATTAAGAGTTGCAGGCTCTACCGACTGAGCCAGCCAGGTGCCCCTGTTTGGTGCCTTTCTTATTCCCCACTCTGGGACATAAGTGAAAAGCACAAAATTTAAGAGCCAGGAGTTGGTTAGGTTTGAGTCCTGGGCTCTGAAATGTTTCAGATCTATTGGCTGATTGATTGGAGTATCGTGGACACACAGTGTTACATTAGTTTTAGGTGTACTAGATCGACATTTTCAATCCACCTGCACCCGCAGCTCAGTTGCCTCATCCTTAAAATGGGATAAAAGTACATGCCCCACGTTGCCAATAGGGTTTTTATGAGGATCAAATAAGATGGCAACTGTGAGAGCCAGAACATTTGGGTTCTGTGTCATGTGGAGATGGGGCACGGCCTTACCTTCAGATCAGCAGAGGCAGCAGCTTCAGGCAGTGAGACCTCTATAATCTGCCTTCCAGGAATGTAGAGCCCAGTGCTCATCCAGCAATATCTGGTGCCTGCCAAAGCACAGGAAGGACAGACTCTGTGATGCGATCTCTGTCCAGCAAATCCGCGGCCCCTTCGGGAACTCTGCATGGCTCTCTCCCTTCATGCCGTCCTGACTCAACTCTTGCAAATGTTACTTAAAACCCCCACCCCCATCTCCTTGAAAGTGCATGGCCAAGGGTGGAGATGGCCTTCTGAAGCCATCAGACCCCGTTCCCACAGGACCCCACGCTGAGCGCTCTGCCCCCATTCCATACCTGGATTGTTGCAGTTGACCTCAACGGTGATAGGAGACTCCGAGGGGCGCAGATAGGGGCTGCTGTACATGTCTTCGATTTCTGGCACTAACAGAGAGAGGTCACTTCCAGAGTGGGCCAGGCCAGTGGCCAGGGAAAGCATAGCACCCCTGCAGCAGTCATTGATAACGGGGTTCTCTCGGGTTGCAACTGGGAGCCGATAGCGACTCAGCAGCTTCCTCAGGAGCCGATGCACAGACATATAGGCAGGGATCTCTTCGGCGGGGATCTGGAGGAAAGCTGCACCGTCCGGCCCCAGCTTGGCCAACCAGCCCTTTTCCACGTTCCCTCTCTTCCTGCCCATTATAACTTGGAACTCAGCCAGAGTGGAGCGGAAGTGATAGGTCCTTATCCCTGCTTTAGGCGTACGGAAGGGCCCTGGATTGAGGCTTTGGCTTGTGATGCTGATGCCAAAGGGGTTGAGGAGGAGGTTTCCTGGGAACCGAGCCAAAGGGGACACTCCAGGATTCTTGAAGGCCCACCACCAGGCTTGGGCGCCAACAAACAGTCCCCCGCCCTCGGCTACAAACTCCTGCAGCTCTTTGACCCCCACATCACTCACGGGTTCAAAGCAATAGACACTCGCATCACTGGTCAGATGGGGCTCAATGCTGGTGTCTATGCCCCCCACCGCGAGCAGGCCGCTCAGTGTCCTCAGTTCCGTCTGCACCACGATCTTGCCTCGGCGGCCCCCGTCCAGCCAACGCACGGCATTGAGCAGAAAGGGGCCGAGTTTGCCCACGGTGAATAACACCTTGTGGCCGGTCACGACCACCCGGCCCCGGCCATAGCGGGCTGCCGCTATGACACAGCCGTGGTAGGAATCTAACCCCAGGGGAAAGGCTAGAGCCCCGTGCACTAGCAGCTGGGAGGGGAAGCAATCCGAGTTGCTGATGTCCAGCTCTGAAATCCCGTGCAGGAGCTCCTCTCTGTCCTCGGAGAGGTCATCTTCACAGCTGCAAAAGGCACAGGCGTTCTCTATTAAAGAAGTGACCTATTCAAGCTCTGAGAACGGCACCCCGCATACAGCAAGCATCAGCTTTACTAACATGATCGCCTTTAGCTCTTGTAGGAGAGCCGGGAGAACAAAGTAGACCTATCTGACCTCACTGGGTGTGCAGGCTGGTCTGAGGGAAGACGGAGGGACATTCATTCTGCTCTGCTCATTCTTGGAATGCAAATCCTCCAAAGGAAATCTCAAAGGACGCTCTGCCGTGTTTACCCAATATCGTGTCTTAACTATTCTAGATTTAAGTGTTTATTTCAGCCTGTTGGGCATTACGTAAATAACTGAATGGGCAGTTGTGTTTTCATTCTTATAAAGAGTCTTATTTATACACTTCATGCAGCCAGTTTTCAAGTAAAGTCAGCGGAGGGCTGAGTTGGTGGCGCCGTTGAAGAATCACTCTTATCTCAAAAGGTGGGGCAGGGGAGCTGGCTGGCTTCAACTCTAGTAGAGACCCTCTTGTTACCTGAACCCAAAAGGATTGACTGTCTACACCCAACACTCCACCCATTCCTTGCTGGCTTACAGGAGGCACATATCCATGCTATAAGGTATTTCTCAGTCTATCTGGACCTGTCTGTGGCCATCAAACCCCTGTAAGACCTCAGGACACCCATATCCCCCAAACGGGAGATGCAGTGCTGGGTACCTAGTGGGATCATTAGGGGGGAAAGGTAGAGTGACTTCTAAAAGCTGGAGACCCCAGAGCTGGTTATGCCACTTTTGTTAGGTAAAGTTTGGCAACTATATGGTCAGAAGGCAGTGCACGCAAACACTGAAAAACGGGAGTCAGGTAGACAACATCAGTTGTCAGAGTGTTGTGCTCTCTGTGGCTGCAAAAACTCCAGTTAACTGATGGGAGACTGTGGTGCTCTTAGTAGGTACAATCCCTTCCTTAAGACAAAGGTATCACCTTACTAGTGACTCTCCTGCTCCTCGAAGCACTAACCACTGAAATCATTCCCCTAGCTCTTCTTGTTCTGATTCCAAGTTTACCAAACTGCCTTGTGATGATAATCTTGCTTCTGATGATCATCTGCCTACACAAGGAAGTCAGGGGCCAGGCCAAGCAGAATGTTCTAGTTCTGTGACATATCTATTTCTCAAGGAATAGCTTGCACAGTCTATCTTTAATTTGGTGATTCTACAATTAACAATATTAATTTTAAATGTTTTACACAATGAATCAGTGGAACACTACATCAAAAACTAATGATGTAATGTATGGTGATTAACATAACATAATAATAATAAAATAAATAAGAGTTTTTGTTATTTTATACCTGTATACAAAATTAAATGAAAAATGTTTTGATTCTCATAATAAGGAGTTCTGTTTATAAATTTCATGCAATTAATTGTTTGACAAGTGAAGTCAGTGAAAGGGTAAGCTACTATGTTTTAGATTAATACATTGGCATCAGGGTTTATACACTAGCCTATTATGATAAGGTGGGTGATATTGAATGTGCAAACTTGAGGCCCAGACACTGAATCACGAGCATCTCATCTAGACAATGACAATGACCCTCAGTGACGTCCTGCTCATGCTTAGCCGGTGGTGGGGGGCGGGGATCCCTCAGAGGCATCTGTTATTTCTAATAACCATGACTTATGTGTTGGGGAAGATAAATTTTTGTTTCATAAACTGAAAGAAATCTGAACTGGATTTTTACTTTTCTTTTCCATTCTCTTCTGAAATGAAACAAAAGTTTTAAAATCAGAATAAACCCATGATTGCACTGAGTTGTGTAAAGGGCACAATCAGTAAACTGGGCTAGTGAGAAATTTATTGAAAATATAAATCAAATGGAATCAAACTGATCAGAAACCCATGAGCGCAGAAAAGTCTGTAACTGCATATATGTGAGAGAAAAAGATCAAGAAAAAAAGAATAGGGATTTTGAGAAAAATACGGAGATAATTGTTACTGAGAAAATACACTTCAGTAACCAATAATGATCAACCTAGAATTCCAATGCCATTTAACATTTACATAAACAAGAATCACCAAATATTTGATGAAAAGTAACAGCACGAAAGAGAAGCACCAAACTAACCTGAGAAAACCAACACCCAAGGAAGTAATAGTGATACATGGAGTTCACTCCTGTTGTTGTACATCCTGTGGGTTTGGACAAAGGTATAATGACATGTATCCATAATTATGGTATCACACAGAGTATTTTCGCTGCCCTAAAAATACTCTTGTTCTACTTATTCATCTTCTCATTCCACTGCTGGCAACCACTGAGCTTTTTACTGTCTCCATAGTTTTGCCTTTTCCAGATGTCATCTGGTTGGAATCATGCATTGATCATGCATTTAAGGTTCCTCTGTGTCTGTTCATGGTTTATTAGCTCATTTCTTTTCAGCATTAAATAATATTCCATTGTCTGAATGTACCACAATTTACTTATCTATTCACCTCCTGACGGACATCTAGGTTGCTTCCATGTTTTTGCAATTATGAACAAAGCTGCTACAAACATCTGTGTGCAGGTTTTTGTGCGGATGTAACTCCTTTGCATAAATAGCAAGGAGTGTGATTGCTGGATCCTATAGTAAGAGCAGTTTAGTTTTCTAAGAAACTGCTCAACTGTCTTCCAAACTGGCTGTACTGCTTTGCATTCCCATCAGCAATGAATAAAGAGTTCCTGATGCTCCATGTCCTCATCAGCATTTGGTGGTGTCAGTGTTTTGGATTTTCAGTTTAGTGACATCGCATTGTTGTATTTTGCATTTCCGTGATGACACATAATGTGAAGCGTCTTTTCGTATGATAATCTGACATCTGTACATCTTGTTGGTGAGGTGTCTGTTAAGGTGTTTGGACCGTTTTTAAAATTGGATGGTTTTCTTACTGTTATTTTAAGAGTTCCTTGTATATTTTGGATAATAATCCTTTATGAGATATGTCTTTTGCAAATATTTCCTCCCAGTCTGTGGCTTGCCTTCCTATTCTCTTGACATTGTCTTTTGCAGAGCAGAAGTTTTTAATTTTAATGAAGCCCAGCCTATCAATTATCTCTTTCATGGATCTTTGGTATTGTATCTTAAAAGTCATAGCCATATTCAAGGTCATCTAGGCTTATTTCCTGTTATCTGCTAGGGGATTTATAGTTCTGTTTTACATTTAGGTCTTTGATCTGTTTTGCGTTATTTTATGAAAGCTATAAGGTCTGTGTCTAGATTCATTTTTTGGCTTGTGGATGTCCAGTTCCATCATCATTTTTTAAGACTTTCTTCTCTCCATTGTATGGCCTTTCCTCCTTTGTCAAAGATCATATGACCATATTTATGTAGGTCTCTTTCTGGGCTCTCTATTCTGTTCAAATCGTCTGTTCTTTCACAAATGCCACTCTTGATTATGGTAGCTATATAGTGAGCCTTAGATAGTGTCAGTCCTCCAACTTTGTTCTCCTCTAATATTGTGTTGAACATGCCATTTTGAAAAATCAACTTCATTGACATGTGGTAAAATTCATTTAAAGTGTACCTCTTGATGAGATTTTGTTACATTTATATGCTTGTATAATCACAATAAAAATATATAACATGTCCATTGCCACAGAAAGCTACCTTTTGCCCCACTTCAGTCATTCCAGTCCCCAGGCAACCACTAACGTGCTTGCTTTCAGTGTAGGTGAGATCTGCCTTTTCTAAAGTTTCATATACATGGAATCATAAAGTGTAGACTCTCTCGTGTTTGGCTTCTTCCACTCAGAATACATTTTTGAGAGCCATCCATGTTATTGAGCCTAACAGTAATCCATTCCTTTTTATTGCTGAGTAGTATGCCACTGGGTAGATATCTCACATTTTGTTCATCCATTCATCTGTTGTGAACATTTGGGTAGCTTCCAGTTTGGGGCTTGCTGCCATGAACATTCACGCACAAAATTTTTGTGTGGACATGTTTTCCTTTCTTCTGGGTAAATACCTAGGAATGA
This sequence comes from Callorhinus ursinus, assembly GCF_003265705.2. Classification (NCBI taxonomy): domain Eukaryota; kingdom Metazoa; phylum Chordata; class Mammalia; order Carnivora; family Otariidae; genus Callorhinus; species Callorhinus ursinus. Next base: position 80,070,960 of record NW_027397074.1, read on the forward strand.
GATGGCTGAGTGGTATGGTAAGAGGAGGTTTAAATTTATAAGAAATTGCCAAACTGTTTTCCAACGTAGTTGTATCATTGTACATTCCCAACAGTAACAGGAGAGTTCCAGTTGCTGCACATTCTTGCCAACACTTTGTTTGTGAGTCTTTTTAGGAACAATTCTAGTGGGGGGTGTATGGTATCTAATTGTGATTTTAATTTGCATTTCTCTGATGACCAATGATGTCGAGAATCTTTTCATGGGCTTATTGGCCTTTCATCGTTTATCTTCTGTGAAGTATGTTAAAATATTTTATCCTTTTATTTTTTTTACTGGATTGTTGATCTTCTTATTGAGATGTAAGAATTCTCTATGTATTCTGAATGCAAGTCCATTGTCAGATTAAGTACTGCAAATAATTTTTCCAGTCTGTAGCTTGTGCCTTTTTGTTTTCTTAGTACTATTGAACTGCAGAAGTTATTAAAAACATTTTTAATGAAGCTCAATTTATCAGTCTTTTCCTCTTATGGCCTATGTACTTTTTGTGTCCTATCTAGGCCATCTTTGCCTACCCTAAAATCACAGATAATCTCTCCTGTGCTTTCATTTACAAGTTTTTAACAAACAAAAAATAGAAGTTTTTGAATTTTAGCCTCTGCATTTAGGTCCAGATCTTTTCAATAATTTGTTTTGTATGGAGTGGGATAAGCATCAGAATTCACTTCTTCTCCGTAAGGGTGTCCATTTATTCCAGAACCATATGTTGAAAAGATTATCTTTTCTTCATTGAATTACCTTGGCACCTTTGCCAAAAAATAATTGAGCATGGATCTGTGAGTCTATTTCTGAACCATATAGTCTATTTCATTAATCTGTATGCCTATCCTCATGCCAATACCACAGTATTTTGATTACTTCAGCTTTCTAATAAGTATTGAAATTAGATTATGTTAGTTCCTTTCATGTGCATTAATTTTAGAGTCCATTTGAACTTTGGTTGGGATTGCGTTCAATCTATACGTCATCTGGGGGAAAACTGACATCTTAAAAATATTGAGTGTTCTGATTCATCAATGTGGTGTATTTCTCCATTTCTTTAGGTCTTAATTTCTGTCAGTGACATTTTATAGTTTTCAGGATACGGGTCTCATAATAAATTTTATTAACTTGATTCATTAGTATTTCACAATTTTGTGTCCTGTTTTAACTGATATTGTACTTTTAGTTTCAATTACCAATTTCTGGCTGCTAGTATATAAAAATTAATTTTTGTATATGACCTTGTATCCTGCAACCTTGCTAGTTCAATCATTATAGTGCTTTTTTGTAGTCTTAAAGAATCTTTTACGTAGATGATCATGTTATCTGCAAGTTAACATAGGTCTACTTCTTAACCAACTGAGCCACCCAGGCGCCCAACATAGGTCTACTTCTTAATTTTTCATACCTGTGCCTTTTTTTACTTGCCTTACTGGCTGGGACCTTTAGTACAATGTTGAATAACAGCAGTGAGAGCAGGTATCCTTCCTTGTCTTATTTTCAATCTTGGGGTATTTCACCATTAAGCACGTTCTTAGCTATAGCTTTTTCAAAGATGACTCATCATATGGTAGAAGTTCCTTTTTATTTCTAAATAAAATATTATGATTTGGTATTGAATTCTGTCAAATGCTTGCATGTGTTTGTGTATGCGCCTTCATATATTGAATTATATGGTTTTCTCATTCATTCTGTTAATTTGGTGAATTACTTCCATGTAAGAATGTTAAACCAGCCATGCATTCCTAGGATAAGCCATACTTGGTCATGATGTAGTATCCTTTTTATATATTACTTTTATTCTTTTTACAATATTTTATTAAGAATTTTTGCATCTTTTTTTATGAGGGATATTGTTCTGTAGTTTTATGGGAATGTTTTTCTCTGGCTTTGGCATCAGAGAAATATTGGTTTAATAAATCGAGTTGCAAAAATTTTCCTCCTCTTCTATTTTCTTGAAGGGTTTATGTAGGATTAGTGTATTATTTGTTCTTTGAATGTTTGATAAAATTCACCAGTGAGGCTATCTGGATCTGAAGTTTTCCTTATTGGGATTTTTTTTTTTTTGCGTTGTTGTTGATGTTAAATAAAATTTTTATTTTAAAATAAAAAACCATAAAAATTGCAAATATAGTACCAAGTTCTATAAGCCCTTCACCCAGTTTTCCTAATGTTAACATATTAACAATCATGGTATGTTTGCCAAAACTAAGAAGTTAAAACTGGTAAAATGCTATTAACTCCAGACTTTATACAAATGTCATCAGTTTTCCCATCAACATTTTCTAGGATCCAATCCAGGAAACCACACTGTATTTAGTATTGGGATGTTTTAAATTACAGTTCCAACTCATTTAACACCTATTTTCTGTTTCCTCTTGCTTCAATTTTAGCAGTTTGCCTCTCTTTGGAAATTTGTCCATTTCATTTAAGTTGTCAAATTCATTGGCATACAGTTGTAATATTCTTTTATTACCCTGTTAATGCCTGTAGGATCTGTATTAATCATCCATATTCCATTCCTAGAATTTATCATTTGTATTATCTCTCTTGTTTTTGTGATCAGTAGAGATTTATCATTTTTATTGATTTGTTTTCAACTAACCAGCTTTTGATTTTACTGATTTTACCTGTTGTTTTTCTATTTCCTGTTTCATTGAATTCAGCTCTCACCTTTATTATCTTCTTATTCCTTCCGCATATTTTGGGTGAGGTTTTCATTTTTTGTTTAGCTTCTTGATGTGGAAAACTTAGGTCACTGAATTTAAACTTTAATCTTTCCTAATAAAATCATTTAAAGGCATACCTTTCTCCCTAAGCACTACTTTAACTGCATTATGCAAATTTTGACATGTTGTGTTTTCATTTTTATTCAGGTCAAAATATTTTCTAATTTCCTTTGTAATTCTTTTTTGACTTGCAGGGTATTTATGTATTTTTTAACTTACAAATATCTAGATATTCCAGATAGGTTTATGGTATTGATTTTCTAGTGTAATACTACTGTGATCAGAACATACTATGTATGATTTCAATCCTTTTAATCTTATTGAGACATTTTGTGGCTCAGCATATGGTCTATCTTCATGAATGTTTCATGTACACTTAAAAAGAATGTCTACTCTGCTGTTGTAACCATGCTAATAGTTTATACATTCAAAAAGTAAAATTAAATAAATAAGTACGGGTAAAACCCCACATTAAATAAAAGTAGGGCCAAATGAAAAACAGACAATCCAAGTACCTTTTGAACACAGTATTCGGACTTTCTATGTTCAGTGCAGTATATTCTGAGGACAAAACTAAATGCAGAGAAATCTTTAAAACTTATTATTTATGCTGTTGGTAGTAGCATGGGGACAGTAATCATGAAATTATTTTGTGTGCACTGTAGGATTGAGCAAATGAGTAAATACTGAAGTTGTGGAAACCAGTATTCTCATTATGGGAGATGGAAGATACAAATCAGGAATGAAGGAAAGAGAAGAAACCCTGTAGTTTTAGATTAAACTGGAGGTATCGTTTGAACTTATTAAAAAATAAATATTTCCTGGCTGTCTTCTGAGGAGCCCAGGAATGAAGACAGTCCAAAAGCAATGAGCACACTGAGGTGATCCTGGTTTCTAAATACTATTCACCACTGAAAGGAGCTAGGAATCTTTGAAGATATGGCTGAAGCCAGGTTTTGGACTAGAAAAGGACAAGATAAACTTGCAACACCTTGTTGTACCAGACATTGAGTAAACACTAAAAAATGGTTGGTCATGTCAAATTATTTGGCAGTCAGCTTAATAGGGCTTTCACTTGCCAAATTTGTGACAAGATGACCTTCAAAAAACACTGACTCTAAATGAATTATAACACATTTGATTTTTTTTTAAAAGGTCCATGACATGAGTACAGAGTGAGACTAAAACAAAATTTTAAAACCACCACAAAACAAACAACAAATGTGGGGGTGGGGAAGGAAAGCTCTTCCTGACAGAAGGATCTCAACCAATTCTGGGAGAAACCTACAAGCAGAACTACACTCAGCTAGAAGGTCAGGTTGCTACAGGTGCACAGAAGGTGCATCCATATCAGAATGGGAGGCGTTGGAGGAGGTGACATTTCACATGAATCTTTAAGAAAGGAACAGGAGCTACCCAAGAGCAGTAGAAGTAACTGATTTTTTAAATATTGACTCAGGCACAGATCATCAACTAATGCTAAAACCAGTGGGTAGAAGGTTGTTGGTGAACAGGACGTTAATTCTCTCAAATTATCACACCATAGATTAAACTCGTTACAAAGGGGGAAAGGCTCTTACAATAGGAAAATCTGACTAACTCCAATTTAACTAAATGGCTAACTCTATCATTACCGGTAACAGTAAAACTGACATCACATGCCTCCCCGATTTGATACATTGTACTGAACACAATTTCACCTATGTAGTATTCTTGCCAAAAATGTCTGGACTGAGTATAATCATGAGAAAGCAATTAGACAAATCCAAACTGAGGGGCATTCCACAAAACAACTGGGCTAGATGCTTCAAAAACACTAATGTCCTGAAAGATAAGAAAAGCTGGCAAATGTTTTGGTTGGATCCTATATTTTTAAAAAAAATCTAAAAAAGACATTGTTGGGCAACTGCAGACATCTGAACATGGACATTAAATAATAGTATTGTATCAATGGCACATTTTTTGAGATCACTGCATTATAGTTATACTGGAAGATGCCCTTGTTTTTAGGAGATACATGCTGAAGTATTTAGATGTGAAGTGTTACTCTGTCTACATCTTACTCTCAAATGGTTAGGCAAAATAATTATTCCTATGTGTTTATATGGTATATGTGACAAAATCTAACCACTGAGGTATCTAGGTGAAGGGTGTGGTTATCATTACATTATTCTTGCAATGCTCCTGTAAGTGTGAAAATTTTTAAGTAAAGATCTGGGGAAAAAAATGAAAGAGAACTGCAGGAAGAATAGAAAAATCATGTGTAATTTCTAAACAGTGAAAAGAGAAAAAGAAACTCAAACAATGGAGCAAAAGACAGAAAGGGAAAATTTTAAAAGAAGCAACAAGAAAGTGTAACAGAAAATATCGAGCACAATGATAGCAACTAGAGCATCAATTTTCTCGATTATATAAATGGATTATTTCCCTTGTAAATGGCAGAGGTTAGGTTAGGTTAAAAAATCAGATTTATAGTAAGAGACAAATCTTTTGGAAAAGATACAGAAAGACAGAGTAAAAGGATTAACAAAGAGGCAAAACAAACAAAAATAGGAAGAGCAATTACCGTATTAGACAAAATAGAGTTCAAGGTGAAAAATACTAGTTGCAAGAAAGGATGTGCTAGACTGACAAAACATACACACCATGAAAAAATTCATGAGTTTTTAGGATACCAAAACACAGCTTTGAAAGATGGAAAATAAAAGCCAAGTTCAATTCTAAAATCACAGTGGGAGTACAGAACAATTGTTTTAGGAATTTCTTTTAGATCAAGTATATAAAAATTAAGTAATTTATGGAAAATATGAATAATCCAGTTGATCTAAAGGGTAAGTTTAGACATATGTACATAACAGAGAATTTACAGAATGCTCCCAAAAAACGATACTGTTACTGATATTTTGCTAGGTCAGAAAAAATAATGCTATTGAAAGTATGTGATAACAGTATTGTGGTTGTATTTAAAGATCAGACCTTAATCTTTTAGAGATACACTATTTTATGGATGGAATGATGCAGTGTCAAGGACTTGCTCAAAACAAACTGGAAGAGGGAAGGAAAGGGCAGGTGATGAGTTGAGACCAGTTAGCAGGAGTTGGTAATTGTGGCACCTGGGTAATGGGTACATGTTTGTTCACCTTTCTGATTTCTATTTCTGTATATGTTTGAAGATTTCCAAAATAAGAAGTTTCTAAAAGGAAACTGACAAGTACTTAAAATGAATAGGGACATATCTAGCCTGTGTAGGTTTTAGTGAAAGGATATTCTTTATAACTTTATATATAGGAGAAAAATTAGAAAATAACTTTATTGTGTACTAATAGGTGAATGGTTAAGTAACTTATGGAACAATCCAGCTGTGAATGCTATAAGCTATTCTGAAAGATGATGTACGTTTATCAGGTGCACATGGAAAAATGGTGAAGATACATTAAGTGAAAAATCAAGTTGCAGATCTCTCTCTCTCTGTTTCTCTTTCTTCTTCCCCAGCTCTACCACCCCCTCCCCCATATGTACACACACACACACACACACACACAGAAGAAAAGTCAGAGGAGATAGAGTCCAAACTCTGGGGAAAAGAACGAATTAGTTGGGTCAGAGGGAGAAGTGGCGATGAAGATCTTTTACTTTTTACTTTGCATATTTCTGGATTATTTCAGTTATTTTTCAACAAGCATGTATTTTGAAACTGAAGAAAGGAAAATGTTCACAAAAAGAGAACGAGATCTGAATTGTGATTTAGCAATTACTCTTCTAAAGTGCCCTGTCTTCCCATTTGGATTCGTTCTCTAAAACATCTTGTTTATTTTTTGAGATCCAACTAATGCAATTTTAGTCTACATAACTAAGCATGAAGTGAGAATGGTGGAGTAGGAGTTAGGTCATTATGTTTACCCCCACCACGCCTGGCCATGATCCTGACATAAAATTCCATAGTTAGCATTCTGAAAATTCCTAACATGTAACAAGCAATGACCTCAAACGATTTGTGGATCCTTGTTATAAATAAGCTTATTAATTAATATCCGCTCAGATTTTTTGTTTTCCAAACTGCTTGGGAAGTAATAGTTACGATTCTCTCCTATAAACTGACAGTTTTCTTCCTTCATTTCAGCTAATTTCCAGTAGATTACTCAATTTTCAAAATTCTGAAATTTTAATGATCTGGAATTCAAAGACTTTTTTTGTGTGTAATATCCTTTCATGATCTTTCAAAATGAAGGGAATATAAATCATTATCAGTGTGTAATGTTTGCCAATTCAGGTTTCACAGGGGTGTTTTCAAGTCAAGGAATTTGGAGCATGCAAACACTTCAGGGTATGACCATTTGTACAACATTCTTTTCAATGCATCTCTGATGACTTTGACTTTATATGGGGATCACTGTAGACTGAAAACCATTCTCAATGGCCTACAGCCTAAAGGAGGACCAGGATGTTCTACTCCAGCACTTTCTATTTAGAGGGAAAAAGTGGTAGAAGGATATGCCAAGGTCACACTGCATTTACTGGCAGTAAGATCCCGGGTTTCCAGGTTCCAGTGAAACTCAATATTACAGCCCTCTTCCTACAACAGTTGTTCGGTTTTTGTAACCCCTTCCAGGTCTCGTTACTGGAGATGTTTATGTACTTTTAATTCTCAGGTCTTTGGAAATCATTTTCTTGGCATAAGAAATAATGCCTGGGATATAGAATATAATCCACAAATGCTGGCTATATAAATGGATGAATGAACAACAGAGATGGGACTCTTTAATAGAAGCCTGAGGTTTGGATAAAAATGAGACAAGGGACTTCTATCCCAAAGAGGAACTAGGCAAACTATTCTGGTTGATTCTCCTAAAACCTCCCTAAGATTGATCATCTAATGATGCATTTTATCTGCATCACATCTCTTATTGGTGGAACCAGTTCAATCTCCAGTACCTGTGTTATTAAATGTATAAATGTTAAATTTATAAAATGTGGGAGTTGATCATGATGATGCTGTCTCAGTTTGGTGGAGGAAGTAGGTAAAAACATGAGTTAAAATGCGAATACTTTATATAACTGGGACAACATACATGATCTGGAGTAAGGCACCATAATGCTGGATGCTAGGTAAGTTTCAGGGGTTGGGAATAATACTCATGACATCGTACTCTTATATACCCTAGTGTGGAGGCTGGATGTGAAAATAATTAAAGTGTTTTAGGTATTTGAGCGTTGTTTCTTAACTCACTGAATCCTCACAACCATCCCGAAAGGTAGCCATTATTAATCCCACTTCAGAGATGAGGCTTAGAGGGGGTGACTATGACACCAGCTTATAGAGTGTGCATTAGACAGAGCTTGGGAACTTACTGAAGTCTTCCTTCTCTAAAATCTGTGCATTTTCCAGGTTATATGAATCCTGAGTCCTGCAATGAGACTGTGAGTAGTTTATGACAATGGACACAGTGTTTTGTCAAATGAAATACTTAATAAAATGTGAGTCTCCTTCTGCACATAAAGTACAACGCCACTGGCCTCAGAACTAGAGGCACAGTAGAGACACTGAGGATGAAGATGATAAGAGAGTAGAAATTGCTCAGGGAACAGACTACAGGTGGCTTGGTCTTACAGAGGGCATGGAGACTAGCATTCTTTTTTTTTTTTTTTTTAAGATTTTATTTATTTATTTGACAGAAAGAGAGAAAGCGAGAGAGGGAACACAAGCAGGAGGAGTGGGAGAGGGAGAAGCAGGCTTCCCGCTGAGCAGGGAGCCTGATGCGGGGCTCGATCCCAGGACCCTGGGATCATGACCTGAGCCAAAGGCAGACGCTTAATGACTGAGCCGCCCAGGCACCCGGAGACTAGCATTCTAAATGCAGATGATGGTGCTTTCCAGGCAGGAAGGGAGGGCAGTGACTAGGAGGCTCATGTCCTGACACCTGTGGGTATTCTCACCAGGCTAAAAGTAGATCATCTGGTTTTCTTACTTAGGGATTTGTTTTTCTGATCATAAAGTAGATGTCCTCTGATAAAAATTTGATTCATCTTGATAAGACCTGCCACAGTTTACTCTTAGAAGGGCGAGAGGATCCCAAGATCTTATTTAGAATTTAGTAAGAAATATGCAAGTAATAAGATTAAAGTTATCTTAATTCACATTCCCATGTTTAAATGAGGGCTTAAGAATAAATAAATCCTTTGAGTAACTAAATCCATAGGGGTTTTCAATCTGAACTTCGCTAAGCAGGTGATGGAAATAATCTTCCTTCTTGAATTCTAATAGAAGCATCCTGGTGTCTTGCATTGTCTAATGTTTCTAAAACATTTTGCAGATATTCTGTATAGTACTACCTATCACAACAAGAGTGGAGAAAGATCCAAATGCTCAGCAGCAGGCAAATGATTAAATAAATGAGGCATTCTCATGAAGTGAATCAAATATAACTCTGAAGATCATATAGAATGAAAAATATTTGTGAGTGGAATTCAAAATACTATGTATACTAAGATGGTAACTATGTAAAATTATGCATGAGTGGGGAAAATAATATGCAAAGATGAAAAGAGTTGTGTTGTAGGTTTATGACCTATTACTTTTTTAAGGTGAACAGTTAGAAATATAGGAGATATTGAAAAATATTGAAAAAGTGGCTTAAAAGAGTATCCCATGAAGAAGATTCATAATTCAAAAGTACTGGCAATTGGCAATACATACACACATAGACATATTTATATGTATATCAGAGATGTTAAAAAGGTAAGTGAATCATTTGGAGAGTTAAATTTGGTTTTCTGTTTATGTCATAAAAGTATTTATGCATTGACAGATGTGGAAGGTCTTTAATGTGACTTGTGAATTATTTTTCTTGTCTTTTAATGTTCTTACATGTGAGGTGAGGTAATGAAATATACACCTTAATAACATTTGGTAGAAAGTTTGGAAAATAAAAGTTTTAAAAGTAAAAATCATCTACCATTATTCCATGACCCAGAGTTCTACCCATTACTGATATTTTGACCTTTTCCTTCTACAATATTTTCTACACAGAGCTATATTTTTTGAACAAAAGTGGGAACATACTGGAAAACAGGTTAGTATCCTACTTCATTACATTTAATGATACCCCCTAAAAGATTTTCTCCATGCCCTTAATTATTCTTGGAAACATAGTTTTAATGGTTGGTAAATCTATAATTTATTTAGTCATACTACTCTTCCCTATTACAAATAATGCTGAATTGCATATCCTTGTACATGAATCTGATTATATCTGATTCTTTTTTAAAGAATCTTAATTTTTTAAAGTCCTATTAAAAGATGTATTAAAGGTTTATTAAGGCCTAATTCGCATAAAATAAAATTCACTCGATTTAGGTTTATAATTAATGGATTTTGATATACAGTTTGGCAACCACAACATCAGGTGGGAGAAAGATCACTCAATGTCTACCTTTCAGCATTGGCTACATGAAAGTGAATTTTTTTTTTAATTTCATTTATTCATTTGAGAGAGAGACAGAGAGAGCACAAGCGAGGGGGAAGGGCAGAGGGAGAGGGAGAAGCAGGCTCCCCGCTGAGCAAGGAGCTAGTGCAGGGCTGGGTCCCAAGACCCTGGGATCATGACCTGAGCCGAAGGCAGACGCTTAACCGACTGAGCCACCCAGGCGCCCCCGTGAGAGTGAATATTAAGTAAACTATGGGGTAAAGGAGGATAGGGTTTTTTGTTTTCTCTTTTTCCATACTAATCTCAACACATGCATTTAATCAGTATTTCACATCTCTCTCTCTCTCTCTCACACACACACGCTCTTGTGCCTTTTACTTTCTCCTCCATACTTCTGTCAGCCAGTCAGCTCAGGAAAATCATTGCTGTCATCTTCAGTCCGTCCACAAGTCAAAAAATGCCCCACCTAACATATGAGCAATGCTATGCTATACCTACCTGCAAAAGCAAGAGTTGTGACACAATCTTACCTAGTAAATAACCAATACAAATAACCCACAATCTCCACAACAGAGTCTGCATACTTCCCTTATTAACTCTGATTTTTTCTCAAGCATTAATCTTCAAGTTGATTTTCCATGTGCGCATACACATGTACGAGTACACGTACACACACGTACAGCCTAACCCCCTCAACCCCCCAAGCTGAGAATCATTGATGATGAGAGATGAGTAGGCATAGCCAAAGAAAAAAGAGGGAGAGTTTTGGTAGAGAAAAACATCTGTGAAGGCAAGTAAGGGGGATTAGGTTTTTAGAAATAGAATTATGGTCAAGTCTTACCGCCCTGTTCCTTAGGATGAAGATCATTGGTAAGCTGAAAATTTGATCAATTTGGTCAGTCATTATGCCTCAGAACAACTGTGTCTTTCCTCATGGCACATGTGGGGTTTTGTTTCAAATGTTCCATGCCAAGAAGAGGCCATACCCATGGCCCTATGTGTCTGTACTAACCCTGGTATGCCTTCCTCACCCAATCCTACTTTACTCTGCTCCTGCCAGTCAGAAACCCCAGTGCTCTCTGCTCCAAAGATGCTTCGAGTTTTAACGTACAACAGGGCATGGCCTGGTACGCTTCTTATACTCCTGGGACTCCTCCAGCCTCTAATCTCTCCCATTCATCCATCCAATCACCAGCCAACAAATGTTTCCTGAGCACCTACTAACCTGCTCTACGTTCAGCACTATATGAGATGCTGGAGCACAGTGTGAACAGAACAGACTGGGCAATGCTCTTAAAGAACTTCCATGTAGCCTGTCTCTGTACCCACTGCCTGCTTCCCTCCTTCTTCAACATCAGTTTTGCCTGCAGACACAAAATCCTCCCCTAACTCCTGGATTTAGCACGAACAACTCATGCTATCTTTTCTTCTAGATCGCCTTCTGAATCCTCTAGTTCTTTCTTACTTCCCAATCCCATCTGGCTGGACATTTCAAAGCCTTTCCCACAGCTCTTTAGACTTTGTCTTATGGGGTCCCTCATGTCTGTTTTCCGTTTCCTCACATTTAGCTAGACACCAGGGAACATATTGGTCACTAAGAAGTTTTCTCTGCTCAAAGAGCTAAGTGGTCTGGCCTGGGGAGGCAGTAGCAATGGAGACCTTGATTGATTTAGGGTGATCTGTTTGATATAGGGTAAATCTGCTTGATTTAGGGTGAATCTATGCCTAAGTGCCAAGTTCTCTTCCGTTAGCCTGGGAGCAACCTAAAGACAAGAACCGTGTCTTTTTTAACGTGGGACCAAATCCCCACTGGGGTAATGCACTCACCTAACTAAGACTGGAATCTTGGGCATCTTCTTGGAGACTTTGAAGAAACTTGTGTCCCCTTTGTTGTCGGTGAAGTACACGCCAGCCACACTGGTCACGAGGTTGCCAGGGAACGTGAAAAGCACCCTTTCATCATCGCCCTGGTTGGCCCAGTCCCAGGCCTGGCCTCCAATGAGCAAACCCCCTCCACGTTTCATAAACTTGACCAACTTTTCTGTCATGGTTTCATTGTAGGCATCAATGCAGTAAACCCCCAGGGAGTCTTTCACTTCTGGCTCAATCTTCGCCTCCACCCCAGAACCCTCAAGGATTTTGGCCAGGGGTGCCAGGGATGGGTGTACACCAATGGGAGCCCCTGGGGAAGAACAGAGCCAACCCACTGCATTGAGGAGAAAGGGAGTGAGCTGGGCTTCTACCAAGTAGTCCTCATGGGACACCACCACCAGGCGGCCTCGGCCATAGGAGGAGGCAGCGATGAGGACCTGGCCCATGTCATTCACCATCACTGGGAAGGAGGCCTCTCCAATTAGAAGCAGTTCACATGGGATGGCATCTTCAGGGACATCCCAGCTTGTCACTCCATTCATAAGGGCCTCAAAGGCAGCAGAGGGAGTTGCCATGGCTGGATCGACTTCTGTAGAGAGGAAAGCAAAGACTCAGTTTGGTGAAGAACAGATAAACAAATAAATAAAGGAGCCAAACAGTTCACTCCTCCCCTAGCAGGGACAGTTCCTCCCACGACACAGATGAGACAGATTCTGAATTGACTCAGGGACTCACCAGGGGTGTCAAGGTGGCCAACCCAGGAGACCCCATCACACCTTTCCTGGTCCTCCTAAACTCTTGTGGCCAAACCAAAAGAGCTTGACATTTTTCCATCGCAGAAGGAAGCAAACAGAAGTGGAGAATGTGGGCAGAGTTGTGCCCCCAAAGAGATATCTGTAAGTCCTAACTCCCAGTACCTGTGAATGTGACCTTATTTGGAAATAGGGTCCTTGCAAGTACAGTCAAGTTAAGATGAGGTCATGCTGGATTTGAGTGAGCCCTAATTTAATGACTGGTGTCTTTTAAGAAACATCTGGATGCAGACACAGACACACAGGGGAGAATGCTAAGAGAAACTGGAGCGATGCATCTATATGCCAAGGGAGGCTAAAGGTTGCTGGTGAGCACCAGAAGCTCTGGAAGAGGCATAGGACAGATTTTCCTTCAGAACTTCCAGAAAGAACCACCTTCAGAACTTCCAGAAAGAACCTTGCTAACACCTGGACTTCAAACTTCTATGCCCCCAGCCCTGTGAGGGAACATATTTCTGCTGTTTTAGGTCACCCAGTTTGTGGTGATGTGGTACAACAGCCACCGGAAAACTAATCCAGTGGTGCCGCATGCTGCCTCCCGCCCCACTCAGCTCCCACACTGATCTTATTAATTCCAGCTTGGGGATCCCAGAATTTCAGTCTGGAAAGTCTGGGTCCTCAGAGAAGCTTCTTTGGTCGCAGTCATAGGCTGGGGAAGCAGAAAGCATAAGTCCTCTGTGGCTTGAATCCAGGTCCCAGACGACCAGGAACTAAGGCAGATTCTTAGTTGTGCCTGGACACAGTGGAGAAAGGTGTGTATGTCTGAGGATGCGTACTCACATAAATCCTCTGCTTCTTCACCATGAGCTCCCTGCGTAGGATGCTTGACGTCTGAGCTCCACTATATACACTTTACTGAAGCAGTTGCCCCAAGAGCAGCTGTGTTTTCATAATCAGGACATCCGGGAGTTGGCATTCTTACTGCCCACTCGGTGGAACCAGCCAATGCTGCTAGCCTGGTCCCTGAGGCTCTCACCGCAGGCAATGTTATGGCCAGAGCCAACCTCATCATCTTCAACCTGCTGACCCATTCACTTTCTATCCTTCCCTTACCTCTTCTGAAAATGCAGATATTCCTTATGTTTTTATCTTTGGTCCTTGACATCTTTCTATTTCCCTTGTCAGAGAATATGCTCACTCTGAAGGTAATATGGCAAAGCAGTTACAAGTTCGGGCTCTGGAGTTAGGCTATCTGGGCCTGAATCTTAGCTCTGTTTGCTTACTAACTGTGAGATGGGGCGACACATCTCAGACTTCACTTCCTCATTCATTAAGTAGGGACGGGAGAGTCTAGCACATAAGGTTGTCCCAAGGATTAAAGGAAATAACAAGTGTCTTTCAATTACTTATTATATATATGAGTATGTGTATGTGTATATTTATATGTATGTTTACTTATAATTATTTGGTTAAGAGTAAGCTATTTAACTTGCAAATGTGCACAATAGAGAATTCTTATTTTTTTAAAAGATTTATTTATTTTAGAGAGACTGAGCGAGTGGGGGGAGGGGTAGAGGGAGAGAATCCTCAAGAAGACTCCCAGCTGAGTGCGAAGCCCAATGTGGGGTTCGAACCCATGACCCATGAGATCATGACCTAGAGCCGAAATCAAGAGCTACCCAGGCACCCCATACAGAATTCTCATAAAGTGAACAAAAACCAAACCTAATGTCAGATTTTATAAAAACTGAACTAAGCATTTAATGATTCTGATTTTATAGTTTTCACATTTTGGAGCCAATGCTAACACTAATATTAATTATTATTACATTTAGTTCTCAAGTGTTTCCACGGGCCCTTGAGAAAGTCCCGGGCACAGGCACTGTGCCTTCCGCGGGCACAGATGAAAAGGCCCTGGTTCTGAGGTAACGAATAAACTCAAGATCCCTCCTGAAAGAGCACACTCTACCATCTGCAGGGGTCTCTGAAACTAAAGAAGTCTTAAATTTAGTCTTTTCCCTCCAAACTAGCTCCTCTTAGGCACATTACAGGGGCTCAATGTCCCTAGCTGCTAAGGAGGGTGACATTTACCTCAGAGAATCTCTGAGATGATAGAATCAACAGGCGGCCGGTTCACAAGAGTTTGTCCTTTCCCTGCTCTTCCTGGTGTCCACAAATAGCCAGGACGGCAAACCACAAAGAGTCACAGTTGTGCCCCTTCTCTCTCCTGTCCCCTGTCCAGCTGGTCACAGTCCTGTCAATGTCATCGTTCAAGGTTTCCAACCACAGTGCCAGGAACCTAGTTAGGGTGCTCAGTAATTCATTCCTCGACTAAACTGACCCAGTTTCTGAGTCACCAGGGTCTGTTCTTGCCTCTGTTCTTCTACAGCCACTGAGAGCATTATTTCCCAGAAGAGAACCCCCTCCCAGAGCTTTGCTTTTTCCCACAGGGTTAAATCTGACACTTTCATCGTGGAGTTTGAGGTCTCCGGGGCTGGCTGCTCCTTACAGTTTCCAGTCGTGTCTCTCTGCAGCTTCCAGAGCACTTGGCATCCCCGGACATGCCCTGCTTTCATTTTAGAGTCTCTTTCCATTCTCTTCCCTTCCTGTTCCCTCTCCCACCTCTTTCATCTGTTGAAATCCTACACTTCTAAGAGAAGATATTCACCGAAGAGGAAATTTAAATGGCCAAAGAGTCTGTGAAAATACGCTCAATCTCACTAGTCAAGGCAACTGAAGACAGAATGCGTGACGCTGCCCACAAGATTGTCACAAAGGAAGAAGGTGAAGGTGGATGAAGGCAGATGATAATGCCCGACGTCCAAAAGGCCAGGAGGACACGACCACAATTCGCTGGAAGGGCCGAGAAGCTGACAGCAATCTGACGGTGGCAGCTCCGTTTCAGAGGGGAGCCTATCCTCAGACCAGCAATCCCTCTTCTGATGGCCTTTCTTACAGAAACAAGAGTGGCAGTATTACAGACGTATGTACCAGGATGCTCACTGCCATACAAAACTACAAATGGAGACGGGTAAATGCAAACCTAGAAATGGGGATAGATAAATGACAGGTAATGTTGTCCAGAACCATCTATGACTTCTGTGGGTGCGGCTCTCGAACCAAAGCCACACCTCTCCCACCTCTGCATGCTAGCCCACCTCACAGGCTGGTATTACAACAAGAGACCCTGGGGCATAGCCCCCAGCCAGCCACGGATGCACACCCCCTAAAGGGCTGCTCATCAGACCCCTCCTCTCTGGGCCCTGGTCACTGCCAGGGCTGGTACTCCACAAACACTCAGAGCAGAGAACTCACGTTTCTGTCTCCCTAGCTGTATTTCAAGCTAGTTCATGGGAGAACAGTCTGTGGAGAAGTGACAAAGGGATGGGCAGGTGGCCTGGAGATTGGAAAAGTAGGGGACCAGAACAAAGAGGGCTTTTCCCGTGGAGTTGCCTCCTTCTACCCGCTGGGGTTTGGTAGGGAACACTCAGGCTCGCCTCTGATCGGCCAGTTTCCCCTGTCCTGCACCATGAGTGGGACTGGGGTACAGCCTCAGCCTGATACCAACGCTGCGTGTGTGGCAAGCCAACATCTGGAGAGCGTTTGGATAAAGGATGATAATCTATATTATAGAATATCATGTCACTATTACAAAGAATGAGTTAAATCTGTTTCACATCTATGTAGAAAACCCTAGATATACTTTATTTTTATTTTTTTTAAAGATTTTATTTATTTATTTGCCAGAGAGAGAGAGAGAGAGAGAGTGAGAGCACAAGCAGGGGGAACGGCAGGCAGAGGGAGAAGCAGGCCTCCTGCTGGGCAGGGAGCCTGATGTGGGACTCGATCCCAGGACCCTGGCTGGGATCATGACCTGAGCCGAAGGCAGACACTTAACCGACTGAGCCACCCAGGCGTCCCCCTAGATATACTTTAAGTGGAGACCTCAAGTCACTGTAATATATAGCACACAAACCCATTTTTGTAGGAATAAAGATAATAACGGTAGTACTAGTAATTTTAGTAGGAGTAATCACAACACACTGTTTTCCAGGTTCCAGGCATTATAAGTTTCATAAAGTATTTAATCCTGACAACAAACCTGTGAGGTATGTAAGATCACTATCCATTTTATAGGTGGGCAACAACAAACAAAACAAAAAATGTGGTGGCCAGAGAATGTGTTACTTGCTCAAGTCACACAAGTGTGAGTGGTGGATCCAGGATTCAAACCCAGGGAATCTTGTACTGAGTCCACATTCTTAAGTACCAGAAACATATAAGCCTGTTAAGGACCAGGATTTTCTATACAAGAGAAAAATCTATGGAGGCCACATTTTAACATGCCAACATTAACTGCATTAGGGAGGGAAGAGGTGAACAGTATTCTTTCTCCTTATACAAGTCTTCATCCTTTGAATTGTATGTATTCCTGTTAGAGTTAAAAATAACACAGGTAATATAACTTCAAACAAGCAAGTAAAGACACGTTAAATGCTTGGGTATATATATATTACTGGATTGCTTACCTGATCATATCTCACCTAAAATGTATTTTTTCATCTCCCAATTGGCTGAGCATTTACCTACTAAAAAAATTTGATTTCCTCCTCTATGGGGTTCTTTGAATTTTGCAGCTGGTTCTGTTCCCACTTTAACCAGCTATATCCATGACTCCAACACCTGACTTTTAAACGGAAAGCTTCCTGTTTATGCTCTCCTAGCGTGGGGACTGCAGACGGACACAGCCTGGGGTGGGGGCGGGGTGGGGGAATCCCTTTTATTTCTCTCCCTAAGTTCTTCATCCTTGGTTCTCCTTCTATGGCTTCTGCTTTCTCTCCTCTGGGCCAAGTCTGCCCTCTTTCAGCTTGCTGGAACCCAAGGCACCTCTAAAGCAGAAGGTACCTCAGGCACAACCTGTAACTCAGGCAGAGAGCTTTACGAATCCCCTACCCCTACCACAAAGAGGCCCCATGCAGCCTAAATGGGTTTCCCTTTAAGAGATGTATTTGGAAGGGAAGGAAGGTAGCAGGCCTGTCTTGGATACTGTACCACATCCTGCATTATAGTTCTATTTCAAATCCAAGTAGGGTAAGTGTCTGAGATCAGGGGTATGTGGGTTCTTTGGATTCTCCAGGAGAATGAAGAGGTGCTCCGTGGTGGATAACGGGAGTGATGGATGGTGTCAAGGGCAGACCTAGATCACTTCTTCAGCAAACAGCTACCCTGGCCTTGACAAATGATTAATAGCACAGACATTCAGTCCTGTAGGTCTTCTCTTCTTCCTGCCATTTGCTTCCATGCACCCCTTGTTTCTTTTTCCTTCTACATCCAATACCCTGTCCGATGTCCATCAACTTCTACTAAGCTAGAATTGGGGTGGGTTCATCCTTCTTTTGTATTCTGTCGTACATATTTATTAGAACGTTAATTTAAAAAATTAAACAGATTCCTATATACCTACTACCCAGCTTAAAAAACAGACCATTACCATTATTTTTGAAGGCTTCTAGTTGTCCTAATACTTCCCCCATTCCCAAAAAAGTAAGCATGATTTAAAATGCTGCTTTTCTATTCCCCTAGGCCTATCTTACTACACTCCCTTCTCAATTCCTGAGTTCCCCAGGGGCTCTCTTTCTCTCACTCGTATTTGCTCATTTCTCTCATGAGGAAGCTCCCAAGAGTACAGCATCATGGGGAGCACAAGCCCGGGAGTGTTGGCCAGGCTGCCTCCCAGAGCGCAGCGTTCTGTGAAATAGACAACGGGCGACACAGGTCGTTCTTGAAGTTGAGGGGCTGTCCATACTGAGTTCTGGTGCGGGATCCTCTCGGTTCCTCCCCAGGCCCTCACCCCAGCCAGACTTGTACACAGGCCCAGAGCCAGTCCGCAAAGAGCTTGTTGGTGACGTCAGAGAAGGAATGGCGAGGGGCTGGGGGTGGGGGCAATAGGGGGAGGAGGGGAGCTGAGCAGAAAAGCTCTGCCTGGCAGGGAATGCTCCAGACCTGTTGGCACGGCTTGGGTGAGGTAGGGGTACACAGACCACTGGCGCCTCTTGCACTTAAACACACACACACACCCCTACACACACACACCGGTCTCCCGGGGGCTGGTGAGAGTGGGTAAGGGAACTCAGTCCCAGAGCCGGTGTTTGCAAAGATCAAAGGGCAGTAGGACAGAAGTGATGCTCTGTCACCAGCCACCTGTATGACCCTGAGCAAGCCCTGCTCCCGGGGCTTGGGCATTCTCATCCGACGAAGCTGCGGAGGAGATGCTCTTCTCCCGTCGGGCCTGTGCCTATCTCGACCACACAAAGCACGCAAACACAAACATCAGATGTCAGAACCCGAGCGGGGCAGCAATGCGGCAGCGGCGACGCGGAGCCCAGAGCAGAGAAAAATCAGCAACAGCGGCTAGGACACAATCAGCGAGGGACCTGTCCCAGATCCGGGCGCCCCTCCGGCAGGTCCCGCAGGTCCGCCCGCGCACCCTCGGGCCCCCTCGGCCTCCGGCACCGCCCTCCCCCAGAGCCAGGCCGAGTTCCTCGCCAGCCGCCCCTTCTCCGGCCTGCGAGGCTTCGGCAGGGGGCCACTCACCGGGTCGCGGCGGCAGCCGGACGGGGGCAGGGCTGGGTGCAGAGGGGACGCACCGTGCGGCGGGGAAGGGGCTTCCCTGCAGGCAGCGCCGCGGCGGGCGGGCGAGCGAGCTGGTAGCGGGGAGGAGGCGCAGCCGGGATGGGGGGGGGAGGGGTTCGCGAAGAGTCTCCTCCTCCCCACTTCCTCCTGGGCGCGAGAGCGAGCCCGAGGGGCGGCGCTTGGCAGGGGACAGCTCTTCTTTGTGTCGCCGGCCCTGCTGGCTCGGCATTGCGGCGGCCCCCATCCTGGCAGAGTGGACGGCCGTTCTATTAGAGACATAAACTTCTCTGACTATTCGTTACTAAGCGAAAGGCTGAATAAATGATAGGACATCTTCGGTGCGATATTATTCAATTCTTAGGAAGAGCTTAGATCTCCATTTGGTTGGGGGGGATGTACTTGACATACTGGGGGGGGGGGATAAAAATTGTACAAAACTGTTAGCTGTGCTTTCATTTTTGTAATAAAAAAATAGCCCTTTACGTATTTGTGCTATGATGGGAGAAGGAAAGACTACATCTCTACCTGTTAATATTGTTTGACCTGAGAAAGAGCGCAGGGCAACTTTTACGTAGCTCTGCATTGTTTGCATTATCTATGTTTCTTTTGTAAGTTATGGATATATTATATTTCAAACGGACAATAGGTAGCTAGAGTCTACCTTTCTATGTACATTTCAGTTCCTATTTCTTTCTTGAAGTCTCTTCTGATCACCAGTTGACAGCTGCCCTCCCTTCTGTGAACTGCGAGTTCTACTTTGTCCCCTGACTTCACCGCCCTCAGGAGCTAGTTGTAGCATGTGAAATGCAGTTAAAAACTCAAGACTGTCACCAGATGTCCCGGATTCAGATCTCAGTGCTACAATCTACAGGCTGAGTGACTTCTGGCAAGTTACTTAATTTCTCTGCACCTCAGTTTTACCTGTACAAATAGGAATGATAAAATTAGTACCTATATCACAGATTTATTGTAAGGCTTAAATTGAGTGAATACTTGTAAAGTTCTTAGATCAATGACTGGCATGCAGTAAGACTGTACCAGTGCCTATTAAATAAAATAAATATTCAGGCTGCCCTAAGATCCAATACTTCATGTTCCAGGAAAATGCATACCTTTTAATATACTGACTAGAGTTTTGGTCCAAATCCAAGTCATATTTCCTTTCCTCTTTCCTTTCTTCTTTGAATCTTTCCCCAAACTGAATCATATAATTAATAGCCAATAAGGGATGTGGGTAGGTGAGCTCAGTGGCATAAAACATAGAAGGAACGCTAGGAACAGAAATCAAGAGAACCTCAATCAAGAGAACCTCAATTCAGGATCCTACCCAGTGAAGGACAATCTGAGCACGGCCTTTATCGCCGACAGGGCTCAAGGTTCTGAGCTAATAAACAAGGAGGGCTAGAGACTCGCTTGCTAAGTCCCTTTCCAGTCTGAAATGACAAGAGTAATAGCACCGCAAGGCAAACCCCCAAGTATTGAGTTGCATGGAAAAATTTAAAATGCAAAACAAAAACGCACATATTGTTTACATAAAAATAAATAATAAAAGGACAAAAATATACGTGAGAAGGATAGACCCTAACATATCTAAGGATGGACATGAGATTTCATGGGGGAAAGATTTTAACTGTCAGGTTGTTTCTTAGAAAGGAGGAGAGACACACACATATACACACACGGGGGGAGGGGGGAGGCACACATCCTCATCCACGGGGTGGGGGGCGGGGAGAGCAAGTGCGCTGAAGCAAAGGTAATAATAAAATGTCCGCATCTGATAATTCTGTTCTATTATTTTCTGTACGTATCTGCAGCTTCGAAACATTTCATCATGAGAAGTGTTGTAATAGGGCAGAAATTCCTGGCGAAGAATGAAGCACGAAAGAAATCAGAGCCAGAGTGGTAGAAAAAAGCAGAAGCAGACACAGAGATGGAGAGACCGCAGGCAGTCCTCTTCGGAAGACATCTGCCTCTTTAGGCCCAAGCGGTCTCGGGCCCAGACCCGACTACCTTCGCAACCCCGCAGGCGCCCCCTCCCCCGCGCTCCCCCGGACTCTGGCCGGGTCTCTCCTTCTCCCACCCCAGCTGCGCGGGCTTGGTCGGTGCGCCGGGGCCTGCTCCGGTTCCAGAACCATCTTTGGACGATACTCACCCGTTATCCAGCAATTTTCACACCGGGCTAACCGGAGGGGGAAGGGACTGATCTGCAGAGACGTGACAAGGCGACAGGGTAGTCAGCCTGCTGATTCGGTAATTGGCGGAGGTGGCGGCGGGAGGCGTGCAGCGCTGAGATGGGATGCAGTGCAGAGAGGGCGGGGGGGTACCACCCGGGAGCCGATTGGCGGCTGCGGCGGGGGGGCGGAGCCTGGCCGGCCGCCCCCAGACCTCAGAGGCCCTGCTTTGTGTTGAGAGGATGCAGCCCCAAATCCTGGATGGAGTCCCGGCACGGCTCCGAGTGCGACAGGGCGATTGGTTAAAAACAAATCCGTAAGACTTTACCAACGGGGGGGGGGGGGGGGGTTGATAAATGTAGATTTGTATATAAAACGATACATAACTATTTACAAGGATGAGTTAAATATACATATATGTGCCAGGAGTTAGGCTGTATCTATGTTAATATTTTTTTTTAAATATTTTATTTATTTGAGAGAGAGAGAATGAGAGACAGAGAGCACGAGAGGGAAGAGGGTCAGAGGGAAAAGCAGACTCCCCGCTCAGCGGGGAGCCCGATGTGGGACTCGATCCCGGGACTCCAGGATCATGACCCGAGCCGAAGGCAATCACTTAACCAACTAAGCCACCCAGGCGCCCTATGTTAATATTTTTAATGAACGTTTAACATGGTATTAAAAATAGAGCTTGCATTTTTGTAGGAAAAATTTTTTAAATATCTATATATGCTTATATAAACACAAATTATATGGAAAACATACATCAATTAGAATCAGTTACTTCAGACAGTTAACAGTAGATTACTTTTAAGTATGTTTTCTTCATACACCTCAACATTTCAGTAGAAATATATATTATTTTGTGATAAAAATTGATAAATTTAATGAACTAAAACAGATAAAATATCCTTGCTCAAATAGCTGGTAGTGACACAGCCATAAATATGATTTTTCCCGGTGTGGGGGATTCTTGAACTTTGTCCCTATTCTGGTCTCATTTTAGTCAAGTAAGAGCAGGATATAACACTTGACTTTGAGCCATAACCTGACTATATGGTCCCGCCTTGAATCCATGTCTGCTCATCTAGCTTGGTGAGCTCAAATTTAGAAGCTGGGGCAAAAACCACTTGTCCCTTTTATGGCTGGTCCCAAAGGCCTGAAAGATTTGTGCGGCCTCTGTACATTCTGCTGTTTCCTCACTCTTCATCCATCACTGCACTGGCCCCTATTTTCTGGGTGCCTAAGGAGAAGGTGTCCCTGATCAAACTGTTCTCAGGAAGCGGCCAGTATTTAAAAGCTTTCTCCCCTACCACAAAACAGTGTCCAGGCTGGACCTTCGACAGGAATGTGGATTCAGTGGTAAAGGAGATAGAGTCCTACATCCTGTATCACTTTGGGGTTTCATTACAACTCCCCAAACTAGAGCAAACATAAGTCAAGAACTGTGTTTTGTTCTTTAGATTCTCCACTTCATGTGGCCACAAGCAGGTGCTTGGTAATGTCTGCTTGATGGATGGATGGACAAGATACACGACTGTGGGGTGAGGAAGGCAATCTTAGCACACTCCTCAACAAGACAAAGAGCAGCTTAACAGTGAATCAAATCACAGCTTGCCTATGTTGTAAGCTTTCTCATCTTCTTCATGTTCTTTTCTTTTAATCTTCTTCCATAAGCCTTTTGTTTTCTTCCTATATCTACTAAAATTTCAGCTAGTTCTTACCTCTCCCTCTGTTTCAGACTTCACATCACTTGCTCCGTTTTAAATCCTATATCCTTCTAGAGTTTCTTTCCAGTTTCTACCTTGAGACTGCCATGAAATCCTGAATGTAATGAAATAACTTTTGAAATATTACATTCTGTAAATACTCAAATTGGAATGAATGAACAATTTATTAAAAACCTATAGTATAAAATATTATGCAGTTCTGAAAAAGGATAAGCTCAAGTCATACCTTGAGGAATGCTCTCAATATATATTTTCAGCAAAAAATTTGTAATGCTCCTAATATGTGTTTATGTTTATCTAAGCAGGAAAAATAAGGACATATTTGGCTACCTCAGGAAGTGGAGAGGGTTGACCAGTAATTTTTCTCTTCAGACATTTATTCTTATTTTTTTATTTTTTAAAACTTTTTTAAAAAAAGATTTTATTTATTTATTTGAGAGAGAATGAGAGAGAGAGAGAGAGCATGAGAGGGGCGAGAGTCAGAGGGAGAAGCAGACTCCCTGCTGAACAAGGAGTCTGATGTGGCACTCGACCCTGGGACTCCAGGATCTTGATCTGAGCCAAAGGCAGTCACTTAACCAGCTGAGCCACCCAGGCACCCTTCTTCAGACATTCTGTATTTTTAAAATGTTACAAACGTAACATTATATATATATATATATATATATATATATATATATATATATATATGGACTATTCAGTAATACCACTCTTAGGTATATACCCAAGAGAAATGTATATATATATCACCAAAAGACATGTACTATAATGTTCAAGGCAGCACCATCCATAATAATCTAAAACTGGATGCTACCCAATACTACCCTCCCTTCTTTCTTACCCCTAGTGCTGCCCTGGCACTATCTTCTATTACAAGTGTCTTAAAGATGTTATTTTCAGATAAATTTGAGAATTTATTTTCAAAAAATCTTTAAGGAAATTCTAAAGGATGTATCCCAACAAGAAATAAAATAATCTTAGATAAATTATCTGAAATGTAAGACAAAATGGTAAGAGACTTCTAAATCTGGCACTGAGAGAATACCTTATTTGGAACAACGCTTCCACTGAATATTCACAGCAATAAAAGTTAGACAAAATATGGAAAACAATGGAAGACTTGGAAGAGCAAACAACACAAGGAGAATTTGAGGAGCTATAATCCCAAGGGAAGAAATACACAGAACATGAGCTCTACATTCGCTGGGGATTTTCAAGTTCACAATGCAGAAAAAGTGAGGCCAAGCAGAAAGTGTCAGTCCTACTGATTCAAGATTCTCAAACCAGCTGAACTCAGAGGCAAAATTTCAGACAAGAAGCTATCTCTGAGAGTGAATATAAAAAATCTGTATACAAATTCCCCTTAATTTTTCACTGGCTGACTCTTAAACTATGCACACACAGGAAGGGACCTCCACCTCCAAAAAAATCCACCAAAGCTTGTTGAAAATAGCAGCTAAAATGTCAAACAGGTGACAGTTATTTCAGTAGCTATACTATTCTGGGAATAAAGCAGTGGAGGTCAAGTCCCACAAAAACAATACACTCAGCACACTTTGCTTTCAGTTGAGACACGAGAGGATCCATGGCATATCAAAAGAATGACACCTTTGGAGTAAGGACTATGGTCTTGGGTAAAGGAAGAACTTAAAATGCACCAATTTTAAGAAAGTTTAAAATCAAAACCTTTGATGGCATGAAAGTACTCTTCTGGTGCTTTATCATTTCTCACCCCCACCCCCAAAATCCTCTTTGAAAAACAATAACATCAACCATAACTTTATGGTTTAGGGGGAGGCTAAAAATCAGATTACATTGCCAAGAACTCAGAAGAAACAACAAATAATAGAAACAGACTCACAGGTGGTTTGGACATTTGCATTCTTAGGGATTGACTTTAAAATAACTGAGTCAATATGTTAAAAAATTATAGAAGCAAGGCTGGAGAATTTCAGTATAGAATTAAAACTCATAAGACTCATATATAGGAAACCATAAAGATTCCATCAAAAAACTGTTAGAACTAATAAACAAATTCAGTATATTCATTATGGTTGCAGGATACATAATCAACATACAAAAATTAGTTGTGTTTTTATAAACTAACCAGGAAGTATCGGAAAAGGAAATTAAGAAAATAGTCCCATTTACAATAGCATTAAAAACAATAAAATACTTAGGAACCAATTTAACCAAGGAGGTAAAAGATGACATTTATAAAACGTTGAAGAAAGAAATTGAAGACACAAATAAATGAAAAGATATTCCATGTTCATAGATGGGAAGAACCAATAATGTTAAAATGTCCATACTAACCAAAATTATCTACAGATTTAATACAATCCCTATCAAAATTCCAATGGCATTTTTTACAAAACCAGAAAAAAAAACCAATACTAAAATTCATATGAACCACAAAAGAACTCAAATTGCCAAGGCAGTCTTCAGCGAGAAGAATAAAATTTGAGGCATTACAAATGCCCGATTTCAAACTATACTACAAAGCTACAGTAATCAAAATACTATGGTATTTGCATTGGGAAAAAATAGTGAGCCCAGAAATAAACCCACACATTTACATTCAACTCACTGTCAACAAAGGTACAAAGAACACACAATGGGGAAAGGATAGACTCTTCAATAAATGGTGTTGGGATAACTGGAAATCCACATGCAGAAAAATACTGTATATGAAAATCAACTCAAAATGTAATTAAGATTTAAATGTTAAGACCTGAAATTGTAAAGCTACTAGAAGGAAATATAGGGGAAAAAAGTTCTTGACATTGGTCTGGGCAATAAATATTTGGATATAACCCTCAAAACACAGGCAACAAGAGCAAAAGTAAACAAATGGGACTACTTCAAACTAAAAAGCATCTGCATAGCAAAAGAAACAATCAACAGAGTGAAGGGACAACCTATGGAATGGGAGAAAATATTTGTAAACCATATATCCCCAATAAGGGGTTAATATCAAAAATATATGAGGAATTCAAACAACTCACTAGCAAGAAAATAAATAATCCAATTAAAAAATGAGCAAAAGACCTAAGTGGACATTTCTGAAAAGAAGACATACAAATGGCCAATAGTACTCAAATCCACTAACCATCAGGGAAATACAAATCTAAACCATGACATATCACCTCACACCTGTTAGAAGGACTATTATCAAAAAGATAACAAATGTTGGTGAGGATACGGGGAAAAGGAAACATTTGCACACTGTTGGTGTGAATGTACATTGGTAAAATCATTAGAGAAAACAGCATAGAGATTCTTCCCCAAGTTGAAAATAGAACTACCATATTATCCAGGAACCCAGTTTCTGGGTATATATTCAAAGGAAATGAAATCAGTATCTGGAAGTGATATTTGCACTCCCATGTTCATTGTAGTATTATTCACAGTAGTCAAGATATGGCAAATGACTTAAGTGGTTATCCAATGAATGAATGGATAAATAAATTGTTGTATGTATATTCAACGGAATTTATTTAGTCATAAATAAATAGAAGAAAAGTCATAAAAAGTCACAAAAAGAAGAAAACCTAGCCATTTGTGACAACCTGGATGAACTTGAGGGCATTGTGCTAAGTTTCAAAATAATTCAAAGACAAATACTGTGTGATCTCATTTGTATGTAGAATTTAAAATAGTCAAACTTTCAGAAGCAGAAAGTAGCATGTGCTCGGAGGTGGGAGAAATGGGGAGATATATAGACGAAAGGTTGCAAAATTTCAGGTATGTAAGAGAAATAAGTTCTGGAGATCTAATGTATAGCACAAGGACTATAGTTAATAATACTGTATTTTATACTTGAAATTTGCTAAGACAATAGCTCTCAATTGTTCACACACACACACACACACACACACACACACATAAAAGGTAAACTATGTGAGGTGATCAATATATTAATTAGCTTGATGTGGTAATCATTTCACAATGTATACATATATCTAACATCACATTGTACATTTTATATATATGTAAATTTTCTCAAATATACCCTAATAAATGTTATGAATTGAATGTGTTATACAACTAAAGTATTCCTAAAACATTCAACCTAACACATTACAACCTATAACTTTGAAATAAGAGGAGCAGAAAAATGGGGAACAAAGGAGTAAAAGAGGGGAGGGGAATGAAAGACACAGATAAAGCACAAAAAATAATAAGCAAAAAAAAAAAGAGAGAGAGTGAAATAAATCTATTTGCACTACTAATCACTATATATAACTGGAATAAATTATTCAGTGGTAAGTTATAAATTGTCAAACAATAATTTTATTTACTTATTTTTAAAGATCTATTTATTTGGGGAGGAGAGGGGCCAAGGGAGAGGGAGAGACTCTCAAACAGAATCTCCACTGAGCATGGAGCCTGATGCCAGGCTCAATCTCATGACTCCAAGATCATGACCTGAGCCAAAATCAAGAGTCAGATGCCCAACCAACTGAACCACCCAGGCACCTCTCAAACAGTAATTTTAAAACCAGCATTTAAAAAATACAGATAAGTTTATGACCTATATATGACCTAAAACATAGTTTTAGAAAGATTTAAAGTCAAAGGATGAAAGAAAGATAAATCTTTCTTGGAGGTAAATACCAATCAGGGTAAACATTAGTCAAAGAAACCTTGATTTGATAGGTGAGCAAATTAAGAATTTAAGATAAAAAGCATTAATAGGTAGCCATAATATTGAATTCTTACATTATGTTAAAATTTTCAATTTACTCCAATTCACTAATAACAGAGCCTCCTCAATATATGTAAAGTAAAAATATACAGATCTACAATGAGAAATTTCAAAATCTACCATCATAGTGAGAGACTGTAATATACTTTTTGTTTTGTAATTGACAATTCAAACAGATAAAAAATTGGTAAGGATATGGCAGATCTGGATTGTATAATTATCACACTTGTTAATATAATTAGACACTACACATTATCTTCAAGCACACAAATGAAACTGATCATGTGCTAGATCATAAAGCCAGGTTCAATAAATCCAAAGGAATTGATATCATACATTCTCTGACCATATTATGAATTAGGTAACATTTACTGCAAGAAAATAAAAGAAACCTCATGTGAGTGACTGGAAATTAAAACACACTGTTCTAAAAAAATGTATGGCTTAAATAAGAAATCATAATGAAAATTATAGATACTTACAGCTACATGATAGCAAAATATTCATATCAAAACTTGTGAGATATAGCTAAAAAGCAGTGACACAAATTTAAGAGCTTAATGAACTAAGCATATGAGCTAAGCATATACCTTAAAAGCTTAGAAAATAAATAACAAAAAATTGAAGAAGAACTAATAAAACAAATAACAATTAATGAAGAAAAACTAAGTTTCATTTATGTGTGTGTGTGTGTGTGTGTAAGTATATGAAAGAGCTAATAAAGTAGTCCAAATTCTGGCAAAATTAGTCAAAACAAAATGAGAAAGTATATTTACACACATTAATAATAAAAACAAGTCATAATAATAGATGGTGAAACTAAACATAATGAGAGAATATTATGAACCATTTTATTCTATTAAGTTTGATATATATATATATATATATAACAGTTAAATACCTTAGAAAATAAATTCATGAAAATTGACTCATAAGAAAACCTAAATAGTCCTATAATCCTTAAAGTAATTGAACCAACAAGTTTAATACCTTTTGATAAAGTAAACTCCACAACATGAGGTTTTGCTGGTGATTTGAGGAAATAGTCAAGGACCAGATAATTCCAACCTAGCCCAAATTCTTCCATAGAATAGCAATAGTGAGAATACTGCCCATCTTATTTTATGAGATGATATCAACAAATAGTAAAGTTAGAACCAAAGAGGATAATTACATGCCCCAATCTCAATTCACATATATAAATGCAAATATCTAATGCTTATCTTTATATAAAAGTTATTGCATATTTACCATAGACAGTTTATTCCAGGAAAGCAAAGCTGATTAAATATTAAAGATTGAATACTATACTTCATCATATTAACATATTTAAATGGAAAAAACATATGAGAGAATCAATAGCTACAGAAGAAGCATTCAATAAAACATCTACTCATAATAAAAGTGCTTCCCAGAAGAAGAATCAAACTTTCTTATCATGGGACAAGGCATTTACAAACTAACCATTGCAAATGCAATATTTAAAGTTGACATAATGAAATCTTTCTCTTTCTTATCTTAAGGATAAAACAAGGTGCCCTTCTCACCTTTATTCAACTTTATACTGAAGGTCCTAGCCAATGCAGTAAGACAGGAAAAAGAAATTAAAGGTAGAAGGATTGGAAAGGAAGAAACAATACGGTCGATTTTCAGGTGATAAGACTGCCTGTGTAGCAAATCTGAAAGATTGTACAGGTAAATTTAGAATTATTAATGGAGTTTGTCATGTTTGATATAGAGTCAATATATAAAGGGCAACTGAATTTCTATACAACAGGAACAATAAGCTACAAAATATAATTTTATAAAAGAAAACATTTACAGTAGCAGTAAAAACATAATGTATTTGGAAATAAATTTAATAAACATAAGCAGAAGGAAAACAATGAAAAATATTACAAAACATTAAAAAACATTAAAGTTAAGCTAAATAAATAAGATTATATACCAAGTTCATAGATGGAAAAATGCAACATCTTAAAGAGGACTTGTCTCTCCAAATTGATATATAAAATTAATGCAATATCAAGCAAAATCACAGTGGGTTTATTTGCTTGTTTGTTCCTTGTTTTGGAGAACTTGATAAGTTTATGTAAATACTTATCTGGAGGCACCTAGTTGGCTCAGTTGGTTGAGTGTCTGACTTTTGGTTTCGGGTTGGGTCACGATCACAGGGCCACAGGATCGAACCCCACATCAGGCTCCATGCTCAGTGCAGAGCCTGCTTGAGATTTTCTCTCTCCTTCTCCCTCTGCCCCTCTCCCTGCCTGCATGCTCTCTTTCTCTAAAACAAATAAATAAAATCTTTAAAAAATTTATTTATATGGAAGATCAAAGATCCAAGAATTGCTAAAAACTCTTAAAGAAAAATTTTAAAAATGGTAAGATCTTTAGATAACTACAGGATTAGGAAACTTAAAACAAATTCATGCTTATATGAAAAACCAAATTCTTGCAGATCATTGGTGCTGAGACAATTGATTATCCATATAGAATAAACAATATAACAATCAGTTTCCAGGTGGATTAAGACAAATTGCCAAATGCAAAACTATAAATGCTTTTAGAGGTAAATATAGTAAAATTATTGTCTTGAGAAAACAATTTTCTTTTTATAAAAGAAAATATTGGTAACCTGAAATTAAAATTCAAAACTTAGTTCATTGAGAGATATGGACATACAGAGAAAGGAAAGCTAAGCACCAAACTGAAAGCAGATATTTGCAGCATATACAGCTGACGAAGAATTGATTATCATCCACATTATATAAGGAAAGCATTCCAATGAGTCAATAAGAAAAAGGCAAACAACCCAATATAAAAATGAGTAAAGGACAGGAACCAAGATTTCAGAGAGAAAGCACAATAGTTCACCAATGTTTGAAAAGATGGTCACTTCATTAGTTATTGGAGAAATGTTAATTAAAATCACAGTGAAACACTACTCATGCCTACCAGACAGGCTAAAAATGAAATTTGATAATACCAAGTTATAACAAGTATGTGGAGTAACAGAAACTCTTATCTATTGCTAGAGGGAGTAAAAACCAGCTCAATACTTTGAAAACAGGTTGGAAATAACCTAATAAGTTTGCACATACACAAATCTTATAACCTGATAATTCTACACCTGGGTGTGCAATCCAGGGAACCAGAGTGAGCCTGTGCATGTGAACCAGAAGGCGTGTACAAGAATGTTAGAGAACAACATTATTTGTTAATATCCCCTGTAGTAGGCAGCCTTTAAAATCTCCAGATATGCATGGTTTTGTGTAAGCCCTTTCCCTTGAGTGTGGGCTACAACTAGTGATTCACTTCTAATAAATAGAAGATCACATGTCACTTTTGAGATTAGGTTACAAAAAGAATCTGGCCTTCATCTTTTTCTCTCCTTCTCTCAGGGAGCCTTTATCCTGGGGGAAGCAAGCTGCCATGTTGTGACTAGTCCCTAAACAGAAGCCCATTTGGCAAAGAACTGATGTGTTCAACCAAAGCCAGTGAGGCCAAGAGGCTTGCCAACAGTCACTTGAGGGAGCTTGGAAGGGGTTCCCTCTATCCTCAGCCTCGAGAAGACTGTAGTCCCAGCCGGTATTGCTTATAGCCAGTGAGAGATACTGCATCAGACACTCCCTGCTAAGCTCTTCCTGGATTCCTGACCCACAGAAACTGTGAGATAATAGGGTTTTATTTTAAGCTGTTAAGTGTTGGGGTAATTTGTTACACAGCAATAGATAACTAATACATTTCCCAAACTAGCAACAACCTAAATGTAGAATGGATAAATTATAGTATACTCATACCATAAACAGTGAAAATGAAGGAATTATCAAGGGTGAATCTCAAAAACTTGAGTATGTACAGTATAATGCCATTAATATGAAAATTAAAAAATTAGGGAAAGCAAACATACATATATGTTTTTGGAATACACGCACATATCACAAAGGTATAATGAAAAGCAAGGAAATGATTAATCCAAAAATCAGCTGTCACCTCTCACGGAAGGGAGAAGGATGGGCTTTAGGGGTACACGCAGGGGGCTTCTGTGGTACTGCCATGTCATTTTTTCGATCTAGGAGATGGTCAGGCATTCTGTTCATTATTCTTTAGACTGTTCTAGATGTTTTATATACCCCTTTCTAATAAATATAAAAAAATCAAACCAAAGCAAAAAAGAAAGCAAGGTATTGACATGAAGTCAATGGACAAATAAATAATTTGGAATATGAAAGAAAGGATGGATGGATGGATGGATGGATGGTTTGCTAGACAGAGGGTTCGGTCCTTTATGTCTAATTGAACTTGAACTTCTTTCAAGAAGTTTCATGATTGGGGGCGCCTGGGTGGCTCAGTCGTTAAGCGTCTGCCTTCCAGAAACTCAGGTCATGATCCCAGGGTCCTGGGATCGAGCCTGCATCGGGCTCCCTGCTCCTTGGAAGCCTGCTTCTCCCTCTCCCACTCCCCCTGCTTGTGTTCCCTCTCTCGCTGTGTCTCTCTCTGTCAAATAAATAAATAAAATCTTTAAAAAAAAAAAGAATTTCATGATTATCTGATTCATAAATCTTTTTCTCCTATACTTAAGGCCTTCTCCGTTCATTGCAGGTTTACCCAACTCACTGGCCAGCTCGAGCTGTTCACCTGGGAACTGTATAATCCAGTACTTACAGCTTCAGGCCAAACACGTTCCAAACTAACGCTCCACCCGCTTCACCGCACCTACCCTCACCACCACCCCTCCCGCACCCCGCACCTCCCTCCCCCAGCGCAGACACCCTCAGAGCCTTTGGGCGCCGAGAGCGCGGGAGTAGGCTTTCGAGGGGTGGGGTGGGGGGTGGGAGTGGTCCTGCGGAGGCCAGCAACAGCCAGATCATTTAAGAGCAATGCCCCAGGAGACGGGGTAACATTACCTCCGGGGTTCGTTTTAGTTCAAATCTCAATGGCTCCTTGTAGAGCACACGCGCAAAAAAAGCACAAGAAAATGCGGAGGGGGAAGGTCATCGCCTCCTGACAAGCAAGGAAGACAAACACTGCGGCAGGAAGAAAACAGAGACCGAGTTGCAGGGCGACAGCAGAGAAGAATCCGAGAGGTAAACAGCAAGGAATTCTGTTAAACACGTCTGCCACCCTCCCCTTGGGGACAAGTAGAGGCCCCACACCAGTCCCCATCCTTCCCTACCCCACAGCACGCACGGTCTCCTCGGGCATTTCCTCTGTCTCCCCGTGCCCCCCATCCCACCCCACCCCCGGGCTGTGGCCTGTGTCGCTTCCAGGCCTCTTTGGGTCCAAAATCCATCGCTGACCCCTACTTACCGTTTGCCCCGCTTTCCCTGCAGCGCGGGTTCGGGGCGGAGAGGACCGGCTCGGAGGGGCAGCGGCAGTTCCCCAAGGGAAGGAGCTTCTCAGGTGAGAAGGGACTGGGCGGACGCCGAGCCTGGGGACGTGGAAAGTCTCAGGCAGACAGGGGGGCGCGCGGGGGGCAGAGGGGAGGCGTCCCGGGAGCTGATTGGTGGCTGCGGCGCTGGGGCGGAGCCTGGCCCGAAGTCCCCGGACCGTAGAGGCCTCGCTTTGTATTAATTTCTGCAGGAAGATGCGGCCCCAAATCCGGCATGGGGACCCCAGCACCCGTCCAGGGAGCGCGGCAGGGCAGTTTGTTGAAAAATAAATCTGAGACAATTTATGAACAAGTGAGCAATTGATATACAATAATATATTTTTATATAAGATAATGCGAAATTATCTCTAAGGAAGAGTTAAATCTTCGGGTCCTATATACATTTTTATTATTCTATTTTATTTTATTTTTTTAAGATTTTATTTATTTATTTGACAGAGAGAGACACAGCGAGAGAGGGAACACAAGCAGGGGGAGTGGGAGAGGGAGAAGCAGGCTTCCCGCAGAGCAGGGAGCCCAACCCAAGGACTCGATCCCAGGACCCTGGGATCATGACCCGAGTTTCTGGAAGGCAGACGCTTAACGACTGAGCCACCCAGGTGCCCCCCATATACATTTTTAATTAAAAGTGTCAAGTTGCATTATAACGGAGCATATGATTACATTCTTAAGAAAACGATCTTGCAAGGCTTATATACGGGGCAGGGCTAAGAGTGAAGGAGCTGGCTATTGATACTTATCTTCATAACAACTGAATTATTTTAAAGTAGCACACGTATAGTTTTATAAGTTAAATAAAAAACAGGAAGGTGTTAGAAATATTACTAACTAACAAATAGGTGGCAGATATTGGGCATGAGAGAAAGAAAGGTGTGGCTTTTGTAAACGTAGACCATGAAGCCTCCGGCACATCGCCTCCTTACCGTCCGGGGAGTGCATTCCCTTCCTGTGGCTGCAATAACAAATGTCCACAAATTTAGTGACTTGAAACAATACATTTATCATCATACACATCTGTAGCTCAGAAGCCCACTGGCTGAGATCAAGGTGTAGACAGGTCTGTGTTCCTTCTGGAGGCCCTCGGGGAGACTTCATTTCCTTGACTTTTTCAGCTCCTGGAGGCTGCCCAGACTCTTCGGCTTTTGGGTTCCGTCTTCAAAGCCAGCCAGCTCATTACCGGGACCTCTGTGCCGGTCCTCATATTTCTCTTGCTTCTCTTTCACTTATTTCTGAGCGACTTTGACCTGTTAGCTCCCTTTCCGCCCTGGATCCCACAGGCCACCCTCAGTTCTGAATCCCACTTCCCTTTTTATGCTTATTTCTCTTCCTGTTCATCTTCTCTTCTGCACTGGTTCCTCTTTGTCCCCCCAGATAATTTCCTTCTTTACAGGTAGAAAGTGTAGTGGGTAGAGCACCTTATGAACAGAACACTTGGTTGTGCCCTTTTACTCCCACTTAAAACTCTGCTGCTTTTCAGGGTTGTGGAAACACACGCGATACCGTGTGAGACAGGGCGTTCTTAACCCTGAGGGCTGTCAGTCCCAGTGCCCCGCCTCTCCGCGCGTTCCTCTCCAGACCCTCACCCAGGGCCTGACTTTCCTTCCCAGGCCCAGAGCCAGCCCTCAAAGAGCACGTGGGTGACGTCAGAGGAGGAGGGGCGAGGGGGCTGGGGTGCGGGGAGGCAGCTGTGGGAGGAGAGAAGCTGAGCAAAACAGCCAAGCCCCCCATTGGCAGGGAATTTGCTGGCTGAGGTCGGTGATATCTGCCTGTGCTTGGGTGGAGGAGGTTTGCAGGCTGCAATGGCCCTGTCTCCTCCCAGATCCCCGCCCCCTCCCCCCCCCCCCCACATTAGGAGCCAAGTCTAGGGCCAGTGATTTCGGCCTCCCAGATTCCGTACTGAACACACTGGCCTCAGTGGGCATAGAAATGTCAAGGTCATGCTCCATCTCCACCTGGGCTAACCCTTTCTGCTGTCTGCATTCAGTATTCCTTTTTCGAGAAAGAAGGAGCTTGGAGGAGATGTTTTAGCTCCCAAACTCTGTGACCAATTGCACAGCAAAATGGTAGGTTTTGTGAGTGTCAGGGGAGTGGGGGAGGGCAGGCATGTGTGCTGTTGACTCTCCCTTTCTGAGAGGAGGAGGAATATGGCAAGAGAGAAATGCAGCTGCACTGGCAGAGAGAATGAGAAAGAGAGAGAGAGCTCAATGCCAAGGCACCCCGGGTCCTTTAGGAACACTCAGTCTGCCTCCACAGAAGACCCGGGACACCCCACTCAGCTGCACAAATGTGCCCAGACATTAGCTCTGTCTTTCATCCTAGGAGGACTTTCTAGTCAGAAACTACCCTTCTGTGTCTGGGAAGCCAGTTGCTCATTTCTAGAAACCTCTGAGAACTGAACCCCATGCCTGCCCCCCACTCTGGTGGGGCAGTTCTGAGGGAGGCTAGGTTTCTGCAGGGAGGCAAGGGGAGGACAGGTGGCCTGCAGATTTCCAGGGAGAAGGGGACCGTGGTTGTACCAGTGAACAGAAAGGCTGACCCTCTCCTGAGTCAAAATTCTTCTTGCCTTTGAAATGATCCTCCTGTGCTTTCCCCCCTGGATCTTGAGCCTGTTGGCTTTCAGACTGGAATTCCACCGTCAGCTCTCCTGTCTGCAGCTGGCTGATGGCAGAGTTTGAGACTCACTGGTCTCCCAGGTCCCCTGAGCCAACTCCTTGAAATAAATCAATGTCCTCCATCCCTATCTATACAGATACACCTGTCTGTAGCCCCTCACTGGGGCTTTTCTTGATTTACCAGGCAGGCCTCCCTCCTGGTGTGTTTTCCTAAGCTTTTTTCCTCCCCACCACCCCTAAAAACTCTATGTTGCATAACATAGGGACTTCTAGGGTGGAAGGGGACATTTAAGTACACTGAATGTAACTCTTCACTATAGTCTGGGAAAAAAGCCAGGCTTTTATGAGGAAAATAAATCAGCTACTGGAGAACCTGTATGGTTGATTCCATCCCTCCCCATTTTCTCCCTCATGTCCTCATGTGTCCCTCTCTGTGGGCTTTAATAGGGACTAAAATCAGTTTTTTAAGTGGAATTATTACAAACACGAGTGCAAAGAAGAACATGTTTAAAGCTTATGCTTGGAACATTTTGTGTTTGGAAATGAAGTATAGGAACTTCATTGAGAAATAAATACAATCAAAATAGGAACAGTGGGAGGATGGGGGAAACTGAGGGAAGACTGGTAAAGCAGGAGAATTTTTTTTTTTTTTTAAAGAATGGTTAAGTGCTACCTTCTGTTTAAGGACAAGGACTTCCTTATTTTTATTAAAGCAATACAGTGCATTAATAGATGGGAATCAAGAAAAAAGGAAGGATTATACTGCACATGCTATTTTTATTTTTTAAAGTTTTACTTATTTAAGTAATCTCTACAC
Organism: Callorhinus ursinus; assembly: GCF_003265705.2. Lineage (NCBI taxonomy): Eukaryota > Metazoa > Chordata > Mammalia > Carnivora > Otariidae > Callorhinus > Callorhinus ursinus. The sequence continues at coordinate 80,107,824 of NW_027397074.1, forward strand.
CCAGCATGGGGCTCGAACTCATGACCCTGAGATCAAGAGTCACACACTCCCCTGACTGAGCCAGCTAGGCACCTCTGCACGTGCTACTTTTAATTTAAAAGGTATTTAATTCGTCCCAGTCACTTTGGGCTGCTGTAACAAAAATATCATAGCTGGGTGGCTTGAAGAACAAAAATGTCTTTTCTCATAATTTCGTGGAGGTTAGGAAGTATAAGATCAAGTTGCCAACATCCTCACATGACAAAAGGAGAGAGCTTGGATTTCTTCATCCCTTTTCAAGGGCACTAATTCCCTTCATGAGGAGTCTACCCTCATGACCTATTACCTCGCCCAGGCTCTCCCTGCTAAGTTTATCAACATTAGGTTAGGTTAGGATTTTGAAATATGAATTCTGGAGGGACACAAATATTCAGTCCACAATAATGTCATTCTTACATAAGACATGGTTTGAAGAGAGCCTGGTACATGGCAGGTCTCAGTAAATGCCATGCGCTTATTAAATTATATTCACTTTTAGGTTTTGTGGAATGATGTCGTGCTCCATTCCTTCTTTGCTTTATACTAACAAGTATTTTTTTATGCTCTTACAACTTTCAAATTTTTCTTTTATTTAAATTCAGTTAATTAACATACAGTGTATTAGTTTCAGAGGTAGAGTTCAGTGATTCATCAGTTGCATATAACACCCAGTGCTCATTACATCACGTGCCCTCCTTAATGTCCATCACCCAGTTACCCCATTCCCTCACCCACCTCCCCGCCAGCAACCATCTGTTTATTTCCTATAGCAAAGAGTCTCTTATGGTTTGTCTCCCTCTCTGATTTCATCTTATTTTATTTTTTCCTTCCTTCCCCTATGATCCTCTGTTTTGTTTCTTAAATTTTACATAAGTGAAATCATATGATAATTATCTTTCTCTGATTGACTTATTTCACTTTGCATAATACCCTCTAGTTCCATTCACATCATTGCAAATATTAAGATTACCTTTTTGATGGCTGAGTAATATTCCATTGTGTGTGTGTGTGTGTGTGTGTGTGTGTGTGTGTGTGTGTGTGTGTATACACACAACACATCTTTTTTTAAATTAACATATAATGTATTATTTGTTTCAGGGGTACAGGTCTGTGATTCACATATTCACACAATTCACAGCGCTTACCACAGTACATACCCTCCCTAATGTCCATCACCCAGCCACCCCATCCCTCCCACCCCCACCACTCCATCAACCCTCAAGTTTGTTTCCTGAGATTAGGAGTCTCTATGGTTTGTCTCCCTCTCTGGTTTCATCTTGTTTCATTTTTTCCTCCCTTCCCCTATGGTCCTCTGTCTTGTTTCTCAAATTCCTCATATCAGTGAGATCATATGATACTTGTCTTTCTCTGATTGACTTATTTCGTTAGCATAATACCCTCTAGATCATCCACGTTGCTGCAAATGGCAACGTTTCATTTTTTTGATGGCTGCATAATATTCCATTATATATATATATATACCACATCTTCTTTATCCATTCATCTGTTGATGGACATCTAGACTCTTTCCATGGTTTGGCTATTGTGGACATTGCTGCTATAAACATTGGGGTGCTCGTGCCCCTTCGGATCACTACATTTGTATCTTTAGGGTAAATACCAGTAGTGCAATTGCTGGGTCATAGGGTAGCTCTATTTTCAACTTTTTGAGGAACCTCCATACTGTTTTCCACAATGGCTGCACCAGCTTGCATTCCCACCAACAGTGTAGGAGGGTTCCCCTTTCTCTGCATACTCGCCAACATCTGTGGTTTCCTGACTTGTTAATTTTAGCCATTTTGACTGGTGTGAGGTGGTATCTCATTGAGGTTTTGATTTGTATTTCCCTGATGCTGAGTGATGTTGAGCAGTTTTTCATGTGTCTGCTGGCCATTTAGATGTCTTTGCAGAAATGTCTGTTCATGTCTTTTGCCCATTTCTTGATTGGATTATTTTTTCTTTGGCTGTTGAGTTTGATAAGTTCTTTATAGATTTTGGATACTAGTCCTTTATCTGATATGTCATTTACAAATATCTTCTCCCATTCTGTCAGTTGTCATTTGGTTTTGTGGACTGTTTCCTTTTGCTGTACAAAAGCTTTTTATCTTGATGAAGTCCCAATAGTTAATTTTTGCCCCTGCTTCCCTTGCTTTTGGCGATGTTTCTAGGAAGAAGTTGCTATGGCTGAGGTCGAAGAGGTTGCTGCCTGTGTTCTCCTCTAGGATTTTGATGGATTCCTGTCTCAGATTTAGGTCCTTCCTCCATTTGGAGTCTATTTGTGTGTGTGGTGTAAGGAAATGGTCCAATTTCATTCTTCTGCATGTGGCTGTCCAATTTTCCCAACAGCATTTGTTGAAGAGACTGTCTTTTTTCCATTGGACATTCTTCCCTGCTTTGTTGAGGATTAGTTGACCCATAGAGTTGAGGGTCCATTTCTGGGCCCTCTATTCTGTTCCACTGATCTATGTGTCTGTTTTTGTGCCAGTACCACACTGTCTTGATGATGACAGCTTTGTAATAGAGCTTGAAGTCCAGAATTGTGATGCTGCCAGCTTTGCTTTTCTTTTTCAACATTCCTCTGGCTATTCGGGGTCTCTTCTGGTTCCATACAAATTTTAGGATTATTTGTTCCATTTCTTTGAAAAAAGTTAATGGTATTTTGATAGGGATTGCCTTAATTGTGTAGATTCCTTTAGATAGCATAGACATTTTCACAATATTTGTTCTTCCAATCCATGAGCATGGAACCTTTTTCCATGTCTTTGTGTCTTCCTCAATTTCTTTCATGAGTATTCTGTAGTTTTCTGAGTACAGATTCTTTGCCTCTTTGGTTAAATTTATTCCTAGGTATCTTTTGGTTTTGGGTGCAGTTGTAAATGGGATCAGCTCCTTAATTTCTCTTTCTTCTATCTTCTATTGTTGTTGATGTATAGAAATGCAACTGATTTCTGTGCATTGGGATTTTATATCCTGCCACTTTACTGAATTCCTGTATGAGTTCTAGCAGTTTTGAAGTGGAGCCTTTGGGTTTTCCACATAAATATACCACATCTTCTTTATCCTTCTTTAGCCTGTTGATGGACATCTGGGCCTTTTCCGTAGTTTGGCTATTGGGGACATTGTTGCTGTAAACATTGGGGTGCAGGTGCCCCTTTGAGTCACTACGTTTGTATCCTTCAGGTAAATACCTAGGAATGAAACTGCTGGGTGATAGCATAGCTGTATTTTTAACTTTTTGAGGAAACTCCGTACTATTTTCCAGAGTGGTTATACCAGTTTGCATTCCCACTAGCAGTGTAAGAGGGTTCCCCTTTCTCCACATCCTTGCCAACATCTGTTATTTCCTGAGTTATTACTTTTAGCCATTCTGACTGGTGTAAGATTGTATCTCATTGTGGTTTTGATTGCTCTTACAACTTTCTTTAAACTAATTTCATTAGATATTGATGGAAAGGAATTTTGTGATCTGGCATCCTTCTGCCATCTTTACATGGAAATTCCTGTTTCTGCCTTCTAACAGAAGCAAGCATTTATGCTAACCAGCATGTTCCTGGAAGGATTTCACCAATTTTCCTTTATAGAATTATCAAATGTTCAGCTTTTACATTAACTTAAAAAAATTCATAGGCCTTTTTTCTCCTGGTTAGTGAAATACATAGCCTCCACACCCTCAATCTGTGGTCTCTCTCTCTCTCTCTCTCTCTCTGTGTCTCTCTTTAAATCCCATTTAGGAAGTTCAAATAGGGTGGTTTGAAGAAAGAAAAGCAAAATATGCTAACATCCTTCTAAAAGAAGAAAAATAAGCTATTTTAAGGGATCCAGAAACAAGTCTTAACAGATCTGACATAGGCCTAGACACTCTTAGGGGGCACTTCTTGGCTCACATGATGTTCCTTGGTGATGACACTAACAGAGCCTGGGGGCAAGGTAGCCTCCAAAGCCACCCATTTCCTTCAGCTAGCCTCCTGCTGGGCCCCCATTCCTTCAGATCCTGGGCCTGGATTTCAGGTGTATAACTCTTGGGCAAGTCATATTTAGGCTGGACATTTGCGGAGGAAGCTCCCATATCCTGAAGACAGGGGCGGCCCCAACAGAGCCAGGGGCGGCAGAATCCTCCCGACCCACCCACCCCTCCTCGGCCAGCCAGATGTTCTGACCTCATCCCTTTCTTTCCAGGGCCTATATGTGAGGCTGGGAGCCCCAGAGAGCCTGGAAACTGACCTAGGTTCATGCATTCTGAAAGGCAATAGACTCCAATAGATCCTTCGGTGTGAGGAAAGCCTCTTTTCTCAATCCAATCACACCCCTTGAGCTAACCACCAGTTCTGCCCCTAACCCACTCTAGGACCTCTGTCCGACCTGGAAGACCTGAGGTCTAGCCGATGGCCAGGCGATGCTCATAGCGATCTCTCTTTATCTAGAAAGTACTGGGGCCTGTCCTCAACCTCTGCTACTACCAAATAGTAAACAAAAAAACCACAGCCCCTGTGTTTTATTTGCTTGTAGATAGAAAAATAAACATCTCCACGAAGTTGGATACCCATTGGATTACTGAAAAATATCCTCAAGAAACGGACTGGTGCAAGTCCAGCAGGGCTGAAGAAGTCAGATCCAAACCCGGGTATGTAACCACTGTGATTATGTGAGGTTTTGACATAGAACAGATATAAATCCTATTTATAGCCTGTTTATTCTGTTTACCTAAAATACTTTTTTTTCATTACATTTTCCAACTGATCATACTGGTCTGAAGGAATGCTACTGATCTTCTTTGTTTTTTTTTTTTTAAGATTTTATTTATTTATTTGAGAGAGACAGAGACTGAAAGAACAAGCACAAATGGGGGGAGGGGAGAGGGAGAGGGAGAAGCAGACTCCCCGCTGAGCAGGGAAGCCCAACTCTGGGCTCGATCCCAGGACCTGGGGATCGTGACCTGAGCCGAAGTCAGACACTTAATCGACTGAGCCACCCAGATGCCTCTCTACTGATCTTTTTTAAAAGAAACTATTAAGTGTGGTGTTAACTATTGATTTAAAATGGAGAGATAATACTACTAATCATTTTAAAGAAATATATTTTTATTTCTAGTGTACCAAAATATATAAAATCTGGACTGAATAAAACATCTTACTAAGTTTCTTCTTCTTCTTTTTTTTATTGATTCAGTAGATTTTAACTTCCTACATTGGTGGAACAGATGGATTTGATTGTGGTAAATTATGTTTTTATTAGGGTGTTAAAATTACTTTAATGCTTTATTTAGGAGTTTTGATCTATTTTTTTTTTTAAATGAACTTCGTCTCTACAGCAGTCCTAGATTTTTATTCTGTGGAACAGTGGTCAGGAACATATTAGTAAATGAACTGCTCAAAGAACTTTGAGAAATTCCCTGTGCTACATCTGTTTTTTGTAGATTCAAAGTCATATCATACTGAAGGCTCTGAGCAGTCCTGCAGTAAATAAGACTCCTTACATTTATTTTATGCAACACTACTTATATTTACTTAAAAAAATGAAACTTTTTTCCTGTGATATTTATTAAAATATATAGGTCAGACTTCTGTGGAATACCAACTTCGGTACACATTGGTCTGTGGATTTCTTTTCTTATACTGACTTTGCCAGGTTTAGCACCGTAGCAACATTAGCTTTATAGGATCTGGACATGAGCAAAACTTTGTCAATATTTTCACCTATTTATATTAAAATAACACATTTTTTATTATTATAAAACTACTATATGTCCATTACAGAAAAGGAGGGAGGAAATACCAATAATTATAGAAACTATTTCAATAACCCCTATGTAATCCCAATATTAGAGATACCCCTAAGTAGCATTCTGGTCAATTATTATACATCTATGTCTATAAAGTATCTATCTAAATATTTATATATATTCAGGTATTTACCAAATTGGGATTATTTTGTATATAGTATACAGTTCCAGGTTGTATTCTTTTCCCCATGATTTATATCTTGAACGTTTTACCATGCTATTAAGTGTTCAAACATGGTTTTTAACAGCTGTATAACAGTTCAACTCATTTACTGAAATTATATTTGGTCATTTTCCATTTTGGAATTTAGATTATTCCAGAACTTTGCTAATCACACTAGTTGTGTTTAAAATATTTGCTTTACTGGGGCACCGGGGTGGCTCAGTCGTTAAGCGTCTGCCTTCGGCTCAGGTCATGGTCCCAGGGTCCTGGGATTGAGCCCCGCATCGGGCTCCCTGCTCCGCAGGAAGCCTGCCTCTCCCTCTCCCACTCCCCCTGTTCCCTCTCTCGCTGTGTCTCTCTCTGTCAAATAAATAAATAAAAGCTTTTTAAAAAATCTGTTTTACTTACCTCTTGGGCTACATTTCTGATTATAGGGTGGATTCCTTGAAGGGGAATGGAAACAAGCCAAAAGATTAGCATTTAGAGGGTTTTTTGATACATAGTAACAAATTATTCTCTAGAAATATTTTGTACATTTATACTCCCAGTCCCTGGAGATGAGTGTACCCATCTGAACTTCTGATGGACTCAATATCTTCTTCTTTTCCAAACATTATGTAGGCTCTCCACATGTTGACTGAAATCCTTTTCGGTACAGATTAAAGCATGTGTGGCAGAACAGCTTTTTCTCTCCTTTCTTTCCTTCCTGGAGCCCAATGTATATAGAGCTTTCAACGAGAGAGAGGCATATTTTCAAAATATTCCGGGGTAGGGGGAATTTAGGAAGATTTACCAGCTTAAAATTAGTAACTGCAGTTTAGAAGTCCATATATCTCCCAGACAGTCCTCGCAGAGGCTGGTCTGGTAAGGATCCTGCTCTCTCTCTTTCCCCATCTCTTTCTCCTTTCTCATCTCAGCCTTGGAATAAGTAGGGAAGCTGAATGGAGCAAGAGAAATGACTGGAAACTTGAGCTGAAGACTGGGCACAGAGGACTTATGGTGGGCAGTTGAGGGGAACAGGACAAAGGAGCTGGGAAAGAAGAGGGAGAAGACCCAGGAAGAAAGTTTGCTGCTGATTGCAGGCGCATGCTTAGGATAAACCTTGAGAATATAGGACTAAAGCCCTGTGCTCATGGATGGAGTTTGGAAACAGGTTGAATACCAAAAGTTCAAAATCTCTGCCTGAGTTAGAATCTATCACACACACTTGTAATAAGAAATGATTAGTCTTTCTCTGGGATTATGAGTATGTGTTGGATTGGGTAACATGAAGGCTGTTCTCTTGTTGTGCATTGCCCTACAATGTTTGAATATCATCAGGTCATAGAACTGAGTGAATGGCATTGGTTAACCATGGCTGCTAAACTGTTAGAAAAATAATTTCAAGAAGCAGAAGTAGACCCTGAGAAAGTGATAATGGTACTTAAAATGTGTTCTGAGGGGAAGAGGATGCTGTGCTCTCATTTCTAAAGATTAAGTTTATAATTTAAAACTGATGCTTCCATTGCAGAGTCAGGATTATTCTGTGTTGTGAAAGATGCCAGGGAATGATAGCTCGTAGCATGGTGGGGGATGTGTGCTGGTGAGGACAAGTCCATATTGATTAACATATTTTGGAGGAAAACATTAGATCGATGGATAATATGACAAATCCAAACAGAATGGGATTTGCTGGTTTCATATCCAGAATCCTGGGCTTTGGGCCTATGATGGGCAACAGGACAAGCAATCACATCCCTGTGGGATCACATCCATGTCTTTCTACGAAGTCCAGGAAGCCAAGGGTATTTATGAGGTGCAGAAAGGCAGGGCAGAAATAAGGAGGAATTTAAACTATGGAACAAATACATTAGAGAGACAAAGGACACTTACGGCAGGCAGAATCTAAAGGTGATGCCTGAGTTGAAAGCTGTGAAAGCAATAGCTCAGTGCATTACTAGGTGTTGGTCTTAGAGTCTTTGGATGGGTAGAGAGGGCTGAGTAAATGCATGCCAGATTTCTGACTATCAGGGGATGAGCAAAAAATTCTAACTATCTAATGAGATTGCAAAAAGCTTTCTGTAAAGCAATAATAAAGACCCTGAAAATAGGGCCTGGTTCAGCCAAGCACAGAGTCAAGCTTGACTCATGACTCTGCTTGCATAACCAGCCTGAGAGCTGCCTGGAGTTCTTTTTGCTGATGTGTAATGGAAGAGGCAGAAGAGGAAGGCAGAGCCAGGGAGAATTATGAGACTCAGGATGGAACAGCTGAGACTGCATCTTGGACCCTAGCTCATGTCTTGGAGGGTGATGAACAAGCTGACAGGCTGAACAGGTGGTTCTTCTCTTCTAAGGACAGAGAGCCCTGAGAGGCAGCAAACCTCATGATGCCCCGGGGAGGATGAGGTGGAAAGGACACCTCGACTTTTGTTACTGTTGAAAACTCGATGGTCAGGAGATCACAAACTTTACTTTTCCTGGAGGGACTTCACTTTCATTGAAGTTAAACAAAATGTCTTAATAGCCAGTTGGATGATTTTGGTAGAAAGATGTTGGACATTTGAGTCAGAGTCTTGCCCGACTCATTATTTTTTTTCTCTCTTTTTTAAAATTTTTATTGTTATGTTAATCACCATATATTACATAATTTGTTTTGGTGTAGTGTTCCATGATTCATTGTTTGTTCATAACACCCAGTGCTCCACGCAGAATGTGCCCTCTTTAATACCCATCACCAGGCTAACCCATCCCCCTACCCTCCTCCCCTCCAGAAACCTCAGTTTGTTTTTCAGAGTCCATCATCTCTCCTGGTTCGTCTCCCCCTCTGACTTACTCCCCTTCATTCTTCCTCTCCTGCTATCTTCTTCTTTTTCTTTTTTCTTAAAATATGTTGCGTTATTTGTTTCAGAAGTACAGGTCTGTGATTCAACAGTCTTGCACAATTCACAGCACTCGCCATAGCACATACCCTCCCCAATGTCTATCACCCAGCCACCCCATCCCTCCCACCCCCCCACCACTCCAGCAACCCTCAGTTTGTTCCTGAGATTAAGAATTCCTCATATCAGTGAGGTCATGTGATACATGTCTGTCTCTGATTGACTTATTTCGCTCAGCATAACACCCTCCAGTTCCATCCATGTCGTTGCAAATGGCAAGATCTCATTCCTTTTGATGGCTGCATAATATGCCATTGTGTATATATACCACCTCTTCTTTATCCATTCATCCGTCGATTGCCCGACTCATTATTGATCCCACAGCCCCTCTGACCTTTGGAGATCCCATGGTCCCCCTGAAGGATTTGGCAGTGCTCACTCCAAAGAATCACATGTGTTATATTTGTCATTTTTTAGTCTTCTTCAGTCTTTCCTTCGTGTTATGACCTTGACACTTTTGATGACTACAGCCAGTTACTTTCTATATCCTCAATTTGAATGTCTCCGCTATTTCCACATCTTGAGTTTCAGGTTAGACATTTTGGCCAGAGTATAGCAGAAGCAACTCAGAATTCTTCATTCTATTGGATGTCATGTGATTTCAACTTCTCCCATTACAAATGATGTTCACGCCCATTACTTGGTTAAGGTGATGTCTGCCAAGCAGTTTCTTTTGTAAAGATCTCTCATTTAGCTCCCCTGTAATACGACCCTCCAATGCTATTTTAATTTAGTGCACCCATCTTATAACACCATAAACTCACTTTTTCCAAATGTGGTAGTGATAGCATACCTCAGGTCACTGGCCTGGTTTTATTTGTATTGGCATAGTTCTCATATCACATTAGCCTTTTTTATTTGATTATTTAGAGTACTTCTCTTCGCTTTTTTCGACGGGGGGGTAAGGAAAATGGGATGGCAGAAGCAGATGGGAGAGGAAGGGCTGTGTCTGCATCCGCCGTCATGAACCAAGCTTGCACCCAAGCCTGGGTGCCAAGTGGGTGAGCGCTGGCTGGTGGGTCACCCTTGCCTGTCCCCCCAACACGTGGAACTGGTGGACGAGTGTGCTTAGCTCCAGCGGTTGTACAATGGAAAGAACAGATGGATGGCAGAGAACCTGGGGAGTTGGGCCTGAGCTCTGTCATTAATTTGTTGCGTGATGCTGAGCAATCCTCTTCTTCCCTGGAGCTCCGTTTTCATGTCATGGAAATGAACAGAGACAATTTCTTTCAACACAGCAAAAGAAAAAAGGAATGTGTCAGGACCGTGAGATTCTGAGATGAGAAAAAGGTGCAAGAGTAACACAAGTGGAGTAAAACAGAAACAGATAATCCTCAAGGAAACTTTGGCCCCTTTGGGTTCACAGAGAGTCTTTACCTCATAAACATACCTTCCTATGCCTCACCTGTCCACAAAGATCCACCACTGCAACCACATTCACCCTTTATGACTCTGTCCCCGCTCCCCGCCGCCCCATCCAAGGAAGGGTCCTCCTGCCCTCTCATCCTTGATCCTCGATGCCTGGTAAGCTAATCTTGCATATTCCAGAAACTCTGAAAAGGTTAAAACTCCCTCATCTATACTACTTACTATTTCAGCTCAGAACATGCTTAGGAGGAGGTTCACCCTCAGAGAAGTAGTAAGGAGATAGAAAAACAGCCTAGAGTTTTTAAAGTAAGAAAAGAGAGTGGAAAGGAGAATTATTGTCGATAGAAGCCCCCATTCTTCCTTCTGGGCTTCACTGGAGGCCAGAGGGGCTGGAGCTTTTGCTCCTGACTCAGTAAGATCTATAGATGTGGCTTGTAGAGCTCCTAGGCTCAGGCAATTCACAGAGCTGGGTGAAAAGAAATTACAAAACCACTTAAAAATCTTTTAGTCTTGTGAAAATGTACTTTTTTTTTTCCTTTTAAAGGCTCAAATTCTTTCTTAGCTGTTGGTTCTGACCCAGCTTTCTCACTGAAGTGCTATCGGAGACATTTTGCACGATTGGAGGTTGCTAGTTCCAAAAGGCTTCTGAAAATTATTACCAAGGGGCTATCGGGTAAAGAAGCATAAAGGAGAAGGAAGGAGGTTGTTTTGCATTAGAATAAAAAAGTGCAGATTAAAAAGCTGAGCTGCCTTCTAGGAATGGAAAGAATGAGTCATGGGCATGGCTTTCCAGGGGCATTAGGATCACTGTGCCCTTACATGCTCACAAAACTTCTCTTTCTATTTCAGGTGGGAGGGGCAAGGAGAAAATATTTCCTTTAGGCAAATGACCTAAAAGCCACAAACCAAATCTGCTCTTTCCTTGAGCTTCCAATGCCAAGCGAGACAAATTGACAAATTGACTACTCTGGTGGCAGAAGGCAGCAAGCAGTTTAGGAAGGCTGGCTAGAGAGACCATTGCTATCTAAAGCCCCAAAGCAGCTTTGCTAGCCATCCATGTGGTTCACTCTGTTCCAGGGACATGTTCTCACCTTAGGGCAAACTGGGGACTCAGCTTAGGGGGGCGGGGGAGTGAGGCAGGGTTGACGTCTTTACATTTCAAAGATTATTTGAAACCTCTTTCTTTCTGTGTCAGGAGACTCAAAGAATATCTAAGGGAGAACAAAACAAGACAAAACAAAAACAAAAATGAAAGCCTAAAGTTAAATTCTTTTCCATTAGGAATTTAAACATCTCGATAGAGAGATAAAATAAATCTGCCATCATTACAAGATCCAAAGAAAGCTACTCTTAACATTATCAAATATTTTCTTCCTTTTTCAGTCCCTATTTTTAAAAACATAGCTTCATGTTGTGCTGAATCGATTAATCAAATCATTCAACAACTTAAAAAACTTTTTAGTTTGAAATAATTATAGATTCACAGGAAGTTATTAAAAAAATGTACAGGGAATTCTTGTGCACCCTTCACCTAGTTTTCCCGAATGGTGACATCTTGCGTAATTATAGTAAATATCGCAGCCAGGAAACAGACATTGGTTCAAGCCACAGAGCTCTGCTCAGATTTCACCAGTTTTATATGCACTCCTGTGTGTGTGTGTGTGTGTGTGTGTGTGTGTGTGTGTGTGTGTGTACAGTTCTATGCCATTGCCTCACAGGTGTAGATCTGTGTATCTTGATTGTGATTGAGATACAGAACTGCTCCACCACAAAGCTTCCCTCATCCTACCCCTTTATAGCCACCTGCACCCTAAAAACATACCATGATTTTGTACACTTTCTATATGCCAGCCCTGTTCTGGGCACCCGGAATGCAGCAGTGAACATACACAAATCCCTGCTCTATTGAGAAGAGACAGAAAATAAAAAAAATTTAAAATAAACATATATGTTAGGTGATGAGTGAAAAAAGGGAGACCCAATAGATACTGGAGATTTCTTTTTTTTTTTTAATTTAATTTTATTATGTTACGTTAGTCACCATACAGTACATCATTAGTTTTTGATGTGGTACTCCACGATCCATTGTTTGTGTGTAACACCCAGTGCTCCATGCAGGACGTGCCCGCCTTAATACCCATCACCGGGCTAACCCATCCCCCCACCCTGGAGGTTTCATATTAATGAATTGCCAGAACAGGAAGATTAGTACTATCGTGATAAAGATCACTAAGTGGTTGCCTCTGTGGGAGTATATTGGCTACAAAGGAGCATGGGGCACAAAAGGAGTTTCTGGAAATGTTTTATATCTTGTTTGGGTGCAGATTATATGGGTATATATGTCAAGACTCACAGCACTGAACATTCAAATCTGTACATTTTACTGTATAAAAGTTATATCTCATTTTTAAAAAGTAACGTGCAGTGATGGAAAATATTGGGCTAATATTAATCCTCAAGCCACTGAGCATATCAGGTTAGAATGCTCAAGGTAATCAGTTATAGGCAAATGATTAGTCTTTTGGTAAATATTTCTATTCTAGATTCCAAAGGCTACAACTTATCTTTCAAGGGTGTCTTGATTTTGACCATGAAAAGCAAGATGATACAGTTTTTGCAATGTAGTCCCCAAGCAAATGCACATTTAAAATGACAGTCTGGATGATTCCACTCATGAATGGACTTGCATTTTGACCTTAATTCTCCTTATAGGATGCTTTTTATTACCACGTTCCTCCAGCTGTGGATTAAAGGATTTAGCACCGTTGAAAATGCTGTAGAATTTGAGTTTATGTCATTTTAGTTCAGAAAACGTAGGCAGCTGGCTTTGACATGTACAAAAATCAGCAGCATGCAATCAAACACGCTAAGAAAGTTCAGAGGAGACATGAAGGTAAAGAAAGGTTTCTTTAGTATTTGGTGGGTCTCAGGGTCAGGACAATGGTGATAAATTAATATATTCCTTCTTCATTTATCCATTCCTTCATCGACTACTTACTGTGAATTTACGTGTCTGGGTTTTCTAGGAGCTGGTGATAGATCAGTGAGTGAAACAGACTCAATCTTTTTCCTCATGGTGCTTACACTCTACTGGGAAGAGATTTAATAAACATAATAGTAAGAAAATGATATGTTAATTTTAAGGGGTGTTCAAAGATGATCTGTCTATAGAAAAAAAGGAAAGTAGGAAGATTAGTAGTGTGGAGGATAGGGAGATCTTGGTTGTCACAGTGATAAACCAGTATTTGAGCAGATCTTTGAAGGAGATGTCAAATGAACCATGTGGGGATTTGGAGAAGAGGGTCCCGGTCAAGAGAGCAGCCCAGGCCAAAATCTGAGGTAGAAAGGGCCAAGCATGGTCAGGGAATAGCAGGTCCTGAGAGAGTGACGGATATGAGGTCAAGTCCTGAGGGTGGCTGAGTGTGTGCAGAACCATCCAAGATGAGAATCAAGAACTCAGTAAAGAATTTGCTGATGAGTGTCAAGTCAATGCATAATTAAGCCACATCAGTTTCACCTCCCAGATTTCAAATTCATTTCCTTTTCTCCATGGCCACTCCCCTTGCCTAAGTCCAACCTGCTTTCAGTTCTCTCCAAGAAGGGCCACACCTCTGACCTGGTTGGCCCTATATCTACTCCTGTACCCAACAATCCTTTCTCCATACTGTAGCCAGGCACATATAATCATGTCCTTTTTGGTTGTGAGAGACTAAAATTTTTTTATGGCTTATAAATTTTGATTTCACTCACCTATCCAGGCTTCTCTGGTAGCACATAGCCCTGTGATACCTCCTCCCACAGCTAGAGCTCTACAAGAGACACTTCTCTTTCCCAGAGATCAGGTTCTTGTTCAATTCTCCACCCCCCAGGACACCCTCTCCACATACATCATATTAACTCCTCCTTATATTTTATATATCTGCTCACCGGCCCATTTTTCAGGAAAAACTTCCCTGCTGCCCATCACGTGTATGTGCAGTTTGCATATTATGGCTATTTTGCTGACTGTGATTGTGCTAGATCATTAATTTAAGGTTTACAGAGGCACTTTCATGAGTTTCTGTTCTTAGAAAATTTGGGGAGCTAAAACTGATTCTGCTAATTCAAAAATAGTATTTGAATATTATGCTAAAATGTTTTGTTTTTGGAGGGCCCCCACTTTTAGACACATCTCTTATAGAAGAACTATGGCAAAGAATTTGCAGAAGTTGTTGGTTACTAATTCCAAAGGTTTTTGAGAAGTACTCTTTAATGCCAAGGAACTTTAAACCAGGGATAGTCAGAAAGATCCATATGACAAAGGGAAGGGAGTTGCATCACATTTCTTCAAAAAGTAAATAGAAAACCCAAAGGCCTTTACAACTGGAAAGAACTAGTCAGGGTGCTTTCATGATTTGAGGAATCGTATGCCTCTACAAACCTAACAAGCTTCCCTCTGGGTTTCAGGTGGGTAGGACCAAAAGACGGAGAGGCTTGAGATAGAGGGAAATACTAAAGATTTTCCTAGAGAATAAAGGTAGCTAGAAAAGCAAACCAAATACATTTTTTCAATTAGCTCTAAGTACTTAAGCTAGGAAAATTTACCCCGGCAGCGACAGAAGGCTGGCTTTGAAAGCTGTCCAGAGATGCAATTGCTGACAGACAGCTTGAAGTGCTTTTCCTGATTCTCTGTGGTGGCAAAGCTATCATCTTGGTGCAGAACAGGTCATGGCAGGTGAGGGAGTTGAGGTTGGTGCCTTGAAGCTTCAAGAGTTAATCTTCGTGACCATTCTTTGAGGGTCTCCTCCCTGTGGTTATAGCCTGAGCCAAGCTTTTAAAGGAAAAAGCAGATAAACAAACACAAAAGGAGACCCATTTTTTCCCCTTCTTCTGTTATGATAGTGAAACAAAAGATTGGAAAGAAGAAAAAAAACCCCACTTATTGTTCTATTCCTATTAGTTACCAAATTTCCATATACCCTCCTCCAGTGATCATAGTTGCAAGCAGTAGAGGAAAAATTCAGCTAAGGCAAGCAGAAAATACATTTATTAAAGGGGACTAAATAGCTCACAGAATCTCTGAAGTCAGTTGACAGCATTATGAAAAATGGTCAAAAATCCTTCTGCAGAAGCGGTCCCTGGCGGACACCCCTGCAGTCTTTCCTGGGTCTGGAGAATGTAGTGTGTGCTGCAGATACACCTAGTGCACCGTTACCACTGCTGATTCTAGAAACCACATTTGCTCTGCCTCTGGTGCCGGCCTCACAATGTTTAGCTCTGGGCAGTTCCTCCCTTTTTTGTATCATTGATTCCTTGTCCCAAATCTGGCACAAAAGCCCCTGAGTGACAGAGCCTGGATCACATCCTGTGCTCTTGCTGCAAGGGATGCTGAGAACATTTTAGCCTCTTTTGGCGGCGGCGGGGGGGACAATACCCCAAACACAGAAGGAAGGTTCAGACACTGGTTGAAAAAACAATCGTGACAGGTAATTGCTTACGTTTCACAGCTTCGGCTGCCCAAATGAACGTATCACCTTCTTCCCGTGTTTACTCCGTTCTTCCTCCAGAATGTCAAAGTCCTGCATGGGTAGTCTGCTACCTGTGTACTAATGTGAAAAATGCGACATCATAAACACACCCTGTGTAAAGCGGTAGGGGAAAGGAGACGAAAGAAGATTAGCAACAGCCAGGAGGAGAATAAGTGAAGACGCTGTACTCCATTTTGTGACTGGTGTGTGGTCACAGGGTGACTTCTGTCCACCTCCCATCCCATGACCCCTCCCCCTCCCCCAGCTGCACAGCTCATTCGCGTTCTTCACTCAAAGGGTCGTCCGGTTTTCCTTCTGAGAAAGCAGAAATGTTGAGAGTGGGCATTAAGTATGTGGAAACATATCATGTACCTCAGAGTTACCTGTTAAATTTCTGTTTTTCTCTTTTTCATTGCGTTGACAGTATATTTTTCAGGGCCACGTTTTCTCAGCCAGTGCCAATACATTACATTCTAGCGGGCCGCCTGGAGACTACAGGCATTCCTAATTAGTAGGTGCTTACAAAGGATATTCTGGATGCACAGGAGAGAGGAAAGGACTGTTGATGTAGGGCAACATAAAGGAAATGCTACACTGCAGCCTTTAACAGGAAACTTATTTTTAAAGCTGGGCACTGAGAAATATTTGAGAATAAAAATCTGATTCAGTATTTAATAACCATAAAGGCATCCTTAAAGTTTGTAAAACAAGGCCTTTGGGGACATCTAGGTATGAAAGGTTGCCCTGTTTCTCTGGTGGATCATAACATTCAATCTCCACAGGGCTTTAGGGTAATTAGGCACCATGGATAGCGGTACTTAAATGCATGTGTGGAATCTTAGAACATCTATGAACACACATGTCTTTTAGTCAAAAAGAAATCTTGATTTATCTATTTTCTCTGTGCCTATAAAGGCAAAAAAAGGGTTTTGGTGGATTTTTAATCTTCTTTTTTTTTTTTTTAAGATTTTATTTATTTATTTGACAGAGAGA
>NW_027397074.1:80124669-80170019 GCF_003265705.2 Callorhinus ursinus
GGCCTCCCACTGAGCAGGGAGCCCGATGCGGGGCCCGATGCGGGGCCCGATCCCAGGACCCCGGGATCATGACCTGAGCCGAAGGCAGACACTCAACGACTGAGCCATCCAGGCGCCCCTGGATTTTTAATCTTAAAAGGGATGCAGTTAAGTGACTTTTGACATGACAGGTCTAACCATGAAAAATGCTACTCTCCAATTTACACTGGAGCCTGGATCTGACTGTTCTTCTGGCTCTGGAAGAAACAGCACCACATGCTGGTCACAGATTAGAGCAGTTTCTCGACCTTGTTGCTGTTGATGTTTTGAGCTGTATACTTTGTTGTAGGGGACTGTCCTGTCCATTGTGGAGTCTTTGGTAACACCCCTGGCCTCTACCCACCAGACAACCAAGTGTCCCCTAGCGGACAAAATCACCCCCCAGCGGAGAGCCACTGGGTTAGAGCGTATACAACAAAGCAACCCACAAGATATTGTTTCCCAGTGGAAGACATCCCGACTCTTCAACAATTTATTCTACCTGAGTAATGTGCTAATATGGTGAGACTTGTGAATCCTCAAGCATTAGACCATTTCCTTATTTCTTTTTCTCAACAATACAAGTAAAATTATGAGATTTGAGTTCTTATAAGCGAGGCAGGAAGCACTTTTCACAGGTTAACTAATTTGGTGCTCAGTGTTACCCTTGGGGGAAGGCACCTTTATTAGCCCTATTTCATAGAAGAGACACCGGAGCCACAGAGAGGTTAAGAAACATCTTTAAGGCTACACTGCTAGTAGGGGATAAAGCCAAGATTTTGAAAATCGAGTTTTAAAACATATTACTTTCTTTTGAATTACTTGTGCCCGGCAAAACTTTCCCAACAGTACAAAAGGGTACATTATAAACTATAAATCTCTTCACACATCTACTGCAGTCTTTTTTCAAGGCACACACAGTGTGTATGTGTGTATGTATAGTCCCCTTAAACATAATTGGTAGTAAACCATACAAACTACTTTAGATCTTGCTTTTTTTTACTCTACAACATATCACAGAAACCATTTTGTGCCATTAATATAGAGAGGGTACATAAAACCTCACCATTTTCCCTTCCCTCAATCATTCTGAAATGATATTTTACTATGAACTTCTGAAAGATAGAAACTTTTTAAATTTATAACCAAAATACTATCATTACACTTAAAAAATTTAAAAAAATTCCTAAATATCATTATTCACTAAATGTTCTAATGACTACTTTTCTCCTACTTGCACCCTGATTTTATATATATGTATTATTTAGAGAGAGTGCATGGAGGGGGGAGGTGCAGAGGGAAAGGGAGAAAGAGAAAATCTCAAGCAGATTCCTCACTGAGCCTGGAGCCCGATGCACGGCTTGATCTCACGACCCATGAGATCACGACCTGAGCTGAAACCATGAGCCGGATGCTTAACCAACCGAGCCACCCAGGTGCTCCTTGCATCCTGATTTTTAAAAATATTCTTTGTACTATGCATTTGCTACATCAGGAGCAAACCAAATTAAAAAGAAATGAAATTAGAAACATACTGAATCTCCAGTCTGGATCACATTCGGTGGTCTGACCTGTTGAAGCTGAAGATCATGTGCTACTCCTGGTCCTTCTTGTGAGAAGACACTAAGCAGCCTCTACTTTACACTATTACCTTGTTGTTTGTTAAATCTTTAAAAAAATGAGTTTTATGTTTATCTTCAATTTTACCATTTCTAGCACTTTTTACATCTTTCTGTGTATCCAAATTCTGTCTGGTATCAAGTTCCCTTTGTCTATGAAAACTTCATGAACATTTTTTGTAGTGTGGATTTTCTGGCAGTAAATTCTATTTTTGTTTGTCTGATGAACTCCTATTTCTCCTTCATCTTTGGGAGATATTTTCTCTGGGTATAGAAATTTGAGTCGACAATTATTCTTTTTTATCAGCACTTTATAATTATCACTCAGCTGCCTTCCAGCCTGCATAGTTTTATTTTTTTATTTGTTCTTTTTAAGATTTTATTTTAAGTAATCTCTATACCCAGCGTAGGGCTTGAACTTACAACCCCGAGATCAAGAGTCACAGTCCACCGACTGAGTCAGCCAGGTGTCCCCAGCCTGCATATTTTTAAAGACACATCTTTTAATTCAATTTTTGTTCTTCTGCATATAACATATGTTTTTCTTGTCACTTCCAAGATTTTCACCTTTTTCTTTAAAGCAGTTAGAATATGATATCTCTAGTTATTTTTATTTGTTTGCTTGTTTTTATAGTCATCCTCCTTAGTGTTCTCTGAACTTCTCATATCTGTGGTTGGATGTACTTCATGATTTATGGAAAATCTCCTGTCATTATCATTTTAGATATTTATTCTTTGTTCTTTTATTTCTGTTCTCCTTCTGGGATTCCATTTGTGTATATGTTAGTTTGATTTGTACCCTCCTATGAGCAGCCACTGCATGGTTGGCCATTTATCCTAATGAAATGAACATTTATTCTCACACAAAAACCTACATGTGAGTGTTTACAACAGCTTTATTTATAATACCACCATCCAGAAACAATCTGGATGTTCTTCAAAATGTGGGTGATTAAGTAAAAGGTGGTACATACACATCATAGAATACTCATCAACAAGAAAAAGGAATAAACAATTGATAGATACAACCTGGATGAATCTCTAGAGAATTATGCTAAGTGAAAAAGCCAGTCCTAGAAGAAATATACTATATGATTCCATTTATATGTAATTCTTGAACTGCCAAAATTCTAGATATGGAGAACAGATAGTGATTACCAGAGGTCGAGGAGAGGGTGAGGGCTGCACAGAAGTAGTGTGGCTATAAAAGGACAATATGAGGGATTCTTGTGGTAATGGAACATTCATAACTATATCAATGTCAATATCTTGTGATATTATATCACATTGTCATATGATTAAAATTTAATATGTATATAATTATATCCCATTATATATCATGTTATCTTATGACATGGTAGTATAGCTTTGCAGGATGTTACTTACCATGGGGGAAACTGGGCAAAGGTAGAAGGATACATCTGTGTTATTTCTTAAAACAGCATGTATATCCGCAATGATCTTAAACTACAATGTTTAATTAAAAATAAAATTTGAATCCATCCACAATGTATACACATATGAAGTCATGTGCACTTTAAATATTTTGCAATTTTATTTGTCAGTTATATGTTTATAAACCTAAAAAAAAGTTTGAAGAAGGGTAGAAGTTTCACCCTTCTATGTTAAGGATCTTGGATGATCTTAATTCTTTTCCTTTTTTTTTCAGTAGCTGCTAATACTTCCTTTATCAACTCTCTGTACATTTAGATTTTTAAATCTATCTATGTGATGCTAATTTTGGAGCTTAAATAGTACCATGAGGAATGTGCTAGGATGCCCATCAGACTTGCAGTGGTCACAGAAGCCCACTGGGCACTACATGTACAGGAGGGGAGGGAAGCACATCTCTTCTGTCTCCAGAAGGAGAAGTAAGGGCATGTGGTGCCAAAAGGCAAGAATTGGTGTTTCCACCAGATTTAGATGCAGCCCCAGTCGCTGCTCCCTGGATTGGGGCCTTGAAGGCTGAAGTCTGGTTTGGGCTCCAGGAGGACATCCTCCAACCTCAAAAGGCTGGCTTCTCTGGCTGTTTGGAATGGCCTAAGGCTGTAATGAAGATGTGGGAGGCAGAGGGATGGAGAAGAGCCTTCCACAGCGAGAAGGACAGGGTGGAGGCCCTGTCCTGTGCATTGGGAGTGGTGGCAGCAATTAACATCGTCAGGCAGGAGGCTCCTGCGGGGATGTGTCAGCCCTCCCCTGTAACTGCAGCTGCTGCCAAAGCTCATTAGGTCTGTGTGTGAGCTGTTTCTGAGCTCTTGTCAACGTCTTCCCAGTAGTGTCCCTAGCAATGGCAACTAGTCCCCAGGAACTGAGGAGCCCCGGGGGCTCAAGGAATTTGGGGTGTCTCTTTTATGTGGTCCATCCCTGTGCTGGAGGGAGAGCTCTTGAGACCAGTCTAAACCTAGAGGAAAACAGACACATCTCCTTTGTCAGCACTGATGAACATCTGAGTGGCATCCATAGCCTGTGGGAGTGTGGCCTTGGCAGGGACAGAGACAGAAATGATGTGACTTGTTAGGGACTTGGATCAGGGGCATGAAGCATGACTGGTGAAATCTTCTCATCTTAAGTATTATAGCAAATGTGGTAAAGTGATTGTGCTCTGCAGGAGCATGAGACTTGGGTATAATTTTACAACAGGCTTCTCAATTCCAAAGCTCAGTTCTGACAATAGAGAGAGAAAGACATTTAGGGAAGAAACCCAGAAATATGAAGTCTTTCAGTAGGTATTGATTGATACTGGTTAGCAGGATGTGGGAGTATTCTATTACATTTCCAGGAAGGATACATTATCATTTGCTTTAAATCCTCTTATCTCAATTATTTCCTTAGGGTTTGATAATCACGATATTATGAATTTTCTTTTAGGAATAGATAAATGAAGATATAAGGCAATTAAGGGCTTATTCAAAGACCCTTGACACTCAGAGAATGAACTGGAGGCAGGATTCAGGTGTCCTAACTCATCCCAGGGTTGGTTTTTCTTGAACTGGCTGTGGGGATTGCACCGTGGAGACTTGCCAGACAGAGGGAATTATATTGCCATGAAAATCCTAGTCTTAGCCACAGGGAACAAGAAGTAAAAAGAAGAATTTACATGAGACCATAACACAATATGTCACCAAAAGTGAATGTCAGGTTCATACATGTTTGAGAAACTGGGTCTCGGTAATTAGTCTCAGATTAAGTGAAAAGTCAGGTAACCAAATCAGGCTAGAAGTTAAGATCACAAAGAGAATAAAGCAATTGTTCTTTCAGGATGTCAAGCCCATCTTTGAGATACCAACCACCCAAGGCACCTGTAGATTCTCTGTTTTCATGCATTAGGATGATGGAAGTATTCCTGCTCAGGATGGATGTTCTTAGTGTCTACATCAACCAGCTCTTCAGTCACAAGTCAGAGAAATCTCTCCCTAAATGAAAGTGCCATTTCCATGGAAAGGTCAACTTGTCGAAGGTATGGCTCTGAGTTATTGTGAGCAGCATGAAAGAGACCTATCTGCAGGTTATGGGATCAATCTTCATGTGTTCTGCTTCTGTATTTGGAACTTTCACTTGTCCAAGCCAAGACTGCTTAGCTCCCCAACACACAAGGTCATGTGGGTTCCAGGGAAATGGATGGATTTTCTTTATTTAAATAAAAAACTGGGTGTTATACAAAAACAATGAATCATGGAACACTACATCAAAAACTAATGATGTACTGTATAGTGACTAACGTAACATAAAATAAAATTAAATTAAAAAAAACTATAACAGACTGAAGTTGAGCTTTCTAATTAGTTGTATTAAGTTAAATAAAATGTGTTGTATTAGGAATATGAACACTTGTTTTTTGTTTGCATATGTCTGTCCTAGAGAGAAAGCATTTTGGTTCTATTTGCTGTTTGTATTAATAACTGGATAATGACAGAAGGCACATGGAGGTACTTTAACTGGGGTCAAAGGTTCTATTTTAACAATGAAGCGTTGTCTGCATCCATGCCTGAGACCTGATTTTCCCTAATTTCAGTGTCGTTCCTGATCCCTCCTCTATCTGTAAGGGTCTCAGTTATCAACTGCTATGTGACCCATTTTAAAGGCACAAAAAGGTTAGGTAATTTATATTTTAAAAGTCCCATTTAGAATAATCACATATGCAAAATTCACAAAGAGGACAATTTCAACAGAAAAGGGATAAATTACTATTACTGGAGTTTCAAGCATTCATGATAGGGCAAGCAAGAGAAAATTTGTAACAGAATATTTCAGTGGCACCTTCATATTGTATCACTTTGTGTTCTATTTGTTATGGTTCCAGTACCCATCCTATATCCATCACAATTCACAGAACCTAAGAATCTGAAAATCTTTCCTGCATGGTGCTCAGGTCTAAGGAGATGAACTACACAGGTGTATCATTTTTAAATGCTATGTTCTGAATAGGCAGCATAAATTGTTGAGTTGTGAGTAAACAATTCTCAAAATATACATAGAAAGGTGTGGCTTGAGGATTGTTGAGTATGAGGAAGATATGACCCAAGATGTAAAACAGGATTTTATTATTATTTATTTGTTAATTATTATGTATTAATGGAACAGTAAGTACCTACAAAAAGAGCAGCTGGGGTTGAGACAAATACTGAGAAGAAAACACAAAACAGTGTTGTACAGGAGGAGCTATCCACACTGGTTCTTAGCTGTGTTCATTGTTCATATCTGGCTTTATACAAGAGTTGTGTCCCTAGTCACATATGAGAAGGATTTGGGCATCTTGTTTCTACTGAAAAACAAATGGAGCAAATAATCTCAAAAGTGTGTCTTACCTGTTGACATCAATGAATAGCACAAGTTTGGGGATAGTGTGATATCCCCCTAATCCACTAGAGTTGACTTCTCAACTCTATCTTTCTAACACTAACACCAAGCTATATTTTTCTAACACAAAAGATTTAGATCTGTAGCACACTATCTACCAATTATTGCATTGTGCATCTGAGGACAGACTAGGAATCCAGTTCTATTTAGCTGAAAGCTGATCCAAAATAATGCAGAAATAGTGTTCACTGTAGGTCTTAAAAATCACCTGACCGACCCATATTTCCTCCTTCATTTGGCTTTTCAAATATAGATGCTATTTCTATTTTCTTAATCTCCCAGGAGTCCAAGAGGAAACTCTAGAAAACAGGCATATTTGGATATCAATAATTTTGAATTTAAATTATTTTAAAATCAAGGCAGTTGACTTTAGAAGTAAATATAGTTTTTTTTATTATGTTATGTTAATCACCATACATTACATCATTAGTTTTTGATGTACTATTCCATGATTCATTGTTTGCGTATAGCCTGGTGATAGAAGTAAATATACTTTTGATGGGTTAAAAATAATTAGTTGACATATCTTTGCAAAGCATTTAAGTATTAGCAGGATGCTTTAGTAAAACACTTTGCTCTAAAACATACCTGTAGGGTGCCTGGGTGGCTCAGTCGTTAAGCGTCTGCCTTCGGCTCAGGTCATGATCCCAGGGTCCTGGGATCGGGTCCCGCATCGGGCTCCCTGCTCAGCGGGAAGCCTGCTTCTCCCTCTCCCACTCCCCCTGCTTGTGTTCCTGCTCTCGCTGTGTCTCTCTGTCAAATAAATAAATAAAATCTTAAAAAAAAAATAAAAAAATGTCTGTTTCTAAAAAAAATAAAAAAAAAACATACCTGTAATAATAAATGATAAAATTCCCAAAAGAAAAGATCGAGCAGGTCCTCCTTAATGAGTATTTGGACACTTCTCTGTCTATGATGTTCCTAATTCTGTAGGCAGTTAGACATCCCAAAACTGTATGTGCATGAAAGTAGTCTGATTAAATTTGCATTTTAGGATGATTATTCTAGTGTTGAGCATAGGGCAGAGGGAATGTGAGGACAAAGTACATTTGTTTCTATGTCTCTCCAGGAGAGAAGCTCACGTTAGGGTACCTAGCACTGAATACTGCTGAAGTTCCATTACCAGTAACAGTTTATAAGCAACTTTCTAATAAATTATCTACATTTGACCTTAAATCTACTTGTGAGTTATGCAACATTATCACATTTCGTGTATAAAAGCTTAAGTCTCTAACCTAATCACATATCAGATATGTCATAAGAGAAGATTCATATCCAGACTCTCGAATTCCAGACCTGCCCATGAGACACTAGCCGTATTTATACTATACACCTGCCACATCTGAAAATTTCTCTCATTTTTTTTGTAACTTGTTTATTCTTTTTATCATGTTTGGTGTAGTAGATATATGTAAAGTTGTTCTTGAACTTTGAATCATGCTTGTCTTCATTGTCTATCTCTTGATCCCCCACTGTTACCTATAATCCTGTCTTGACCAGGAAACTATGGTAAGTTAAAAAGATATAAAGCTCCTAAAATCACACTGCATTATCTCCAGGTCTCCATGAAATCCCTAAGACTATCTTCTCATTTTAAAGGAATGGCTTGTCTCTTTTATGTAGAATAGATATAATGCATATTAGGATCAAGCCTGTCATCATGGTGCATGCATGATCAGAAGCATCTGGCTAAGGCTGACAGGTCTTATTAAATATGCATTCTTTTAAGAAGTTATATTTATGCTTCTTTAATTCAATAGTTTCTGCTATTTCTGTCTCCTTCTGCAGATTGACAGTCATATGTTTTTTAATGGACACAGATAACCACACTTGGGTGAGAGAGTTTATTCTCCTTGGCCTGTCCAGTGACTGGGACACACAGGTCTCCCTCTTCATCCTTTCCTTGATCATGTACATGGTGACAGTGCTGGGGAACTTCCTCATCGTTCTTCTCATCAGACTAGACAGCCGACTCCACACTCCCATGTACTCCTTTCTCACCAACCTCTCCCTCATTGATGTCTCTTATGCCACAGGCATCGTTCCTCAGATGCTGGTGCATTTTCTTGCAGCAGATAAAGCAGTCCCATTTGTGAGCTGTGCAGCCCAGTTATTTTTCTCCCTGGGCTTGGGTGGGATTGAGTTTGTTCTACTGGCTGTGATGGCCTATGACCACTATGTGGCTGTGTGTGACCCCCTGTGATACTCGGTCATCATGCAGGAAGGCCTCTGTACTAGGTTGGCCGTCACATCCTGGGTCAGTGGTTCTGTCAACTCTCTCATGCAGACTGTAATCACCTTTCAACTGCCCATGTGCTCAAACAAGGATATTGATCACATATCATGTGAAATCCTAGCTGTGATCAAGCTGGCCTGTGTAGACATCTCCTCCAATGAGATCGCAATCATGGTTTCTAGCATTGTTCTGCTGATGACACCTTTCTGCCTGGTTCTCCTGTCCTACATCCAGATCATCTCCACCATCCTAAAGATCCGGTCCACAGAGGGAAGAAAGAAAGCCTTCCACACCTGTGCCTCTCACCTCACAGTGGTTGTCCTGTGCTATAGCATGACCATTTTCACTTATATCCAGCCCCGCTGTCCTTCAGGAGAAGTTGATATCTGTCTTTTATGCCATTTTGATGCCTGTGCTGAACCCCATGATTTATAGTCTAAGGAATAAGGAAGTGAAGGGGGCCTGGCAGAAACTATTAGGGCAATTATCTGGAATAACATCAAAACTGGCAACTTGATGAATCCTGAGCATCACTTAGAGAAAGGAGCTTTGCCTGTGTTTTCTCCCACTTAACTCAGATATGGCAGGCATCACCTGCATTGCCCGGGCAACCAGGAAGGAGATGAAGACACATATACTGGTGATGCTGGGCAGGAGGCTGGAGGTTGGGTTGAAGTGTGGGGTGTGGATATATTCTTATGTCACAGTAGCATATTCAGTGGAGTTGAGCACTGCTGTAATTGGACTTCCTACCCTTACTCAATCTTCATTCATATGGCCTGAGAGTACAGCTTGCTGTTTTGATTTGTCACATTGTTTGTAATTGTGGACCTATTAATGGATCTTACTTTGGACCACTGCTTCTTACTCAGCCAAATTTTGTATGAAGTTACTGTGTTTCCACTGGGAAAAAAAGCATCTTCACATTTTGGACTCAAAATACTGCACAGCATATGTATCCACAACCAGTAACTGTGAGTCCCTGTTCTGAGGAGGGAGATGCTATCAAGGCTGTTACGGTGTGTTTGTGCTGGACCACTAACCATGCACATAGCATCTTGTCTGAGTGCTGGAGGTACCTCAAGAGAGGAACATCAACTGAAGGTCTTTCAGTGATAGGAATATAACTAAAGCTGTTTGTACAGGCTACTACTGGACAAGGAAAAGTCTTGTCTGGGGCACTACTTGATAGCATACAAGCAATCTGAGAGGAATTTTACTGCATATGTAAGAGGTACCATTTAAATATTAAAACTGTCCAATTTCTGAAAAATCCATAACCTCTTTTCTGAGACTTTAGAAACAATAAGCACATAAAATACGAACTAATATATAAAATATAAAAGATATAGTTAATCTGAGAAAGGTTAGGTTTCTAAGCCAAAGCCCCTGAAAGATCAGACAATTTCAATATGTATTTTGGGAATCAGGAGAGTTGGATCATCTGTGCAGTGTTTCCCTCTAGTCTCTGTCTGAACACCTTCTCCCATCCCTCCTCCCACACACAACAGGCCTCTGGCTGATCTTTGTAAATTAGGGAGGTGAAATATGTGAGAATGGACCTCATCTCTGAGAAAACACCTAAGTAAGGAGCAAAAAGGGGAAGAAATATTGTACAATGGGTGAGGAAGGGGAAAGAGGAGAAAGAATGGATAGTAGCTCATCTTCTCATCCCCTTGGAAAAATCTCAAAATCTTTTCTTCTGGTGTCTTGTGTAAGCCAGTGGATTTGTAGTTCTCCCCTTTCTGAACACATTATCACACATTCTCAGTGACAAGAGGTTGAAGTTTCATTTAATCCAAAGCCCATTTAATATTTTAATTTAAAATAATCCAGTTCTAAAATGTGTGATATAGGCAGATTGTCAAAAGATGTCAATGCTAGTGGGCTAAATTTCTCTTAGTGTTAATTCAAGAAATATTAATGGAGAGTCTAGTATGTGTTTGTAACATTGAATGGTTTTTGAGGCATAATAGTGAATATGAATCATTCCTGACCATAATATAACTACATAGCAGGGATGATAGATGATGAAGCAATTAAAATGCAGAATGATAAGTTTCTCAGGTCATGAGCCTTTGGGGTGATTGCAGAAGTCTTCCTGTATGAAAGAATCATAAAAGGTCCTTGTGGAGATCAGGAAAGTGAGAATGAGTTATTGAGATGACAACAACTCAAGCCAAGTAACAACTGGTGAAAGGTGCAGAACTGGAAGAGTGCACACGAATTCAAAAACGTCCTGAAGCTGGTTTACAGGGCAGAGAAAATTGAAAAATTAGTGAGGATGAAGGAGGCAGGTGAAGAAGGGTCGCATTACTGAGGGCACCAAATGCCAAACTATCTTTTAACTTAAACGGCATTATGGAGGTAGTAAGGATTTTTAAGCAGGCATATGGCTTGACAGAAACTTACATCTTAGAATTATTACTATCGAAACTGAGTCAGAGGAAGAAGAGATTAGAGGCCAGGAGACCAGCTGGCTGACTGCTCCCGTGATACTAGTGAGACGTTAGAGGAATCTGAGCTCAAGTAGTGGCAATGGGGAAAGAGAAAAATCAAGTCAAATCACATGGTTTAACAGACTTCAAAACTGGTGTAGAATGTGTTCAACCTTAATTGACTATCAGCTGAAAATAGACTGACACGTATATATATATGTGTGTGTGTGTGTGTGTGTGTGTGTACACGTACATACATATATACACATACCTCATGGTAGCAACAAATCAAAAACCTATAATAGATACAGAAAAAATAAAAGAGAAAGGAACCCAAACATATCACTGAAGAAAATCATCAAACCACAAGGAAGGTGAGACTGAAAGAATAAAAAAGGAGCAGAGAAGACCTACATGAACGAGAAAATAATTAACACAGTGGTGACATATACATATATGTCAATAATTATTTTACATATAAATGGACTAAATGTTCCAATCAAAGGACATAAGGTAGCTGAATGGATTAAAAATCAAGACCCACCTTTATGCTGCCTACAAGAGACTCACTTTAGATCTAAAGACACATGCAGTGGTGTTGAGGTGGCTCAGCCAGTTAAGCATCTGCCTTTGGCTCAGGTCATGATCCCAGGGTCCTGGGATCCAGCCCCACATCGGGCTCCCTGCTCAGCGGGAAGCCTGCTTCTCCCTCTCCCTCTGCCTATTGCTTCCCCTGCTTGTGCTCTCTCTCTCCCTCAAATAAATAAATAAAATCTAAAAAGAAAAATAAAGACACATGCAGACTGAAGGTGAAGGGATAGAAAAAGATTCCGTGCAAATGGAAATGAAAAGAAAGCTGAAGTAGTAATAGATTTTAAAATAGATTTTAAAACAAAGACTGTAACAAAAGACAAAGAAGGGCATTAAATAATAATAAAGGTGTCAATCCAAGAAGAGAATGTAACATTTGTAAATATTTATGCTCTCAACATAAGAGCACTTAAATATATAAAACAAATATTAATAGATATAAAGGGAAAATTGACATTTATACAATAATAGTAGGAGACTTTAATACCCACTTATGTCAATGGATAGGTCATCCAGACAGAATATCAATAAGGAGGGGGGCGGAGCAAGATGGCGGAGGAGTAGGAGACCTGGATTTTGTCTGGTCTCAGGAATTCAGCTGGATAGGGATCAAACCATTCTGAACACCTACGAACTCAACAGGAGATCGAAGAAGAGAGTAGCAACAACTCTCTAGACAGAGAAGCGACCACTTACTGGAAGGTAGGACGTGCGGAGAAGTGAATCCGAGGCGATATTCGGGAGGATGGACGGCGGGGGAGGGGGCCTCCGTCGGCCGCTTCTGGCAAGTGCTAGAGCCGCGGAGCACAAAATCGGACCTTTTACAAGTCTCCTTTTAGAAGGCTCCGCTGAGGGACGTTGCTTCAGTGGCTAAGTGGGGGGTGGAACCCTCGCGGGACAGTGTGGTCTCAGGACCCTCGGGGTCACAGAAAGACCGGGGGTGCCTGAGTGCAGCAGAGCTCCCAGGTATCGGAGCGGGGAAGCCGGCTGCAGAGACGGAGTCGAGGCCCGGGCTCTCAGCTCGGGGTGGCCATAAACTGTGATCCGTGGCCCAGTCGGGCCACTGCTCCTCCAGCAGGGACCCAACAAGCGGCAGAGCCGGGGAGACTCCCCTCCCTCCCCCGGGAGGAGTGGCGCAGGAGCTCACTGCAGGGATCTGCTGGGTTTGGAGACTCCACGTGGGGTCGGGTGCCAGAGATAGAAATGCTCGGTCACAGGCCGGGTGAGCACGCAGTGCGGCCGGAGACTGGGGAGACAGGATTGACTGCTTTTCTCTGGGGGCGCACTGAGGAGCAGGGCCCCGAGTTCTCAGCTCCTCCGGGCGGAGATTGGGAGGCCACCATTTTCACCCTGGTCCTCCAAAGCTGTGCCAAGAACTTTCAGGGAACAAAAGCTCCTGAGAGCAAACCCGAGCAGCTTGCTTAGCCCAGACCAACAAGGGTGGGGCAATTCCGCCTCCGGCAAAGACATTTGGGAACCACGGCAACAGGCCCCTCCCCCAGAAGATCAGCATGAACAGCCAGCCAAGAACAAGTTTACCAATCAAGGAGAACGGGAGAACTCCAGCGCTAAGGGAATACTGCACATAGAATTCATGGCTTTTTTTACCATGATTCATTAGTTTTTCAAAGTTAATTTTTAACTGTTTTTTTTTTTGAATTTTTCTTTTTCCCTTTTTCAACCAACATCTTATCAATCCCTTTTTTATTTTTTATTTTTTATTTTTTTAAACAGATTTTATTTATTTATTTGAGAAAGAGAGAATGAGAGAGAGAGGGAGAGAGAGAGAGCATGAGAGGGGGAAGGGTCAGGGAGAAGCAGACTCCCTGCTGAGCAGGGAGCCCAATGTGGGACTCGATCCCGGGACTCCAGGATCACGACCTGAGCCGAAGGCAGTTGCTTAACCAACTGAGACACCCAGGCGCCCCTATCAATCCCTTTTTAAAAAAACATTTTTTATTTTTCATTTTTAGAGTCATATTTTATCCCTTCATAGTAGTTACCCTTATTTTTGGCATTGATATATAAGTTGTTCTCTCTTTAAAATTCGAGTTACAGTTTCTTCTAACAGATCAAAATATACCCTAAATCACTAGTGTATGGCTTTGTTCTAGTCTCCTGCCTGATCACATTCTCTCCCTTTTTTTAAATCTTCTTTTTTCAAACAACTTCTTATCGTATCAATTCCTTTTATAAAATATTTTATAATTTTCATCTTTACAGTCATCTTCCATCCCTTCATTGTATCAACCCTTATTTTGTACATCTATGTCTTTCTTCCTTCAAAATTGTAGGAGGCACTTTTTTCTAACAGACCAAAATACGCCCAAAATCTAGTGTGTGGCACTGATCTATGCACCAGCCTGATCATATTTGATCATATTCGGTTTTTTTGTATTGTTCTGTTTTTGTTTGTTTTTATCTTTTCCTTTTCTTTTTCCTCTTTCTTTTTTCTTTCTTTCCCTTTCTTTTCCTCTGGTTTCAGGTCTTTTCTGATTTGTGTAGAGTATATTTGCTGGGGACGTTGTTAACCTGTTAGCATTTTGTTCTCTCATTCATCTGTTCTCCTCTGGACAAAATGACAAGATGAAAAAAATCACCTCAGCAAAAAGAACAAGAGGTAGTACCGTCTGCCAGGGACCTACTCAATACGGACATTAGTACGATGTCGGACCTAGAGTTCAGAATCATGACTTTAAAGATACTAGCTGGGCTTGAAAGAAGCGTGGAAGTTATTAGAGAAACCCTTCCCGGAGAAATAAAAGAACTAAAATCTAACCAAGTTGAAATCAAAAAGGCTATTAATGAGGTACAATCAAAAATGGGGGCACTAACTGCTAGGATAAATGAGGCAGAAGAGAGAATCAGTGATATAGAAGACCAAATGATGGAAAATAAAGAGGCTGGGAAAAAGAGAGAGAAACAACTACAGGATCACGAGGGCAGAATTCGAGAGATAAGTGATACGACAAGATGAAACAACATTAGAATAATTGGGATCCCAGAAGAAGAAGAAAGAGAGAGAGGGGCAGAAGGTATATTGGAGCAAATTATAGCAGAAAACTTCCCTAATGTGAGGAAGGAAACAGGCATCAAAATCCAGGAGGCACAGAGAACCCCTCTCAAAATCAATAAAAATAGGTCAACACCCCGACGTCTAATAGTAAAACATACGAGTCTCAGAGACAAAGAGAAAATCCTGAAAGCAGCTCGGGAGAAGAGATATGTAACCTACAATGGTAGAAACATTAGATTGGCAACATACCTATCCACAGAGACCTGGCAGGCCAGAAAGGACTGGCATGATATCTTCAGAGCACTAAATGAGAAAAATATGCAGCCAAGAATACTATATCCAGCTAGGCTCTCATTGAAAATTGAAGGAGAGAGAAAAAGCGTCCAGGACAAACAAAATCTAAAGGAATTTGCAAACGCGAAACCAGCCCTCCAAGAAATATTGAAAGGGCTCCTCTAAGCAAAGAGGAGCCTAAAAGCAGCATAGACCACAAAGGAACACAGACAATACACAGTAACAGTCACCTTACAGGCAATACAATGGCACTAAAGTCATAACTTTCAATAGTTACCCTGAATGTAAATGGGTTCAATGCCCCAATCAAAAGACACAGGCTATCAGATTGGATTAAAAAACAAGACCCATTGATATGCTGTCTGCAAGAGACTCATTTTAGACCCTGAGACACCCCCAGATTGAAAGTGAGGGGGTGGAAAACCATTTACCATGCTAATGGACACCAAAAGAAAGCTGGGGTGGCAATCCTTATATCAGACAAATTAGATTTTAAAACAAGGACTGTAATAAGAGGTGAGGAAGGACACTATATTCTACTTAAAGGGTCTATCCAACAAGAAGATCTAACAATTGTAAATATCTATGCCCCGAACATGGGAGCAGCCAATTATATAAGGCAATTAATAACAATAGCAAAGAAACACATTGACAACAATACAATAATAGTGGGGGACTTTAACACCCCCCTGACTGAAATGGACAGATCATCTAAGCAAAAGATCAACAAGGAAATAAAGACTTTAAATGACACACTGGACCAAATGGACTTCACAGATATATTCAGAACATTCCATCCCAAAGCAATGGAATACACATTCTTCTCTAGTGCCCGTGGAACATTCTCCAGAATTGATCACATCCTAGGTCACAAATCAGGTCTCAACCGGTACCAAAAGATTGGGCTCATTCCCTGCATATTTTCAGACCACAATGCTTTGAAACTAGAACTCAAATCACAAGAGGAAAGTCGGAAAGAACTCAAATACATGGAGGCTAAAGAGCATCCTACTAAAGAATGAAGGGGTCAACCAGGAAATTAAAGAAGAATTTAAAAAATTCATGGAAACCAATGAAAATGAAAACACAACTGTTCAAAATCTTTGGGATTCAGCAAAGGCAGTCCTAAGAGGAAAGTATACAGCAATACAAGCCTTTCTCAAGAAACAAGAAAGGTCTCAAATACACAATCTAACCCTACACCTAAAGGAGCTAGAGAAAAAACAGCAAATAAAGCCTAAATCCAGCAGGAGAAGAGAAATAATAAAGATCAGAGCAGAAATCAATGAAATAGAAACCACAAGAACAGTAGAACATGTCAACGAAACTAGGAGCTGGTTCTTTGAAAGAATTAACAAGATTGATAAACCCCTGGCCAGACTTATCAAAAAGAAAAGAGAAATGACCCAAATCAACAAAATAATGAATGAAAGAGGAGAGATCACAACCAACACCAAAGAAATACAAACAGAACATATTATGAGCAACTCTATGCCAGCAAATTAGATAACCTGGAAGAAATGGGTGCATTCCTAGAGATGTATCAACTATCAAAATTGAACCAGGAAGAAATAGAAAACCTGAACAGACATATAACCACTAAGGAAATTGAAGCAGTCATCAAAAATCTCCCAACAAACAAAAGCCAGGGCCAGACGGCTTCCCAGGGGAATTCTATCAGACATTTAAAGAAGAATTAATACCTATTCTCCTGAAACTGTTCCAAAAAATAGAAATGGGAGGAAAACTTCCAAACTCATTTTATGAGGCCACCATTACCTTGATCCCAAAACCAGACAAAGATCCCATCAAAAGGGAGAATTACAGACCTGTATCCTTGATGAACATGGATGAAAAAATTCTCACCAAAATACTAGGCAATAGGATCCAACAGTACATTAAAAGGATTATTCACCATGTACAAGTGGGATTTATCCCTGGGCTGCAAGGTTGGTTTAACATCCGCAAATCAATCAACGTGATACAATACATTAACAAAAGAAAGAGCAAGAATCATATGATCCTCTCAATCGATGCAGAAAAAGCATTTGACAAAGTACAGCATCCTTTCTTGATCAAAACTTTTCAGAGTATAGGGATAGAGGGTACATACCTCAATATCATAAAAGCCATCTATGAAAAACCTACAGCGAATATCATTTTCAATGGGGAAAAGCTGAGAGCTTTTCCCCGAAGGTCAGGAATGCGGCAGGGATGTCCACTCTCACCACTGCTATTCAACATAGTATTAGAAGTCCTAGCCACAGCAATCAGACAACAAAAAGAAATCAAAGGCATCCAAATCGGCAAAGAGGAATTCAAACTCTCACTCTTTGCAGAGGATAGGATACTGTATGTGGAAAACCCAAAAGACTCCACCCCAAAACTGCTAGAACTCATACAGGAATTCAGTAAAGTGGCAGGATATAAAATCAATACACAGAAATCAGTGGCATTCCTATACACCAACAACACAACAGAAGAGAGACAAATCAAGGAGTCGATCCCATTTACAATTGCACCCAAAACCATAAGATACCTAGGAAAATTTAACCAAAGCGGCAAAGGATCTGTACTCAGAAAACTATAAAATACTCAGGAAAGAAATTGAAGAAGACACAAAGAAATGGAAAAACGTTCCATGCTCATGGATTGGGAGAATCAACATTGTGAAGATGTCAATGCTACCTAGAGCAATCTACACATTCAATGCAATCCCCATCAAAATACCATCCACTTTTTTCAAAGAAATGGAACAAATAATCCTAAAATTTGTATGGAATCAGAAAAGACCCTGAATAGCCAGAGGAATGTTGAAAAAGAAAAGCAAAGCTGGCGGCATCACAATTCTGGACTTCCAGCTCTATTACAAAGCTGTCATCATCAAGACAGTATGGTACCGGCACAAAAACAGACACATAGATCAATGGAACAGAATCGAGAGCCCAGTAATGGACCCTCAACTCTATGGTCAACTCATCTTTGACAAACCAGGAAAGAGTGTCCAATGGAAAAAAGACAGTCTCTTCAACAAATGCTGTTGGGAAAATTGGACAGCCACATGCAGAAGAATGAAACTGGACCATTTCCATACACCACACACAAAAATAGACTCCAAATGGTTGAAAGACCTAAACATGAGACAGGAGTCCATCAAAATCCTAAAGGAGAACACAGGTAGCAACCTCTTTGACCTCAGCCGCAGCAACTTCTTCCTAGAAACATCGCCAAAGGCAAGGGAAGCCAGGGCAAAAACGAACTATTGGGATTTCATCAAGATAAAAAGCTTTTGCACAGTAAAAGAAACAGTCCACAAAACCAAAAGACAACCAACGGGATGGGAGAAGATATTTGCAAATGACATATCAGATAAAGGGCTAGTATCCAAAATCTATAAAGAACTTATCAAATTCAACACCCAAAGAACAAATAATCCAATCAAGAAATGGGCAGAAGACATGAACAGACATTTTTCCAAAGAAGACATCCAAATGGCCAACAGACACATGAAAAAGTGCTCAACATCGCTCGGCATCAGGGAAATCTAAATCAAAACCTCAATGAGATACCACCTCACACCCGTCAGAATGGCTAAAATTAACAAGTCAGGAAACGAAAGTTGTTGGTGAGGATGTGGAGAAAGGGGAACCCTCCTACACTGTTGGTGGGAATGCAAGCTGGTGCAACCACTCTGGAAAACAGTATGGAGATTCCTCAAACAGTTGAAAATAGAGCTACCGTACGATCCAGCAATTGCACTACTGGGTATTTACCCCAAAGATACAAATGTAGGGATCTGAAGGGGTATGTGCACCCCAATGTTTATAGCAGCAAAGTCCACAATAGCCAAACTGTGGAAAGAGCCAAGATGTCCATCAACAGATGAATGGATAAAGAAGAAGTGGTATATATACACAATGGAATATTATGCAGCCATCCAAAGGAATGAGATCTTGCTCCATTTGCAATGACGTGGATGGAACTGGAGAGTGTTATGCTGAGTGAAATAAGTCAATCAGAGAAAGACATGTATCATATGACCTCACTGATATGAGGAATTCTTTTTTTTTTTACATGGAAATCTTTATATACACATAATGTTCTGTTTGTTGAATAAAATATATTCTTCAAATTCTTACAAAATTGTGTGCCAGAAATCTTCAAAACACAGTTATTATCCTTGCAATCACAGAATAATACAGTCAGAGCAAAGTGTGATAGTGGCCATTAACCAACCATGCCAAGCAAACACCAGCTGCAGCATTTTTCTTATAGTGTTTTGTGTCAAAATCCATCCTTTCCTATGAAAGTCTTGAATAACTAAATTACAGCTGTAATTCTTCCATTAAAATATCCCATCATTTGCACAGTGAAGGAAACCATCAAAAAACAAAAAGGCAACCTACTGAGTAGAAAATATTCACAAATGATATATCCAATAAGGGGTTAATATCCAAAATATATTTTTAAAAAAAGTTAAACACCCCCAAAATTCAAATAATCTGATTTTAAAATGCATAGAGGGCCTGAATAGACATTTTTCCAAAGAGGACATATACATGGACAACAGACACAGAACAGAGAGAGGCAAACCATAAGAGACTCTTACTATAGGGGAAAAAACTGAGGGTTGCTGGAGGGGAGGTGGGTGGGGGATGGGGTAATTGGGTGACTGGCATCAAGGAGGGCACTTGATGTAATGAGCACTGGGTGTTATATGCAACTGATGAATCACTAAATTCTACCCCTAAAACTAATAATACACTATGCGTTAACTAACTTGAATTTAAATTAAAAAAAAAAAAGTCTATGTAGGAACACACACACACACACACACACACACACACACACACACACAAAGTACTAAAACAAACAAAAACATCTGATCATTTTCTCTCTTCTAGGTGATATGAGGAATTCTTAATCTCAGGAAACAAACTGAGGGTTGCTGGAGTGTTGGGGGATGGGAGGGATGAGTTGGCTGGGTGATAGACATTGGGGAGGGTATGTGCTATGGTG
This sequence comes from Callorhinus ursinus, assembly GCF_003265705.2. Classification (NCBI taxonomy): domain Eukaryota; kingdom Metazoa; phylum Chordata; class Mammalia; order Carnivora; family Otariidae; genus Callorhinus; species Callorhinus ursinus. Next base: position 80,144,758 of record NW_027397074.1, read on the forward strand.
AGCGCTGTGAATTGTGCAGGACTGTTGAGTCACAGATCTGTACTTCTGAAAGAAATAATGCAATATATGTTAAGAAAAAAAGAAAGAAGAAGATAGCAGGAGGGGAAGAATGAAGGGGAGTAAGTCAGAGGGGGAGACGAACCATGAGAGACAATGGACTCTGAAAAACAAACTGAGGGTTCTAGAGGGGAGGGGGCTCGGGGGATGGGTTAGCTTGGTGATGGGTATTAAAGAGGGCACATTCTGCGTGGAGCACTGCGTGTTATGCACAAACAATGAATCATGGAACACTACATCAAAAACTAATGATGTAATGTATGTTGATTAACATAACAATAAAAAAATAAAACCACACACACAAAAAAAGAAAATCAATAAGGATACATTGGCTTTAAACAACATATTAGACCAGATGAACTAAATAGTTACATACAGAAAACATTCTCTCCCAACGCAGCAGAATCTACATTCTTCTCAAGTACACCTGGAACATTCTCCAGTGTAGATTAAATATTAGGTCATGAAACAAGTCTCAATAAATTCAAAAAGATTAAAATCATATCAAACATCTTTTCCAACTAGGCAATGTTGTCAAACCAGAAATCAGTTATGAGAAAGCTGGAGAAACACAAACAGATGGTGGACACTAAACAGCATGCTAGTAAACAACTAATGGGTCAGTGAAGAAATCAGAGAGGAAAATAAAAAATATTTTGAGACAAATGAAAATGGAAACACAACTTTCCAAAATTAATGGAATGCAGCAAAAACAGTTCTAAGAGGGAAGTTTGTAGTGATACATGCCTACCTTAAGAAACAAGAAGACCCCCAAATAAATAATCTAAATTTGTACCTAAAGAAACTATAAAAAGAACAACAAAAAAGCCCAAAGTTAGTATAAGGAAGGAAATAAGGTAGATCAGAAGAGAAAAAATAAAATAGAAACAAAAGGTCAATTGAAAATATCAATGAAACTAAAATCTGATTCTTTGAAAAGATAAACAAAAGTGACAAACCTCTAGTCAGACTCATCAAGAAAAAAGAGGACTCAAATAAATCAAAATGAAAGATAAGTTACAACTGACACCACGTAAGTATAAAGGATTATAAAAAACTACTACAAACAATTATATGCCAACAAATTGGAAAACCTAGGAGAAATGGATAATTCCTAGGAACACAGCCTTCTAAGACTGAATCAAAAAGAAACAATCTGAATAGACCAATTACAAGTAATTAAAATGAATGTTATTTGAAAAACCCCCAAAGTCTAGAAGCAGACAGCTTCACAGGTGAATTCTACCAAACATTTAAAGAATTAATACCTATTCTACTCAAATGATTCCCAAAAAATGAAGTGGAAGGAATGCTTCCAAACTCATTTTGTGAGGCCAACATTACCCTAATGCCAAAAAGCAGACAAAGACACCACACACACACACACACACACCCGACAATCCAATATGCCTATGAACATAGATGCAAAAATGTTCAACAAAATGTTAACAAACTGAATTCAACAATACATTTTTCTTTAGAGAGAGAGAGAGAGTGAGTGAGTGTGTTGGAGAGGGAGAGAGAGAATCTTAAGCAGGCTCCACGCTGAGTGTGGAGCCTGATGCAGGGCTTGATCTCATGACCCTGAGATCATGATCTGAGCTGAAATCAAGAGTCAGATACTTAACCAACTGAGACACCCAGGTGCCCCAAATTCAACAATACATTAAAAGGATAATATACCACAATCGAGTGGGATTTATTCCAGGGATGCAACAATGGTTCAACACGTGCAAGTCAATCAATGTGATATACCACATTAACAAAATCAAAAATAAAAATCATACAATTATTTCAGTAGAGGCAAAAAAGCATTTGACAAAATTCAACATCTATATATTATAAAAACTCTCAACAAAATGGGTATAAAAGGAATGTACCTCAGCATAATAAAGGCCATATATGACTAAATATATTTTATTTTCCTCTCTGATTTCTTCACTGACCCATTAGTTGTTTACTAACATGCTGTTTAGTGTCCACCATATGTTTGTGTTTCTCCAGTTTTCTCATAACTGATTTCTGGTTTCACAACATTGTAGATGGAAAAAATGTTTGATATGATTTTAATCTTTTTGAATTTATTGAGACTTGTTTCATGACCATAGCTGACATCATACTCAATGGTGAAAAGCTGAAAGCTTTTCTTCTAAGATCAGGAATAAGACAAGGAGGCCCAGTCTTGCCACTTTTATTCAAAATAGCATTAGAAGTCTTAGTCACAGCAATTAGGTAGGGGGAGAAAAGGGCATCCAAATTGGAAAGGAAGAAGTAAAATTGTCACTATTTGCATATGACAGGATTCTATATATAGAAAATCCTAAAGACTCCACCAAAAAACCATTAGAACTAATAAATGAATTCAGTAAAGTCACGGGATACAAAATCAACATATGAAAATCAGTTGCATTTCTTTAAACTAATAATGAGCTGTTAGAAATGGAAATTAAGAAAATAATTCTATTTACAATTACATCAAAAAGAATAAAATTGCTAGAAATAAATTTAACCAAGGAGATGAAAGACTTGTACTCTGAAAACTATAAAACATTGATGACAGAAATTGAAGGTGACACAAATAAGTGGAAAGACATTCCATACCTATGGACTGGAAGAATTGTTAAAATGTCCTTGCTACCCAAAGCAATCTACAGGTTTAGTTCAATCCCCATCCAAATACTAATGGCATTTTTCACAGAACTAGAACAAAGATTCCTAAAATTTGTATGGAACTGCAAAAAGAACCTGAATAGCCAAACCAATCTTGAGAAAGAATAACAAAGCTGAAGATATAACTGATTTCAAAGTATACTACAAAGCTATAGTCATAAAATAAAAATATGGTACTGGCATGAAGACAGATATATGGATCAGAGGAATAGAATAGAGAGCCCAGACATAAACCCCTACATGTGTAGCCAGTTAATCCATGAAAAAGGAGGCAAGAATGCACAATAAGGAATAAACTGTCTCTTCAATAATTGATGATGGGAAACCTGGACAGCCACATGCAAAAGAATGAAATTGGATCACTATCTTACACCATATGCAAATAAACTCAAAATGGTAAAGATTTGAAGGTAATACCTGAAACCATGAAACTACAAGAAAAAAACACAAAGGCATTGAGCCCTTTTGTATTGGTCTTGGCAATATTTTTGTGGACTAGTCTCTTTAGGCAAGCACAACAAAAGCAAAAATTTTATAAATGGGACTCTATCAAACTAAAAAGCTTCTGTACAGTGAAAGAAACCATCAACAAAACAAAAAGGCAGCTTACTTAATAGGAGAAAATATTTACAATCCTACATCTGATAAGGGTTCAATGTCCAAAAGACATAAGACATAAAGAACTTATACAACTTAATATAAAAAAACCCCACAAACAACCCATATAAAAATTGGGCAGAGGACTTGAATAGACATTTTTTCAAAGAAAACAAAATGATGTCAAAGAGGCACATGAAAAGATGCTCCACATCATTCATCATTAGGGAAATGCAAATCAAAACCACAATAAGATATGACCTCACACTGGTCAGATTGGCTAAAATAAAAAACACAAGAAACAACAGACGTTGGCGAGGATGTAGTAAAAAAGGAAACCTCATGCACTGTTGGTGGGAATTAAGTTGGTGCAGCCACTATGAAAAACAGCATGGAGATTCTTCAAAAAATTAAAAATATAAAGATAATATGACCCAGCAATTCCACTTCTGGGTATTTATCCTAAGAAAACAAAAACACCAATTTGAAGAGATATGCATCCCTATGTTCATTGCAACACTCTTTACAATAGCCAGGATATGGATGCTACCTACATGTTCATCTACAGATGACTGGATAAAGAAGATGTGGTACATATGTGCATTACTCAGCCATAAAAAAAGAATGAAATATTGCCATTTGTGAAAACAAGGATGGAACGAGAGAACATTATGCAAGTGAAATAAGTCAAAGAAAGATACCACATGATTTCACTTCTGTTTGGAATCTAAAAAACAAGACGAAAGAGAAACACTCATAAAGAGAACAAACTGTTGGTACCAGAGTGGGGAGGGAGTGGGGTAGTAGGTGAAATAGGTGAAGGGGATTAAGAGGTACAAACTTCCAGTTATAAAATACATCATGGAGATGCAATATATAGCGTAGGGAATAGTATCAGTAATATTGTAATAACTTTGTATGGTGACAGATGGTAACTGCATTTATTGTGGGGATCATTTCATAATATATAAAAATACTGATTCACTATGGTATACACCTGAAACTAATGGGATATTGTATGTCAATTATACTTCATTTAAAAAAACAAGCGATTTTGGAGGAACACTTCACCTCTCAAATTGCAATTCTTATACGGACTCACCACTTTCTTTAAAATGTCACATCCTGTCTGAATGTTCTATAAATTGTGGAATAAACTGTAAAATTGACCACCATGGACAGCTCTTTATATAAAATAGTAGGAAAAGAAAGAAGCAGAAAATCAGTAAAAAATACAAATGCACCCATGACACACAAAGGAGAAAAGTATGAAGATGCTATATGCTCATGTCTGCATCCTGTTGACATGTTTGGACGCTCCTTCACTGTTCCTTGAGGGATCCCTTTGCCTTCCCCTGGCCCCCATGCCTTTGCGGTTGCCCCTGCTCTCCCATCTCCAAGGTCAGCAGCACAGGTGACCTCTCTGGACCTGCTCCTCTGCTTCCATGCTCACTGATTCATTCTCAGCCCAACTGAGTCAACTTTTAAGCAACCTTTACTTCTGTTTCTGTGTTCTTCCTGTCCAGCACGTTGACTTAACTCCTCCATGTGGCGTTCAATCTTTATTGAAATTCTCATGCACTTATGACACTGTGCATCTTTTCTGCTAGATCCTTAAACTGATTGGTAAGAGTTATTTTAAACCCATGTGTGATAGTTCTTATAATCAAGTACGTAATGGTTCTGTTAATTCCTTTGTTCAATGACACTGAATTTTTCTTGCCTTTTCCTCTGACCTTTAGTTTTGACTGGCAACTGAACATTTTGAGTGTAGGATCATAATCTGAGATAAGTAGCATTATGCCTTGAAATGGGCACATCTCTTCTGTCTGTGCTGTGGTCTTGCTCGGTGAGGAGAGAGTGGGAATCAATGCACTCATGGGTCGAGCGGGCCTTGAGTTTTGGGTTTGTGTGATCATCCCCCTCTACCAATAAATTAATTTTCTGTATCAGGATGTGTGCTTAATGTGGGGTGTCCAGGGGTTGGAGGGCTTTTCCCAGTGTCGCTGAACCACCCTGAGTTGTAGGCTCTGCTGTGAGGCTGCATGTGGAGAGAATGTCTGTGCACAGGCTGCCCCTGCCCCCTGGTCCACAGCTGTGACTTGTTCCTCAATCCTGCTGGCCTGGGGATGGAGGGTGGGGCCTTATGCCTTTGTCCTGGCTCTTTCTCAGTCTCAGGCACATCCTTTGTCCCTGTGTCTCAGGGTTGGGGCCTTCTTATTGGACTTTCTGCCACCACAGCCTGAGGAGATGGCTCACTGTCTGAACAGAGTGGTTTCCTGCCCTAGGACCCTGGAGAAAGAATGTTTTGTTTTGTTTTCTGTTCTCTTCCCTCGGTAATGAGTCTTCATCTGTCTCTGAGGGAAACAGTTTGCCGCCCTCCCCCCGTGGCTCAGGCTTTTGTTCCATGGGGCAGGCAGAACGTGTGCCCAGAGCGTGCCTTCTCCTGCTGCACAGCTGTGGGGTGCCTTCACCAAACCTGCACCATGCAGGGGGCTTTCTCTGCTTTTCCACGTTTCCCTGAACATCATTGCGAGGGCTGTCCCAAGTGCGTGGAGAAAATCTTGAGAACTGGTGGCACTGCTCTTTTTGCTGTGGCTCTCAGCCATTCCGTGCTTCCAGTAACCCACCCTCAAACTTTAGCCATTTGTTAAGGCAATTCTCATGGGCTTGTTTGCTGGCCCTGTTTTCCTCCCATGCTCCAGGCCAGGTGAGTAAGAGCTCACATCCTCTCCCTCCCTGGATGTGCCAATCTTTCCTGAGATTTCATGCTTTTGGGTTGCCCTGTAACCTCAGCTTTCTGATGATTCTGGGAATAGTTATGATTCTGTGGTTTAACCTTTCTTGTTTTAGGAGGGAACCAATGTTCTTTCCAGCTTTTTACAGCTTAAGCGAACAAACTCAAACATATTTTTTCCTTTAAAGGAGACTGTGTTCTTTAGAGCAGTTTTAGATTCATAGCACAATTGAGCAGGAAGTACAGAGAGTTCCCATATGCTCCCCGTCCCCCTCCTTACTCTGCCCCTAGAAACATCCTATAGCAGAGCAGAACATTTCATTTACCTTTATTTTAATTTTAATTTTCTTCTAGGTAGACTCCATGCCCAACATGGGGCTTGAAGTCATGACCCCAAGACCAAGAATTGCATGCTTTACCGACTGAGCCAGCCAGGCACCCCCATAATCACTTATCTTTAAAGGCGTGTTTTAAAAAGACAAAGTTTAAGTGGGAGATGTGAGTGATAATTTACGGGTAAGTAATAATATAAAATGGCAAATAATGATTTTTAAGCCATGGAATTTAAGGCAAATAAACTGCTTCTCTGAAAGTAGCTTACCCAAATTATATGCACAGTGTTTAGAGAAAATAATTCATTATATTCATGTTTATCTTACAAACCAAGCCTACACATTGATAGTACATATTATTGCATTTGTCACAAGTGCTTTTTGAAAGAACTATTTCGATTCCTAGGCAGACACTGATGAGATGACCTTCCTGGGCAGAAGAGAGCATTTCCTGTTTGGGGAACAGTAGGAATTAGAAAATGGGTGGGAGTCATTGGAGACTGTAGATGAAATATTTGTGGGGCGCCTGGGTGGCTCAGTTGGTTAAGCGACTGCCTTCGGCTCAGGTCATGATCCTGGAGTCCTGGGATCGAGACCCACATCGGGCTCCCTGCTCGGCGGGGAGTCTGCTTCTCCCTCTGACCCTCCCCCCTCTCATGCTCTCTATCTCATTCTCTCTCTCAAATAAATAAATAAAATCTTTAAAAAAAAAAAGAAATATTTGTGAAGTGAATAATGGTAGAATAAAGTGTTAAAATGAAAGATTAGTGTGACCATGGTTTACAGAATGAATTGTTCCAAGACTTCTCAAATTTATTCTATCAGAAACACCTGAAAGGCTCATTAAGACACAATTTGCTGACCCTCCTGTGTAGGGTCTGATTCAGTGAGTTTGGGCAGAATGAAGGCTATCATACTTTGGAGGGCAGTGAATTATTTGGCACTCTGGTACAAATACTAAAACAACAGCAGTCAGCAGCATTAACAATGGAAAGGAAATATCCATGGGACAAATGTTTGCAGTAAGAGTGATATAACTTGTTGAGTGATGGAGGTTGAATGACAAGGTCTGGAGCAGATCTGGAGCAGGAGCAACTGAGAGAGCTGTGGGATCTTTACCGAAGCTTTGAATTTGGGAGTTTCCCTTTTTGTTGTCTGCAGATGAGTGGAGAAGATCAACAGTGAGGTGAATGTCTGGACACCCTGACTACACTCTCTCAGCCATGGGATTTTTCCACCTTTCCTCAGAGAAAGTATCCAACCAATTCTGTCAATCTAGGGGAGTTCAGAAATTCAGGTGAGGAATGAGAAGCATCTCTACTTTCTCTTTCTATTGCTGAGAATATCACGGAAACATTGTCAAAGTCACTGGGTGCTGTGGTATCAGATGTTATAGGAACATGGCAGAATGAAGGAAGAGACAAGCAGGATGATATTCACATTGGTGAGAATAAAAGATGTGCGAGATAATTACTGGACATTAGGGAAATAGATGAGATGGCAAGTGCATGATGAGGGGATGCATATGTTGGTGGATGAGCAGATAAGCAGGTGGCTAAGTATGGAAATGGGTATAGACAGTGGGTAAGTGTGTGGATATGTAAATGATGGTGCTAGCGTAACTGGGTATTGGACTTAGAGATGAATGGACAAGTAATTCACTTACAGAAGCATTGCCTGAAGATTATATCAGAGATGTAATGTGACTGCAGTCTGTCAAAATTACATTCAATTTTTTCATAAATATTAAAAATTTGAAGAGGTATAGAAAACTGACTGTATTAATGATTTTGGATCTCCTGTACTTTTCCCTTTTTTCCCGTGGAGACCATAAAACTTTATTTTTATTGATCCTATTTGAGTCTTAAAATCTTTTTACACAGTGCTATTATTTTTGGAACTTGATTAGTGCTATGAGAGATGTGCTCTCCATAGGGTTCATCCATCTTTACAAAACTCTCAGCAGGTCTAGTAGGGTCTTTGCCCATCTCAGGGGAGTGAGGCACAATGATCCTGTGTTCAGGACAGACAAGGGTATCCTGGAGCTAAAGGGTATAACTGTTTTTTCACTAGGTTTGGTTGCAGACCTCGTCACTGCTCAGAAAAAAATGGGCAAGGGAACTAAATGTCAGGTTTGGGCTAGAGGAGAATACTCTAAAACCTCAGTAAGCTGGCATCTTTGGCTTTTTGGGATGACCTTTGGCTCTAGGGGATTGTTGTGTGTGGGTTTTTTTTTTTTTTTTGTTTGTTTGTTTTTTAAGAGAGTGGAGAACAATTGACTTCACAGGGAGAAGGGCAGCAAGGAGACCCTGCCCTTGAGAACTGGGAGTGGTACCATTGATGGACACTATTGCATAAAGCTCCTGAGGGGAGTCTTTCAGCCCCATATTGCTAATTCAGACACTGCTGCACTTCACTGGGTTTATGGTGGAGTCATAACTTTCTTGCAGCTGTTTCCCTCACAATCTAAACTATTCCCAGATGAGTTCTTAACCAGGAGCCTGAGGCGTCTGGGACTCTTCGTCTCTCTGGTCCATGGCTTTGTTGGAGGGAACATTCTTTAGAGACCAACATAAAATTAGACTGAAGTAGCACGTCTGTTTGTCAGGCACTAATCAATGCTTGAGAGCTCAAATGCAGGCACCAGCAGAAGGGGGGGTGTACTCAGGTGTGTCTAGAGGGGCAGAATTAGAACTGATCTGACTTGTTTGGGGCTTTGGATCAGGATTTGACCTACAAATGCTGCAATCTTCTCACCTGAAATAATATGGCAAGTGTCATAAAGTGATTCTGCTTTCCTGAAGCTGGGGGCTCAGGTGCCGTTCTAAGGGTTCTCAATGCTGAATTTATGTACTAACAGAGAGAAAGAGAGAGAGAAATGGAGGAGTTGCAGAAGAGGATGATTAATATTTGGAAACTGAAGATTGTGGGGAGGATTTCTGCATCATATTTGGGGAAGACCTAAGGGACAAACCAGATCTGTAAGGTGATAGTTATTTTACTCATGAGCATGTGTAGGAGTCTATTAAATTTCCAGAAAGACTAATTGTTAATAACTATGCAGTCTCTTTTCTCAATTTTCCTGAAGAGTTTGTGTACAAAGTATTTTGATTTTCCTTTTAGTGTTGGAAAATGGAAATGTAAGATGAGTAAGTGGATTGTTCAAGTCCTACAACACTCAGAATGTGAATTGGGACTAGAATTGAGGTCCCCTGACTCTCATTTTTGGGGTTAGTTCCTCTAGATTAGGCTGTAGGGATTGCACTGTGGGGGACATGGTAGATTGAGGGAATTATACTGCCATAGTTTCCCCGCTGGGGACAAGACACACAAAGAAGCTGAGCATTTACTGAATGAAACCATAGTAAAACATCATTCAAGGTGATTTGAGTATTGCATATATCGGAGAAACTGAGCCTCATTAGTTGCTGATTATGTGAGATGCCAGGCACCAAATCTAGATGGGAAGTAGCAAACTGGTTATCTTCTGAAGATATAAAACCTGTTTGAGAACACCCTCCCAAGTGATCCTTGGGTACTCTGTTCCAAACACTAGGTTGTTGCAAATATTTCTGCTCCTGATGAATGCATTAAATGTATATAGCATCCAAGTGTTCAGCCATAGGTGATATGAATCTTTCTCTAAATTAAAGTGCTATTTCTATTGGCAATTCAAGTATGTAAATGTACGGTCTGGTTTATTTTGACCAGCATTAGACAAAACACATCTGTAGGTTGTGGGACTCACCTTCATGTGCTTCATTTCTGTCTGTTGCAGTGAAGTTGTAGAGGATTCCAAATAGGAAGCCAATATGATTAAGATTCAATGGAGGATTGCAAAAGATGTGCATAGACTTTCAGAAGAGAAAAAACTTTTTCCCCTTAGCTATAGGGCATTATTAAGGCAATGAATGGGGGGGAATTATGGGTAGTGGGCTTATCATAAGCCTCACTGTTTCAGATTGGATTTTTGAGGATGATCCACGGTTTTGTCCATCCATGCCCTCTTCAAATTGGCATGAATAGTGGAAAGAAATACGGTTCTGAAATATAATCCTGGAAAGTGAGGCCCTGAGGAATCCTATAACATGCATACCTCCTGAATGTTCAAATCAATACTTGTCTCTTCCTAATGTATGAGGAGACGAGAAGATAATTTCTTGAAGGAGCCAGCCAAAAGAAGTGGAAAAAAGTTGTTTAAAATGTTTACACATGGTAGTAAGATAGTGAATTTGGCAATGAATGCTGAGAATAGAGAAGGTATATGAAAACTTTTACCGATTTATGAAACTCTGAATAGTTCCATCATGAAAAAAATTAATCAAGTATTTTGGAATGTTTGTCCACAGAGTAGTAATGGAAAATAATGCAATTAAAAATGATTGAAAAACAGGAGCAGCAGAAACTGCAGACGTCTCCAGAGAACCACAAGAAATGATCCTGTCTGTGTGGCACAGCATAGTGAAAATTCTGTCAGTACTTGTTAGATTTTGTCTGTGGGTCAGGTTTCTTGTCTTATTTGATGAGCAGTTCCTCATAGTTCTTCAGTAGTTCTTACCAGTTCTATTAGAGCAGAAATCTGGGGAAGGGGTGGTAAAAGACTAAAAGGGTGCTTTACTACATTGAAAAGCCATATTGTTCCTTGGGGCGACACCCTTTTCAGGCATTCTGCAGAGCTTAGTGAGCTCAACATGGAAGGAGCTCCCATCTGGGAGGTCTACTGATCAGAGTTTAAGTAAATTATGATAGATGAGTTAGAGATGCCTCATTTCCATGACTCCCAAATACCATATGTTTACAAGTTTTACCAAAATTTACTGCCTGAGAATTTACCATATTTCTAATGGGCAATTTTATTAGAGCACGGACCATTTTAGTGGAAGGTAGACCTTGGTATAGAGAGTTACAGAGATGGAGTGAAAATATTTGGCTTGTAAATGGAGGGTTAGAGGCAAGAATCAGATAAAGGGAGGCAGAAATAAGCTAAGGCCAAATTTTTATCTACCCCATGGAGATAAAGGCCAGTCCTTGTTTTAACATTAGCAAGCATTGTTGTCTGAATTATTCACTGTTCACCTTGTTCAGATGACATGTACTTTCAGCCAAAGATGTCATCAGGTAGTAGGAGATTGAAACAATAAGAAAAATAATTGTGGTTGAATTTAAGTAGGTGGAATAGGTTGAAAAATAACATTTAACTTGTTATAATTTACATCAAGTTTATAACAGAAAAAATAACCGTTTCCATGGAATCAATGAATAGATTTATTTTTAAAAAAGATCATAATGGGTGGCTAAAATTTAACTTTTAAATTAGGTGTATTGTGTCATATAAAAGGTGTTATGTGAGAAATTTGTTCACCTACTTTATGTCTTCATTTCTTTGTCATGGAGAGAACATTTTAGTCCTGATATTTGTGTAACTAATAATTACTGGATAATGGGAGGAGGCACTGGGAACTAGTTCTAGCTAAGATCTAGAAAGGTAATATTTTAACTGGGAAAATTTGATCTTGCTGTCTATACTTCACTCCTGACTTTTTCTGCAATGTCAGAGTCATTCACATACAAGTTCACAAAAAGATTATTTGCTTTATATCATAAACTTTCCATTTAATATTTTTTATATCTAAATATGTCTTCAAAAGGAGATGTTCCACATAAAAAACACATTTCAGGCATTAGTATCAGTATTGTAAAGAGAAAATTTTTCATAGACTATTTCTATAGCATTTTTCATACTAAGTCACATGGTATGCTCTATTTGTTATGGCTCTAGTAATTATCCTACATCCACCCTACTTCATAAAACACAGACATGAAGTCCTTCCTGCAAGGTGCTCATGTCCAAGGAGATTAACCAAGGGATATGTCATTCCCCAGTACTATGTTCTGAGCAGACAGCATGGATTATTCATTTGTGAGTAGACCATGATAGCTCAAAACCTATAGAGAATGGTTTCAAATTTGTTGAGAAAATATGTAAAATAGGATTTTGTTGTTGAATAAAGGAATACTGTGGACCTGACAAAAGGGTAAAGTAGCCAGAGTTAAGACAAATTCTCAGAAGAGAACACAAAACACACTGTGCAGGAGGAAGAGCTAAATAGATGTGGCTCTTAACTGTGGTCACTGTTCAACACTGGTTTTGAACACCAGCTGCCTGCTAACCCTGTACTAAAAGATTTTTTATTTATTCTTATTTATGCAGACAAATGGAACAAATATTCCCACATTTTCCCTTTGTTTTTTGACCTCAGTGAAAAATACACATTCAGGAAGAGCTACAGATCCTACAAATTAGTTAGATCTGAGAAGCCCAAGCTCTGGCTTTCTGATAGGAGTGGTGAGATTTCATCTGGCACTGAGTCCATTTTCCACCCTAGGCCAGAATAGGAACCCAGCTAAATTTAAATGGAGCTGCTCCCAAAGTAATAAGGTGATGGTATTAACTGCAGGGCATGCTAAAAGCATCTGATGAACACGTTTCCTCCTGCATTTGCCTTTCCAAAGGCCGATCTCTTTTCTTTATCTACCATGAGTCCCAAAAATGACTCTATGAGTGTGGACAAAAGGTGTAATTGGATATTAATGATTTTGAAATAAGGCAGTGGTCTTTGGAAATGAATAGCAGCCTCGGTGGGTTAAAAATAATCAGCTAACGTATCACGGAACGTTACTTGAGTATTAACAGCTTATTTTAGTAAAATACTTTGCTGTAAAACACACAGTATGATAATAAATGCTAGAGATAATAAAATAAAAGTTAGAAATAGAACAGGACCAGACCGAAGATTGTGTGGAAATTCTTCTGTGCAGGAAAACCTTAATTCTGTGTACATGGAGACCTCATAGATCTGTTTGTGTGGGGAAGTAATGGGGAAACACTTGTATCTCCTGATGAACTTGGAGGGAGCATGTAGGAGTGTGGAGTGGGTGGAGGTGGCATCAGGGAAATTTACAAGGACACCTTGCACTCTATGGCATGGGGTGATGAGGGCAAGTGTAAGTGTGAATGATGCTGCGGGGAGATGGGGAATACGCAGTAAAGGAAATGAAGAAAGAGGATTTATTCCAGAGGAGGGGAAAGTCAAACACGAAGTGTTGGGAGAATAGGAGAATTTTTGTCGCATTGACAGAAATGAAGGAGTCAGGAGGGACCCCATGTGTGGGGAGGTGAGTGGAGGCCTTGGTGAGACATTTATGAGATGGACATTCATTGTGGTGTTGGGGAAAGCATCTGGGCCTTCAGAGGGAAGTCCAGGAGACAAATGTAGACTTGAGGGTGAGCTGCACACAGTTGATTACAGTTTTTGTCGTTAGAAATTACAAGCCCTTCAAGGGGGAAAACCACAGAAGAGTACAGTTGGTGAGTACAGAACTGACCAGATGTTCACAGCAGTGGAGTGGGAGGGTTTGGAGAAATCCCTCACGAATACAGATAAGGAATAACAGATCAGAGCCTAGTCAGAACAGAAGCACAGGAGAGAGTCAAGGGTTTGAAGGAGTAACTACTTGACACTATTAAAAGTTAAACAGTGAAAGTCAAATGAAAGCCTGTGTATTCGATATGAGAAAGTCACCAGGGATCATTAAGAGTATAATGTCTGTGATTTAGTGAAAGTAAAAACCACAGTTTTCTGGCTCAAAGGATGAATGCTATGAGGAAATAATTCCAGCAGGTAGACACCAATCATTTGAGAACTCTTGATGTGAAAGAGGAAATAATTAGAATGATAAATAGCAAAGATTCCTCTCCCCATATTGAGAGGTTGTATATATTTTTTTAATGAGGGAAAAGTGGTCAATGAGAGATGAGAGAAACCCAAGGGTGGCAAAAAGAGGGAATAAGTGAAAGAATAACATCCTTATTGAAAGAAATAGATGAAAAAGATGATGAAAGAGATAGAGAGTATGAAATCAAAGGTTTAGGTCAATTATCAGCACCAAATAATGGATACCGGCCCTGATTCTGTCATTGGTATAGGAAGGTTAGATCTTCAACTCCTTAATTTCAGCAATGGCCCTTTTAGTTGGCCAATATTATCCACATTGTGCCATTGAAAAACTAGAGACAGGGCTGGCTGGGTGACTTGCTTCAGTCCCAGGAAGTGGAAGAGAATGGATTCAGAGCACAGACTGTTAAGTTTTGAAGCTCGCACCTACAGTGAGATGTGATACTGTTGTTCATTTGTCATGAGACAAGGACTGTAGTAGAGTGATGTGGGGGGTGGGCAGGAAGACTAGAGTGAGTCGTGGGCTGGCTTGTTCTCCAGGCAGCTTGTACGTGCAACAGGGGGACAGTGATAGGATGACAGTCTGTTCTGTGTCTTTTTCATCCACATGAACTGTAAGTGTAGGGAAGTGTAATATTTACTTTGAAATCTTAGCATCTAGCAGCAATGGCACTTCATGGATGTTTGCCAAATGAGTGGAAAAAGAAATGTCTACTTTCTGTTGCAGATTTGTTAAAATTCAGTAACAGTTAACAGATTTTTTTTCTTGAGGTTTTAGAATTAAATTTGAATGTCATCTTTGAGGCATTTGATCTGACCATGATTGAAGAAAAGCCAAGTGAGGGGTGGTGGTGGAAGGTTTATGATAGAGCCAAAGAGGCGTAACAGTTGAAAGGGGAGGTCAGTTAAGAGAAGGACACCAGCAGAGTTTATGAAAATGTATGTGGCTGAACCATGAAAGAGATGGGCATTTAGGGGAACTGCTTGCTTTGTTTCAGCCTTTATCAGGTAAGAGAGTGGAGGCATAGACAGTCTTACCTTTCTGCTCACAGACCCTAGCAAGACCCCTTTGGATTCTAGGACAAGCAGCTCTGTTCCTGTCCTCAAGCCCCCTTACTGCCTTTATCCTTTACTTTAAAAATTTTTTAAAAATTTGAACAGTTTCTGTTTAATGTTCAACATTGATATTGTAACATACAGTTCTACTTAAGAAGCCTTTCTGGGATGAAAGAAAACACAGAAGAAACTCCATTCCAGCATACATCTACATACATTCAGACACATATTGTACTCTGCCTTGGTCAATGATGAAGGTTCCTTAAACAATTGTTTCCCTTCCTCTTTTGTAAATAGAAAGTCAAACATCCATACTGTCATTTCCTTTGTTTTGAGCCCATATGCAAAGGATAGATTCTTAAGAACATCAAGTTGAGAAGAAAAATAAAAAGAACAAGGTATGATCACAGTTCCCTTTCCCTTCTGATACCACTGAAGGCTGAAGAGATCAGGGCTATAAAAAAGACAAATGATCCCCAGGTCCTCAAGGTGACCAGTCATCCTGAATCCCTCAGTTCTATTATAGAATGCCTCCATTTCATTTATATCTGAGTTTGTGGAGGTTATACATGGGAAAATCCTTTGCTATTCTAACTACTCCAAAGCAGAAGTCATGTTACTACTAATACTCAGACTAGTATAGTAATATTATTACTAGTACATTCTATAAAGTACTTTCTCCAAAGTTACCTACATTTCAGCTTGAAAGTTTTTGTGAATTGTATAATACTGTCTTGTTTCATATATAAAAGTTTGTCACTAAACCACAGTAACACAGCTACTAAACAAAATCAGATTTCAAACCTGGCTTCCCTGATTCTAGAACTTTCCACAAGGCCCTGCTTCTTCCCAAAGAGTGAGTGCCTGCCTCTTGTAATAGATTTATCCATTTTATCATGATGAGGCTAGTTGGCAAAATTAAGGTAGTTTTTATAACTTTCCAATGAGATTTTTTTCATTGTTTGTCATTTTACCTGCTACTATCACCTATGAAGCTCCCCTCACTCTCAATCTGAGTTAAGTTGGTAAAGATGTGAGCTCCTGAAATTGCACTGCATTATTGGCAGCCTTTAACTGGGTTATCCTGACCACCTCATGTCCTTATAAAAGTGCTGGCCTGACTCTGATGCAGAATAGATGTAATACATGTTGGGATAAAGCCTATCAGCTTGGCCAGTAAATGGTCTGAAACATCTGGTTAAGGCTGGCCAATTGTATACAATAGATATTCATAAAAATTATTTTTATAATTCTTTGATTCAACAGTTTCTATTGTTTCTGACTTTCTCTGCAGATTAATAATCTTCAGTTATTTTAATGGGAACGGGTAACCAGACTTGGGTGAGAGAGTTTATTCTCCTTGGCCTGTCCAGTGATTGGGACATGCGGGTTTTCCTCTTTGTCCTCTTCTTGATCACATACATGGTGACAGTGCTGGGGAACTTGCTCATCGTTCTCCTCATCAGACTGGACAGCCGACTCCACACTCCCATGTACTTCTTTCTCACCAACCTCTCCCTCGTTGATGTCTCTTATGCCACAAGCATCATTCCTCAGATGCTGGCAAATTTTCTTGCAGCACATAAAGCAATCCCATTTGTGAGCTGTGCAGCCCAGTTATTTTTCTCCCTGGGCTTGGGTGGGATTGAGTTTGTTCTACTGGCAGTGATGGCCTATGACCGCTATGTGGCTGTGTGTGACCCCCTGCGATACTCAGTCATCATGCATGGAGGCCTCTGTACTAGGTTGGCCGTCACATCCTGGGTCAGTGGTTCTATCAACTCCTTCATACAGACCGCCATCGCCTTTCAGCTGCCCATGTGCACAAACAAGTATATTGATCAAATATCCTGTGAACTCCTAGCTGTGGTCAGACTGGCTTGTGTGGACATCTCCACCAATGAGATCGCAATCATGGTTTCTAGCATTGTTCTGCTGATGACACCTTTCTGCCTGGTTCTCCTGTCCTACATCCAGATCATCTCCACCATCCTAAAGATCCGGTCCACAGAGGGAAGAAAGAAAGCCTTCCACACCTGTGCCTCTCACCTTACAGTGGTTGTCCTGTGCTACGGCATGGCCATTTTCACTTATATCCAGCCCCACTCCAGCCCCTCTGTTCTTCAGGAGAAGTTGATCTCTCTCTTCTATGCTGTGTTGACACCCATGCTGAACCCCATGATTTATAGTGTAAGGAATAAGGAGGTAAAGGGGGCCTGGCAGAAACTATTAGGGCAATTTTCTGGAATAACTTCAAAACTGGCAACTTGATGAATCCTGAGCATCACTTAGAGAAAGGAATTTTGCCTGTGTTTTCTCCCACTTAACTCAGATATGGCAGGCATCACCTGCATTGCCCTGGCAACCAGGAAGGAGATGACGACACATGTCCTGGTGATGCTGGGTAGGAGGCTGGAGGTTGGTTTGGGGTGTGGGTGTATTTTTATGTCACAGCAGTATGTTCAGTGGAGTTGAGCACTGCTGTAATAGAACTTCCCACACTTTCTCTATCTCCATTCATATGGCCTGAGAGTAATGAGAAGAAAAACACACTGTTTTGATTTGTCACATTGTAATCATGGACCTATTTGTGGATCTTATTTTGGACCACTGGTTCTTATTCATCCAAATTTTGTACAAAGTAATTGTGTTTCCATTGGGAACTGAAACATTTTCATATTTTACACTCACTTATAATAATGTGTGATGTATGAAGCCACATCCAGTAACTGTGTGAGTCACTGTTCTGAGAGAGATGCTAGGGGGGCTGTTAAGATATCCTTGTGCTGGACCACTAACTGTGCACGTAGCATCTTGTCTGAGTGCTGAAGGTACCTCAGGAAAGGAGCATCAACTAAAGGTCTTATTTTATAGATATGAATATAACTAAAGGTGTTTGTTTAAGGCTCCTACTGACCAAGGAAAAACCATGTCTGGGGCACTACTTGACAGCATATAAGCAATTGGAGAGGAATTTTACTGCATATGTATGAGTACCATTTAAATGTTAAATCTGTCCAATTTCTGAAAAATCCATAGCCTCTTTTCTGAGACTTTAGAAACAATAAGCACATAAAATATGAATTAATATATAAAATATAAGAGGTATAGTTAATCTGAGAAAGGACAGATTCCTGAGCCAAAGCCACTGAAAGATAAGACAATTTCAATATGTCTTTTGGGAATCAGGAGAGTTGGATCATCTGTGCAGTGTTTCCCTCTAGTCTCTGTCTGAACACCTTCTCCCATCCTTCCTCCCACACACAACAGGCCTCTGGCTGATCTTTGTAAATTAGTGAAATTGAATGTGTGAGACTGGGTCTCATCTCTGAGAAAACACCTAAGTAAGGAACAAAAGGAGGAAGGAATATTGTACAATAGGCACAGAAGGGGAAAGAGGAGAAAGAATGGATAGTAGCTCACCTTCTCACTCCCTTGGAAAAAATCTCAAAGTCCTTTCTCCCTTTTTTAAAGATTTTATTTTATTTTTTGACAGAGAGAGAGACAGTGAGAGAAGGACACAAGTAGGGGGAGTGGGAGAGGGAGAAGCAGGCTCCCGCTGAGCAGGGAGCCCGATGTGGAGCTCAATCCCAGGACCCTGGGATCATGACCGGAGCCAAAGGCAGACGCTTAATAGCTGAGCCACCCAGGCGCCCCTCAAAGTCCTTTCTTCCTGTGTCTTGTGTAAGTCAGGGGATTCACAGTTCTTCCATTTGTGAACATGTTATCACACATTCTCAGTGTTTAAGCAGAGTTGAAGTTTCATATAATCCAAAGTTCATTTGACATTTTAAATCTACCTAAAAATAATCAATCCTAAATTTTTTAAAATTGGCATGTGTCTCAATAGATGTCAGTGGTACTGGGCTAAAATTCTCCTTAGGTATTCAGATATTAGTGGAATATCTGTGTTATCAGTGACAGTGAATTGTTGAGACACAATATTCGATATGAATCAGTCCTGACAATATAATGGCATAGCAAGGATGACAGTAAAGCAATTAAAATGTAGGGGTAAGAAGAGTCACAGAGAGTAAGACTTTGTGGGTGATTGCAGAAGTCTTCCTGTATGGAAGGACCAGAAAATATCTTGTAGGAGGCCAGGAAAATGATTGCGAGTGATCCAGATAACAAGGAACTCAAGCAAAGGAGCACCTTGCGAAGTGTGCTGAGCTGGAAGAGAGAATAAAAATTCAAAAGTATCCAAAGCTGGACTTATGGGGCAGAGAGGATGAGGAACTAGTGAAGATAAGGCAGGTGGTAGACAGGGGCCAGGTCTTGGAGGGCACTGAATGCCAAATTCAAACCAGTATATGTTTTTAAGTCAGTGGTAGCTTGATAAAATTTACATTCTTGAGATATAATTTTGGCAAACAAGTCAGAGGAAGAAAAGATTGGAGCAGAGGAGACTAGCTAGGGGGCTGTTCCATAATCACCATTGAGACATTAGAGGAACCTGAATTAAGATAGTGGCAATAGAGAAAAAAAATGAAGTCTTTTGATTTAAAAGTTATTTCAGAGGAATACTTCATCTGCTCTCAGTTTGGAATTCCCATGTGGATCTCATTTGTCTTCTAAAATATTAATAGCCTGTCTAAATATTCTGTAAATTGTGGAGTCAACTGAAAAACTGACCACTATGAACACATCATATATACAATGTAGGAGAAAGATAGAAAAGAAGGAAATTAGTCAAATATATACAGGACACTTCAAGGAGGAGAATATGTGAAGGTGCTGTACCTCATTTCTGTGACTGATGTGTGGTCCCAGTGTGACTTTTCTCCACCTCCCATCCCATGATCCCCTGGCTTTCACCCAGCAACTTAGCTTGTTTGGGTTCACCTGAAAGGTTTTCCAGATCTGCATTTCTCAGGAAGCAGAAATGTTGAGAGTGGGCTTCAGATATGTAGAAACAGATGAGTGTCATTTTATATTCCATGCATTAAATTTCTACTTTCATCTTTTTCATATTATAGACTTTTTTTTCCAGGACTGCCTTTTCTCAGAAATTTAAATTTTAATTAATTAATATACGTGAATACCTTGAGACAACTGGCATTCCTCATTAATAGCTGTTTGCGAATGACATTCTCAGTATAAGGGAGGAAAGTACTATTGATTCAGGGGCAAAATAAGATGATTTTCTAAAACATTAAAGCCATTAAATATAACTCCTTAAAAATATTGGGCACTGAAAAATATTTGAAAATTAAAATCTTGTTCGTTATTTAATAACCATAAAAATATCACAGGTGTTTTGTAAGAAACAAAAAACCTGATATATATAAAAGTTACAATTTGTTCAAATAAGAATCCAAATAAAATCCATATATTACCATTGTCTCCTATGTCTCTGAAGACCTGCTTAATGTATAGGTTCATCTTCAGTTTCCTTTTTTCCCCTCGGAATTATTTGTTGAATAAAACAGGATTGTTTTTCCCAGTTGGATTCCCATGCAGCCTGGATTTTTTAATGACATCCCTGGAGTGTAGTTTTGCATGTTCCATTGACCCTGTAGCTCCTTTTAGATCTGGAGGCTTGATCAGATTTAAATATATTTTCTTTTTTGGCAAGATTTTTCAGATGGTGGCATGTACTTCTATCAAGAGGCACAGAGTGTTCAATTTCTCTTCTCTAGGGTTTATTATGGTTATTGCATTGCGTAGGGTTTCTCAACAGCAGCCAACGTCTATTGACATTTAGGGCTAGATAGTTGTTTCTTCTTCAATCTTCTCTACATTGTAGGGTATTTTTCAACATACCTGACCTCTACCCACTAAATGGCAATTGTGTCCACCCCCCACCTCCTTCCAGTTTTGACAATCAGAAAAGTCTCCAGATACTACCAAATGTCCCTGGGGATAGCAAAATCACCCCTGGTAGAAAACTACTAACCTAGATCCATTAATTTATTAGGGGTTGCAAGGTGGGGATATTCTATTGTCCCTTTCTCTTTAGTATTTGAAATGTATTTATAAGTAGAAACTTCCTCCTCACCACCTTTTTATCTTCTTGAGGTATAGTTAATAGAGGAAAGGCAGGATAAATGTTTTATTTTTTTCCCTTTCTTTACCACTTTTTTAAAAATTCAACAAAAGAGATGTTTTAAAAAAAATCATGATGAGCTCATCAATGTAAACGTATTTGCTGTATTTTTATTCGTTGCAGCTATTGTCTTTATTGATGTTCAAATTGTATTTATTGAGTGGGAGTCTATTTTAATTTCCTTTTGGTGCTATAACAAGTTTTGTGGCTTAAAACAACACAAAATGATTATCTTACAGTTTTGGAGCCCAGAAGTCTGAAATGGGCTTCACTAGGCCAAAATCCAGATGTCCACAGGCTGTATCCCTTTCTGGAAGGCTAGGGAAGAATCTGATTTCTTGCTTGTCCCAGCTTTCTAAGGGAGCTTCCACTCCTTGGCTCATGCCCCTTTCTTCCACCCTGAAGGTTAGGACAGCTCCTTCATACCTCTCTCTGACTCTGATTCTGCTTCCAATCTCATATCTCTTTTTCTCCTGACCCTGAGCCTTTCTCCTTGCTCCTATACAGACCCTTGTCTGGGACCACACAGATTATCCAGGAAAATCTCTCCGTCTCTCTTGAAGATCCTTAATATAAATGCATCTACAGGTTCCTTTTAACAATGTATGGCAGGTTCTGGATATGAATATGAATAACATATTCATAGGTTCTGGAGATTAAGACATGGGCATCTTTAAGGGGTCATTACTCTGGCTACCAAAGAGCCTATTCAAATTGGCTACTTAGTTTTTTGTTTTTTTGTTTTCCCCCACATGATCCTAGTATCTTCAGTAGCTCCCTTGCTTTCTGGTGTGATACAACGTTACAGTCTTTTATCTTTTATCTTTCTAGCCTTATAATTGGAATTATTTCTCCAAGAAGCACTGATTCCTTCTGATGGAAAATGGAATTTGAGAACACAGTCTGAGTACTGTATTCTACTGGCTGTTGGTAAGATGGATAGTCAGTAATGGTTGTAATTGAACTAGTATTGGCTAAATGAAATCCAATATTTTGAACCCATAGATAGTCACCGTCATCACCATGACCACTGGTGTGCTTGGGAAATGAGGCTGATTGACTTCTGAGTATGCCAGTATTCTTGTCCACATGGAAACCGAGAACCTCCTTTGTCATGAGAAATCCTATGGAACACACATGAATTTACTCCTCTTTCTTATTTAAAGCTCTGTGGCCCAATCCTCTAAATATTTTCTTTTATATCAAGGTAAAAGATTATGTGTGGCCCTTAAATCAGTTCATATCATGGCTTCCAATGATTTTCCTTCCATGCAAAGTTATGGTGAAATGTACTGTATAAAATTCTCCTCTTTAGGAAGAACACTTTCTCCATGGTCTTTCTGGACCACACCTTCTCAGTTAAATAGTCATAGAAACTACGTAGGAGACCATATTATGGGTTGACGATTCAATGGCAGGATGACAGGAACAGACATGATGGAAGTATAAATCAACTATTTATGACAGTTGTTTGAGTCTTTAGGATCTGCTCAGGCCTAGTCTCACATATACTACTTTATGATTTGTTCCTCAAAGCAGGTTTTGATGGACAGCTCCAGGTTCATGGTGATCTGGTTTCCCATGGCCAGGCATTCCCATGGCCTACTAGGGCCCAATAGCAAGTAAAAGTTGTTTCTCAAAACATCAGGTAACTTGACAAAGGCATTTTCCCCCCAAAACCCTATGGACCAGCACTTTGATTCTTTAATCAAATCTTCCCATAGGGTCTATTCAGCATTTCAATCTGCCATAGATATTTCAAGGATCAGTGAGAACATGGGGTCATAAGGAGCAAGTAGAAGATTGTTTGCACTGCAGATGAACCAACTGGAGAGTTTCTTTTGCACTGTTCTTGAAACTGGCATACATGGCACCCTAACCTGGTTGGCCTTCTAATGGTAAACCCAAAATGGACAAATATGGAAAAAACTGAGTCTTGAAGAAAACAGATGCAGATAAAGAATAAACAATAAATTGCACTGGTGTTACCACAATAGAAGCTTTCAGGCTGGATATTCAGATATTAGGCCTCAATGACATAGTTCATTGATTAGAGAAGTTATTTCCTTGTATGGTACAATGTTGTAGATATTGATTTGATGTTCCACTGAATGGGATGCAGGGATCACTGTCTTACAATGAGTTTCTAAATGGAATATAACCTGTTCTCCACCTGCTTCTACAAGTATTCTCTAGGAGTACCTGGGTGGCTCAGCTGGTTAAGCATCCAAGTCTTGATTTTGGCTCGGGTCATAATCTCAAGGTCGTGAGATTGAGCCCTCCGTGCTAGATGTGGAGCCTGCTTAGGATTCTCTCTCTTTTTCTCCCTCTGTGCCCCCCCCCCATTCTCACTTGCTTGAACTCTCTCTCTCTCAAAAAAAATAATAAAATAAAAAAAATATTCTTTGTACTACTTATTTCTTGGATCAGAGCAAACCAGCTTTAGAAGCAGACTGGATCTCCAATCTGGGTCAGATTCGTTGGTCTGGTCTGTGGAGACTGAAAACCACATGCTGCTACTGGGTCCTTCTCCTGAGAGACACTGAGGGGAAGAAATGATCAAGCTATATGCTCCTTAGTGTATACTCATTAGCATAATTCCAGACTTCTTACTATCAAGGGCTTTCTTCTATGGGGTTTGAATATTCTAAATATCCCTTTAAAATTGTAGAGTTCTGAAGTAAACAGTGATCTCAAATGTAGTCTAATCAAGTCAGAGTCCAATGCATGTGGCTGAAACTGGCTAGCTGCTCATAAAACATTTCCTCTACTTCACAGTGAGGTGAACCATGGAACCAAGTTCTAACTTCTGAAAATATAGATGCGAAGTAGGACAATATGCCACTTCCAGGCCTGACCTGTTGAAATCTCCCAGCCAGCAGCCTCCATTAATCATTGTTTCACTCTGAAGTCACCCATACACAGGGGATCCAGCACAAGACTCTGGGGGGCTCAGAGGGTAGAGGAGGCTGGATCCTGAGTCACTGACTGGATGAGAACTATCCAGAAGAGCCATCCCCACCGGTGCTACCCACATGGGAATGTGTATAAATAAACAATCAATTTTATTGTGTTAATCCATAGTTATTTGGGAACTGTTTCATCATCTAGCCCACTTTGAATAGTACGAGATTATTTTAATTCGATCATTTCACAAATACCCTATGTACATCTAATTAGTACCCTGCTACTTATAACTAATGAATGACACTTGCCTTCAGGCAGCTCACAGCCCAGTCAATTTCCAGTAATTTGGACTTCTTCATAATTATTACAAATGTGTTTAAGATTGCTTTAGCTAAAGTTTTAAGTAGATACCAAGTATTGAAATGTGATAATTAAAAGCTTCATGTCTTTATCATATGAGCTGTTGTTGAGCCAACACTCCAAATTCCTTACTACTTGGTTTTTTTTTGTCTCCAAGTGCTATGCTAAGATTAATAAATAATAAAGCCTAATTCATTATTTTATTTTTTTATTGAGGTAAATTTACATTTAGTAAATTCATTTTTGTGCAGAATTCTAGGAGTTTTAAAAATGTATACAATCATATAAGTACCACCACAATTGAGAAAGAAATTTTCATCATCCAAGCATATTTTCGTGCCCCTTTTTAGTCAAATGATTTTCTGAACACCATTGATGATCAACAACCAAACAGATTTCTCTATTTGTCTATTGCAAAATATCATGTAAATGGAATCAGTAGGACACAGCCTTTGAATCTGACTTCTGTCCCTTGGCATAAAGCATTTGAGGTGCATTCATGTTTTTTCATGTTATGATAGTCCATTCTTTTTATTTGTGGAGTAATAGTTTAGTTTTATGGATGTACCACCTTTGCTGATTTACTTTTTTTAAAAATCTGGATCCTTTATTTTTTATTTTTTGCTTTTTTTTATTATATTAATCACCATACATTACATCATTAGTTTTTGATGTAGTGTTCCATGATTCATTGTGCATAACACCCAGTGCTCCACGCAGAACGTGCCCTCCTTAATACCCATCACCAGGCTAACCCATCC
>NW_027397074.1:80170119-80213043 GCF_003265705.2 Callorhinus ursinus
CCCTCAGTTTGTTTTTCAGAGTCCATCGTCTTTCATGGTTCATCTCACCCTCCGATTTCCCCCCCTTCATTCTTCCCCTCCTATCTTCTTCTTCTTCTTCTTCTTCTTTTTTATTTTAACATGTAATGTATTATTTGTTTCTGAGGTACAGGTCTCTGATTCAACAGTCTTACACAATTCACAGCGCTCACCATAGCATATACCCTCCCCAATGTCTATCACCCAGCCACCCCATCCCTCCCACCCCCCACCACTCCAGCAACCCTCAGTTTGTTTCCTGAAATTAAGAATTCCTCATATCACTGAGGTCATATGATACATGTCTTTCTCTGACTGACTTCTTTCACTCAGCATAATACCTTCCAGTTCCATTCACATCATTCCAAATGGCAAGATTTCATTCCTTTTGATGGCTGCATAATATTCCATTGTATATATGTATCACTTCTTCTTTATCTACTCATTTGTCAATGGACATCTTGGCTCTTTCCACAGTTTGGCTATTGTGGACATTGCTGCTATAAACATTGGGGTGCACCTACCCCTTCGGATCCCTACATTTGTATCTTTGGGGTAAATACCCAGTAGTGCAATTGCTGGATTGTATGGTAGCTCTATTTTCAACTGTTTGAGGAACCTCCATACTGTTTTCCAGAGTGGTTGCACCAGCTTGGATTCCCACCAATAGTGTAGGAGGGTGCCCCTTTCTCCGCACCCTCACCAACATCTGTCGTTTCCTGACTTGTTAATTTTAGCCATTCTGACTGGTGTGAGGTGGTATCTCATTGAAGTTTTGATTTGGATTTCCCTGATGGCGAGTGATGTTGAGCACTTTTTCATGTGTCTGTTGGCCATTTGGATGTTTTCTTTGCAGAAATGTCTGTTCATGTCTTCTGCCATTTCTTGATTGGATTATTTTTTCTTTGGGTGTTGAGTTTGATAAGTTCTTTATAGATTTTGAATACTAGACCTTTATCTGATATGTCATTTGCAAATATCTTCTCCCATTCTCTCGGTTGTCTTTTGGTTTTGTGGACTGTTTCTTTGGCTGTGCAAAAGCTTTTTATCTGGATGAAGCCCCAATAGTTCATTTTCGCTCTTGCTTCCCTTGCCTTTGGCGATATTTCTAGGAAGAAGTTGCTGTGGCTGAGGTCAAAGAGGTTGCTGCCTGTGTTCTCCTTTAGGATTTTGATGAACTCCTGCCTCACATTGAGGTCTTCCAACCATTTTGAGTCTATTTGTGTGTGTGGTGTAAGGAAATGGTCCAATTTCATTCTTCTGCATGTGGCTGCCCAATTTTCCCAACAGCATTTGTTGAAGAGACTGTCTTTTTTCCATTGGACATTCTTTCCTGCTTTGCTGAAGATTAGTTGGCCATAGAGTTGAGGGTCTATTTCTGGGCTCTCTATTCTGTTCCACTGATCTATGTGTCTGTTTTTGTGCCAGTACCATACTGTCTTGATGATGACAGCTTTGTAATAGAGCTGGAAGTCCGGAGTTGTGATGCTACCGGCTTTGCTTTTCTTTTTCAACATTCCTCTGCCTATTCGGGGTCTTTCCTAGTTCCATACAAATTTTAGGATTATTTGTTCCATTTCTTTGAAAAAAGTGGATGGTATTTTGATAGGGATTGCATGGAATGTGTAGATTGCTCTAGGTAGCATTGACATCTTCACAATATTTTTTCTCCCAATCCATGAGCATGGAACGTTTTTCCATTTCTTTGTGTCTTCCTCAATTTCTTTCATGAGTATTTTATAGTTTTCTGAGTACAGATTCTTTGCCTCTTTGGTTAGATTTATTCCTGGGTATCTTATGGTTTTGGGTGCAATTGTAAATGGGATCGACTCCTTGATTTGTCTCTCTTCTGTTGTGTTGTTGGTGTATAGGAATGCCACTGATTTCTGTGCATTGATTTTATATCCTGCCACTTTACTGAATTCCTGTATGAGTTCTAGCAGTTTTGGGGTGGAGTCTTTTGGGTTTTCCACATAAAGTATCATATCATCTGCAAAGAGTGAGAGTTTGACAACTTCTTTGCTGATTTGGATGCCTTTTATTTCTTTTTGTTGTCTGATTGCTGTGGCTAGGACTTCTAATACTATGTTGAATAGCAGTGGTGATAGTGGATATCCCTGCCGTGTTCCTGACCTTAGGGGAAAAGCTCTCATTTTTTCCCCATTGAAAATGATATTCGCTGTAGGTTTTTCATAGATGGCTTTTATGATATTGAGGTATGTACCCTCTATCCCTACACTATGGAGAATTTTAATCAAGAAAGGATGCTGTACTTTGTCAAATGCTTTTTCTGCATCTATTGACAGGATCATATGGTTCTTGTTCTTTCTTTTATTAATGTATTGTATTACATTGATTGATTTGTGGATGTTGAACCAACCTTGCAGCCCAGGGATAAATCCCACTTGGTCGTGGTGGATAATAGTTTTAATGTACGGTTGGATCCTATTGACTAGTATTTTGGTGAGAATTTTTGCATCCATGTTCATCAAGGATATTGGTCTGTAATTCTCCTTTTTGATGGGGTCTTTGTCTGGTTTTGGATCAAGGTAATGCTGGCCTCATAAAATGAGTTTGGAAGTTTTCCTCCCATTTCTATTTTTTGGAACAGTTTCACAAGAATAGGTATTAATTCTTCTTTAAATGTTTGGTAGAATTCCCCTGGGAAGCCATCTGGCCCTGGGCTTTTTTTAGTTGGGAGATTTTTGATGACGACTTCAATTTCCTTAGTGGTTATATGTCTGTTCATGTTCTATTTCTTCTTGGTTCAGTTTTGGTAGTTGATACATCTCTACAAATGCATCCATTTCTTCCAGATTATCTAATTTGCTGGCATATAGTTGCTCATATGTTCCTATAATTATTTGTATTTCCTTGGTGTTGGTTGTGATCTTTTCTCTTTCATTCATGATTTTGTTGATTTGGGTCATTTCTCTTTTCTTTTTGGTAAGTCTGGCCAGGGGTTTATCAGGGGTTTATCAATCTTGTTAATTCTTTCAAAGAACCAGCTCCTAGTTTCATTGATCTGTTCTACTGTTCTTTTGGTTTCTAGTTCATTGATTTCTGCTCTGATCTTTATGATTTCTCTTCTCCTGCTGGGTTTAGGCTTTATTTGCTGTTCTTTCTCCAGCTCCTTTAGGTGTAGGGTTAGGTTGTGTATTTGAGACCTTTCTTGTTTCTTGAGAAAGGCTTGTATTGCTATATACTTTCCTCTCAGGACTGCCTTTGCTGTATCCCAAAGATTTTGAACAGTTGTGTTTTCATTTTCATTGGTTTCCATGAATTTTTTTAATTCTTCTTTAATTTCTTGGTTGACCCATTCATTCTTTAGTAGGATGCTCTTTAGCCTCCATGTATTTGAGTTCTTTCCGACTTTCCTCTTGTGATTGAGTTCTAGTTTCAAAGCATTGTGGTCTGAAAATATGCTGGGAAAGATCCCAATCTTTTGGTACCGGTTGAGACCTGATTTGGTACCTAGGATGTGATCAATTCTGGAGAATGTTCCATGGGCACTAGAGAAGAATGTGTATTCTGTTGCTTTGGGATGGAATGTTCTGAATATATCTGTGAAGTCCATTTGGTCCAATGTGTCATTTAAAGTCTTTATTTCCTTGTTGATCTTTTGCTTAGATGATCTGTCCATTTCAGTGAGGGGGGTGTTAAAGTCCCCCACTATTATTGTATGGTTGTCATTGATGTGTTTCTTTGCTTTTGTTATTAACTGCCTTACATAATTGGCTGCTCCCATGTTAGGGGCATAGAGATTTACAGTTGTTAGATCTTCTTGTTGCATAGACCCTTTAAGTAGGATATAGTGTCCTTCCTCACCTCTTATTATAGTCTTTGGTTTAAAATCTAATTTGTCTAAGGATAGCCACCCCAGCTTTCTTTTGGTGTCCATTAGCATGGTAAATGGTCTTCCATGCCCTCACTTTCAATCTGGGGGTGTCTTTGGGTCTAAAATGAGTCTCTTGCAGACAGCATATTGATGGGTCTTGTTTTTTTATCCAATGATAGCCTGTTTCTTTTGATTGGGGCATTTAGCCCATTTACATTCAGGGTAACAATTGAAAGATATGAATTTAGTGCTGTTGTATTGCCTGTAAGGTGACTGCTACTGTATTTTGTCTGTGTTCCTTTCTAGTCTATGTTACTTTTAGGCTCTCTCTTTGCTTAGAGGACCCCTTTCAATATTTCTTGGAGGGCTGGTTTTGCGTTTGCAAATTCCTTTAGTTTTTGTTTGTCCTGGAAGCTTTTTATCTCTCCTTCTATTTTCAATGAGAGCCTAGCTGGATGTAGTATTTTTGGCTGCATATTTTTCTCATTTAGTGCTCCGAATATATCATGCCAGTCCTTTCTGGCCTGCCAGGTCTCTGTGGATAGGTCTGTTGCCAATCTAAAGTTTCCACCATTGTAGGTTACCTATCTCTTCTCTTGAGCTGCCCTCAGGATTTTCTCTTTGTCTCTGAGACTCGTAAGTTTTACTATTAGACGTCAGGGTGTTGACTTATTTTTATTGATTTTGAGAGGAGTTCTCTGTGCCTCCTGGATTTTGATGCCTCTTTCCTTCCCCAAATTAGGGAAGTTCTCTGCTATAATTTGCTGCAATATACCTGTGCCCCTCTCTCTCTTTCTTCTTCTAGGATCCCAATTATTCTAATATTGTTTCATCTTATGGTATCGCTTATCTCTCGAATTCTGCCCTCATGATCCAGTAGTTGTTTATCTCTCTTTTTCTCAGCCTCTCTATTTTCCATCATTCGTCTTCTATATCACTAATTCTCTCTTCTGCCTCATTTATCCTAGCACTTAGAGCCTCCATTTTTTATTGCACCTCATTAATAGCCTTTTTGATTTTGACTTGGTTATATTTTAGTTATTTTATTTCTCCAGAAAGGGTTTCTCTAGTATTCTCCATGCTTTTTTCAAGCCCAGCTAGTATCTTTAAAATCATCATTCTGAACCCGAGTTCCGACATCTTACTAATGTCCATATTGATTAGGTCCCTGGCAGTCGGTACTGCCTCTTGTTCTTTTTTTTGAGGTGATTTTTTCCATCTTGTCATTTTGTCCAGAGGGGAATAGATGAGTGAGAGAAGAAAATGCTAACAGGGTGACAATGTGCCCAGAAAATATACACTAAACCAATCAGAAGAACCCTGAAACCGGGGGAAAAGAAAGGGAAAGAAAGAAAGAAGAAAAAATGTTAAAGATAAAAACAAACAAAAACAAAAACAACAGAATATGATCAAATATGATCAGGCTGTGCATAGATCAGTGCCACACACTAGATTTTGGGTATATTTTGGTCTGTTGGAAAAAGTGCCTCCCAAAATTTTAAAGAAAGAAAGACTTATATATGTACAAAATAAGGGTTGATATGATGAAGGGATGGAATATGACTGTAAAGATGAAAATTATAAAATTTTTATAAAAGGAATTGATAAAAAGAAGTTGTTTGAAAAAGGAAAGAAGAGGATTTTTAAAAAAAGAAAAAAGAAAGAAAAAGGGGAGAGAATGTGATCAGGCAGGAGACTGGAACAAAGCCATACACTAGTGATTTAGGGTATATTTTGATCTGTTAGAAGAAACTGTATCTCAAATGTTAAAGAGAGAACAACTTATATATATATATATATGCCAAAAATAAGGGTAACTACTATGAAGTGATAGAATATGACTCTAAAAATGAAAAATAAAAAAATTTTTTTTAAAAAAGAGATTGATAAGATGTTGGTTGAAAAAGGGAAAAAGAAAAATTCAAAAAAAAAGTTAAAAAAAATTGACTTTGAAAGACTAAAGAATCATGGTAAAAAAGCCATGAATTCTATGTGCTGTATTCCCTTAGCGCTGGAGTTCTGCCCTTCTCATTGATCGGTAAACTTGGTCTTGGCTGGCTGTTCTTGCTGATCTTCTGGGGGAGGGGCCTGTTGCCGTGGTTCCCAAATGTCTTTGCTGGAGGTGGAATTGCCTCGCCCTTTTGGGTCCCGGCTAAGTAATCTGCCCGGGTTTGCTCTTGGGAGCTTTTGTTCCCTCCAAGCTCTCGGTACAGCTTTGGAGGATGAGAGTGAAAATAGTGGCCTCCCAATCTCTGCCCGGAGGAGCTGAGAACTCGGGGCCCCGCTCCTCAGTGCGCCCCCAGAGAAAAGCAGTCAGTCACTCTCGTCTCCCCGGTCTCGGGCCGCACTCCGTGCTCACCCGGCCTGTGACCGAGCGTTTCTATCCCCGGCACCCGATCCCGTGTGGAGTCTCCAAACCCAGCAGATCCCTGCGGTGTGCTCCCGCGCCGCTCCTCCCGGGGGAGGAAGGGGAGTCTCCCCAGCTCTGCCGCTTGTTGGGTCCCTGCTGGAGGAGCAGTGGCCCGACTGGGCCGCGGATCACAGTTTATGGCAACCCCGAGCTGAGAGTCCACGCCTCGGCTCCGTCTCTGCAGCCGGCTTCCCCGCTCCGATACCTGGGAGCTCTGCTGCACTCAGGCACCCCCGGTCTTTCTGTGACCCTGAGGGTCCTGAGACCACACTGTCCTGCGAGTGTTCCACCCTCCGCTTAGCCACTGGAGCGATGTCCCTCAGTGGAGCTGACTTCTAAAGGTTCCGATTTTGTGCTCCGCGGCTCTAGCACTTGCCAGAAGCGGCCGATGGAGGCCCCCTCCCCCACCGTCTATCCTCCCGAATATCGCCTCGGATTCACTTCTCCGCACGTCCTACCTTCCAGAAAGTGGTCGCTTTTCTGTTCAGAGTTGCTGTTATTCTTTTCTTCCATCTCCTGTTAGTTCGTAGGTGTTCAGAATGGTTTGATCCCTATGTAGCTTAATTCCTGGGACCAGACGAAATTTAGGTCTCCTACTTCTCCGCCATCTTGCTCCTCCCCCCTCATTGTTTATTTTCTTACTAATTACTTTTGAGGATTTGTTAAATATTCTAGATACAAGTCTTTCATAAGATATGTGTTTTGCAAGCATCTTTTCCCAGTCTGTGGCTTGTCTTTTCATTCTTTTAACTGTCTTTCAAGAAGCATAAGTTCTAATTTTAAAGAAGTCAAATTTATCCATTTGTTTCATTATAGATTGTGTTTCTGGTGTCCTATCTAAAAAAATCTCTGCCTAATCCAAGGTCACAAAGATTTTGGTCAATATTTGAGTCCCTGATCCATTTTGAGTCAATTTTTGCATGTATAATTGAAGGACTCGATCCAGTTTCTTTTTTTGCATATGGATATCTAGTTGTCCATCACCGTTTGTTGAAAATTCTGGGTTTTTTTTTTTTGCCTCCATTAAATTTTATTTGTGCTTTTTCCAAAAATAATTGACAATATATGGGTGTATATATTTATGGACTTTTCTGTTCCTTTGATCCTTTTATCTAACACTGTGATTTGAAATTGGTAGTGTATATTGTCCAACTCTTCTTCTTTTTCAAAATTTTTTCAGTTATTCTAGATCTTTTGTTTTTCCACAAACTTTTAGAGTCAGATTAATTCTTACAAAAATTAGTTTTGCTTTGTATTTACGGGTCAGTTTGGAAGAGAATTAATTTTTTTTTAAAATATTGTCTTTCACTCCATGAACACTCCATGAACATGGTAAATATTTCTTCATTTATTGCTGAAACTAATTAAGTAATTGAATTTAATAAGAAATGAAATTAATTAATTGGTTAATTAAATTTAAATAGAAATGAAAACAAAACAAAAAAACAAAAATAAAATAAGCTTATTATTTGTTCATAAAAAAACAAACAAGTGCCCTCCTTAATACCCATCACTCATTTAGCCCATCCCCTACCCACCTCCCTCATCAGCCCTCAGTTTCTTCTCTATAGTTGAGTCTCTTATGGTTTGCATCCCTCTTTCCCTCTCTTTCTTTTTTTCCCTTACCCTATGTTCATTTATTTTCTTTCTTAAATTCCACATATGAGTGAAATCATTTGGTATTTGGCTTTCTCTGACTTAGTTAGTTTAGCATAATGCAGTCTAGCTCCAACCACATTATTGCAAATGGCAAGATTTCTTTTTTTTTTTGAAATAAAATATTCCTTTGTATATGTATACCACATCTTCTTTATCCATTTATCAGTCAGTGGACACTGAGCTTGTTCCATAATTTGGCTAGTGTTAATAATGCTGCTATAAACATCAGGGTGCATGTGCCCCTTCGAATCTGTATTTTTGTATCCTTCGAGTAAATACCTAGTAGAGCAATTGCTGGGTCGTAGGGTAGTTCTATTTTTAACTTTTTGAGGAACCTCCTTACTGTTTTTCAGAGTGGCTGAACCAATTTGCATTCCCACCAACAGTGTAAGAGGGTTCCCTTTTCTCCACATCCTCTCCAATATCTGTTGTTTCCTGTTTCCAGTGTTGTTAATTTTAGTCATTCTGACAGGTATGAGGTTGTATTCTCACTGTGATTTTGATTTGTATTTCCCCTGTTGCTGAGTGATACTGAGCATCTTATCGTGTGTCTGTTAGCTATCTGCATGCTTTCTTTGGACAAGTGTCTGTTCATGTTTTCTGCCCATTTCTTAACTGGCTTATTCATTATTTATTTTTGGGTGTTGAGTTTGATAAGTTTTTTATAGATTTTAGATACTAACCCTTTATTAGAGTCATCATTTAAAAATATCTTCTCCCATTCTGTTGGTTGTCTTTCAGTTTTGTTGATTACTTCCTTCTCTCTGTAGAAGCTTTTTATCTTGATGAAGTCCCAATAGTTTATTTTTGCTTTTGTTTCCTTTGCCTCCAGAGATGTGTCTAGTAAGAAGTTGCTAGGGCTGATGTCAAAAAGGTTACTGCCTGTCTTCTCCTCTAGGATTTTGATCACTTCCTGTTTCACATTTAGGTCTTTCATCCATTTTGAGTTTATCTTTGTGTATGGCATAAGAAAGTGGTCCACTTTCATTCTTCTGCATGCAGCTGTCCAGTTTTCCCAACACCATTTGTTGAAGAGACTGTCTCTTTTCCACTGGATATTCTTTCCTGCTTTGTCAAATATTACTTGACCATACAGTTGTGGGTCAATTTCTGGGTTTTCTATTCTGTTCCATTGATTGATGTGTCTGTTTTTGTGCCAGTACTATAGTGTCTTGATGATTGCAGCTTTGTAATATCGCTTGAAGTTTGGAATTGTGATACCTCCAGCTTTGCTTTGTTTTTTCAAGATTGCTTTGGCTATTCAGGGTATTTTTTGGTTCCATGCAACTTTTAGGATTGTTTGTTCTAGCTCTGTGAAAAATGCTGTTGG
This sequence comes from Callorhinus ursinus, assembly GCF_003265705.2. Taxonomy (NCBI): domain Eukaryota; kingdom Metazoa; phylum Chordata; class Mammalia; order Carnivora; family Otariidae; genus Callorhinus; species Callorhinus ursinus. The sequence goes on from NW_027397074.1 coordinate 80,179,375, forward strand.
TATTTTTTTAGGGATTGCATTAAAAGTGTAGATTGCTTTGGGTAGTATAGACATTTTGACAATATTTATTTATTCTTTTAATCCACTAGCATGAAGTGTCCATTTCTTTGTGTGTCATCTTCAATTTCTTTCATCAGTATTTTATAGTTTTCAGACTACAGGTCTTTCCCCTCTTTAGTTTATTCTTCAGTATCTTATTATTTTTGGTGCAATTGTAAATGGGATTGTTTTCTTAATTTCTCTTTCTGCTGCTTCATTACTGGTGTAGAAATGCAACAGATTTCTGTAGGTTGAATTGTATCCTGTGACTTTACTGAATTTGTTTATCAGTTCTAGCAGTTCTTTGGTGAGACATTTTAATTTCATGTATGTTAGCTCTTGTTTGATATTATCCCATGCTTTCTTCTCTTTGTATCATCATCATTATTTTTTCTCTTTGTACTTCAGTTTTGCTTATTTCTATCAACTTTATCCTCATTGACTTTTTCTCAGTTCTGTTGAATTTACCCATAAGCAGTCTTCATCTTTGTTATTGTGTTCTTCAGTCTAGTATTTCCATGTGATTCTTCCATATATTTTTCAGATATCTACTGAAATTCCTCATGCATTTATGACACTGTCCATCTTTTCCACTATATCCTTTTATGTTTTAATGAGACTTATTTTAAAGCCCTGTGTGATGGTTCCTATATGCAGGTCATACTTAATTCTTGTTCTGTCAATTGCTTGGCCCAGTAACAGCATATTTTTTCTTGATTTTTCTCTGATCTTTAATTTTGGTTAAACCCAGACATGTGTGTGTGTAGGATAACAGGCTATGAGATAAATAGTATTATGCTTTGCAGTGGACACATCTCTTCTGTTTATCCTGTGAGGTAGTAGTGTGTATGTGGTGTGGAATCAGTGCAGCCAGGATTGTCTTGGGTTTGAGTTTTATGTTGCTATGGTTATCCTCAGTGCACCAACAAATTCAGTCTTCTCTATCACGACTTATTCTTAGTTTGGGATGTTCAGTGGTTGGAGGGCCTTTCCCAGTGTTGCTGAACCACCCTGAGTTTTAGGCTCTTTCTATTAGACTGCATGTGAGAGTGTGTCTGTCCACAGACTGCCTCTACCCCATGGTAACAGCTTTGACTTGTTCCTTAATTCCTGCTGGCCTGGTGGTGGAGGGTGAGGCTTTATTCCTTTTGTCCTGGTTCTTTCTCAGTCTTAGGCACATCATTTGTCCCTGTGTTTCAGAAATTTTTAGTGATCCTCCCCCTCTCTGGTTCTAGGAGATGGCTCACAGACTGGTCTCCTGCCAATGGAAACCCCAGACCTAGAGGTGATTTTTTGTTTTGTTTTGTTTTGTTTTTTGTTTATTTTTTTTCTGTTCCCCCTTCCCTCAGGAATGAGACTTTATCTGTCTCTGAGGAAAACAGGGTTTGGTACCCTTCCCCAGTGGCTTCAGGCTTGTGTTCCATAATGGAGATGATTTGGTGATGAGAGTTCCTCATCTTTCTGTGGCAGATGTGGCTGCCTTCACCTAGACCTGCACTATGAAGGAGAGAGACTTTCTCTGGTTTTCTGCCTCCCTCAAAAATTCTCATGAGTACTGCTCTAAGTATGTGGAGAAAATCTCAAGAATATGTGTGAACGACCTCTATTTTTCTCTGGCTCCTAGCCATTGTATACTCATAGTACTGCCACATTCAGCTTTTACCAATCTGATAAATCAATTCTTACAGGCTTGCATGGTGCCCCACATTCCTCCCATACTCTGGCCCAGGTAAGGCAAAGCCCTTTTCCCACCTCTTTCTCGATGCAACTATCATTCTTGAGATTTCATTTTATTTGGTTTCCCTGCAAGCTCAGCTTTCTGATGATTTAAAAATAGTTATGGTTTTGTAGATTATCTGCTCTTTTCTTGTTTGATGTTCTTTTCTTGTTTGATGATGTTTGATATTTGAGGTGATGTTCATTTAAGCTTTCTACAACCTAAATGGAATCTAGAAGTAACTAAATTATTCTTTAAAGTGTATTTTAACAGACAAAGTAAAAGAGGGAAATAGATGCTAATTTTCAGCTAAGTACTAGTATAACAGTGACAAATAAAGCTCTTTAGGCCAAGGAATTTTAAGTCAACAAATCACTTATCTGGAAGCCGCATACCCAAATTAGCAGCAGTATTTGGAGCAAATATTTGTGTTCTTCTTGCAAACCAAGACTACACATACATAGTAATATTACTGTGTTCATCACAAGTGTTTCCTGAAGAATGTATTCCAATTCGTAGGCTGACACCCATGAGATGACCTTCTTGGTCAGAAGAGAGCATTTCCTATTTGGGAAACAGCAGAAATTGTAGGTAGGGGCTTACGGGGGAGACAAACAGGGAAAACTAAGATTGTGGTTGACTTTGAACTTCTTTTCTCACAGTTAGTTGAGATACGGCATTAGAATCATTAAGATCAAATATTTGTGAAATGAATAATGGTAGAATAAAGTGTTGTAATGAAAAATTAATGTGACAGTGGTTTACAGAATGACTTGTTCCAGGAGTTCTCAAATGTATTCTATCAGAAACACCTGAAAGGCTCATTAAAATAGTTTTCTGGACCCTCTGCAACATATCTGATTCAATAAGTTTGGGTAGAATGAAGCCTATCATGAACTGAAATGAACTGAATTACGTAGCACTTTGGTACAAATGCTAAAATAATAGCAGTCAGCAGTTTTAATAATGGAAAGAAAAGATCCATGTGACAATGTTTCCAGCAAAAGTTGATATAACTTACTGAGTGATGGAGGTTGAATGAAAAGAAAATCTCCCCAGGTCTGGAGCAGGAGTGACTGAGATTGCTGTGGGGTCCTTACCAAAGCTTGGAATTTGGGAGTTTCCCTTTTTGTTGTCTGCAGATGAGTGGAGGAAAACAGCAGTTGGATACTGTGACTACAGCACTCACAGCCATGGAATTTTTCCACCTTCCCTCGGAGAAAGTATCCAACCAATTCTGTCAATCTAGGGGAGTTCAGAAATTCAGGTGAGGAATGAGAAGCATCTCTACTTTCTCTTTCTATTGCTGAGAATATCACGGAAACATTGTCAAAGTCACTGGGTGCTGTGGTATCAGATGTTATAGGAACATGGCAGAATGAAGGAAGAGACAAGCAGGATGATACTTTGGTGAGAATAGAAGATGTGGGAGTAATTTTTGGACATTAGGGAAATAGATGAGGTGGCGTGTGGATGATGAGGGGATGCATATGTGGTTGGCTGAGCAGATAAGCAGGTGGCTGAGTGAGTATGAAGATGGCTATATACAGTGGGTAAGTGTGTGGCTATGTAGATGGTGGTGCTAAGAGTGACTGGGTATTGGACTTAGAGATGAATGGACAAGTAATTCACTTACAGGGTTCGTGATGCCTGAAGAATATATCAGAGATGTAATGTGACTGCATTCTGTGAATTTTGCATTTACTCTATTCATAAAAATTAAAGATTTGGAAAGGTATAGAAAGCTAACACTTCTGTACTTCTTTGTTGAGAATTTCAAGGACCTTTTTCCTTTCCTTTTTGCCCCCATGTAGAGCTTAAGATTTTTTACATCCCCCTTTTGGGATCTTATTTGGAGTGTTAAGTATATTATGTGATATTAGTATTTTTAAAACTAGGAAAGTACCATGAAAGATGTACTCAGGTGTGCATCCATCTTTGCAAAACTCCAAGAAGGTCCAGTGGGTCTTTGTACATATGTCAGGGGAATGAGGTACAATGCTCCTCCTGAGTTCAGAAGGAGAGATGAGGTTATCTTGGAGCTTAAGGAGACAACTGGGTTTTTTGTTTTGTTTGGTTGTTTTGTTTTGTTTTGTTTTTTTTCACCAGGTTTGATTGCAGACCTAGTCACTGCTCAGCAGAATAGGGGCATGAGTGCTAAATGTCAGGTTTGGGCTACAGAATATTCTAAAACCTCGGAAAACTAGTATCTCTGGCTTTTTAGAATGACCCTAGGCTTCAGGGGGTTGCTGTGGTTGAGGAGTATGGGGAAGAACAGGCTTCACAGGGAGAAGAAGGGCAGCATGGAGGCCCTGCCCTTGAGAACTTGGAGTGGTGACAGTGATGGACACTCTATTGCATAAAGCTCCTGAGGGGAGTCTGTCCGCCCCACATGGCTAATTCAGACACTGCTGCTCCTCACTAGGTTTGCATGGGAGTCAATTGTGGGGCACCTGTGAACTTTCTAGTAGCTGTTTACCTCACATCTAAACTAGTCCCTGATGAGCTCTTAGCCAGGAGCCCGAGGAGTCTAGGACTCATTTCTCTGGTCCATGACTTTGTTAAAGGGAAGCATTCTTTAGAAACCAACATAAAATTAGACTGAAGTAGATACATCTGTTTGTTAGGCACTAATCATTGTTTGAGAGCTCTGATGGAGGCACCAACAGAGGGTGGGTATACACAGAGGTGTCTAGAGGGGCTGAACTAGAACAAATCTGACTTGTTAACTGACTTGTTAGGGAATTTGGATCAGGAATGTGACCTACAGATGCTATAATCTTTTCACCCTAAATATTATGGCAAATGCCCTAAAGTGATTCTGCCTTCTTGAAGCTGGGGGCTCAGGTACATTTCTGTTCTAAGGGTTCTTAATTCCAAACTTATGTACTGACAGAGGAAGAAAAAGTGCAATGGTGGGAAATGGGAGGAAGCACCTGATTAATAATTAAAAAGTGGAGTTCCTATGGATGAATTCTGCATCTTTTGGGGGAAAGCAGTTTGCAAACAAGCCCAGATCTGTGAAATGATTAGTTAGGTTTTGATATTCTTGAACATGAAGTAAGAGTACATTATATTTCCAGACAAGATAAATTGTCAATTGCTTTAAAATACCTTTTCTCATTTATTTCTCTAAGGGTATATATACAAAGTATTTGGATTTCCCTTTCTACGTTAGAGATTTAAAGTGTAAAGTGATTAAATGGGATTGCTCAAATTCATATACACTCAAGAATATGATCTGGGACTAGAAATAAGGTCTCCTGACTCTCATTTCAGGGTTGGTTCCTCTAGAATGGGCTGGAGAAATTGTACTGTGGAGACGTAGTTTTTTGAGGGATTATACTGTGCTAATCTTCCTACAAAGCACAAGACATATAAAGAAGCTGAGCATTTATAGAATGAAATTATGATAAAATATATCACAAAAAGTAAATTTCAGGATTACGCATGTTGGAGAAACTGGGTCCTCAATAACTGGATTCAGTATATGTGAAGAGTCAGTTACCAAAATCCAGATATGAAACAGATAACAAGAATCCAAAAAGAAAAATTAATTGCCCTTTCAGGATTAAAAATTATCTTTAAAACATCACCTTTCCAATTGGCCCTGGGATCTTTTGTTTCCACATATTAAGATGATGCAAATATGCCTGGCATGATGATATAGTCAGTGTATGCAACAACTAAATACTCAGCCACAGTTTAGAGGACTCTTTCTTTAAATAAAAGTGACATTTCTATTGACAACTCAATTGTGTGAAAGTGTGGTTTGGTTTATTTTGACCAGCATGAAAGAAAGCATATCTGTAGGTTGTGGGACTTACCTTCATGTGCTCTGCTTCTGAATTCAAGAATTGTAATCTGTCTTTGCTAAGACTGTAGAGGACTCCAATGAGAAGGCCAAATATGATTATGACTCAACGGAGTGTTACAAAAGATGATGCACAAACTTTCAGGGGAGAAAAACCTTTTGGCATTTTATCTCTTAGCCATAAAGCATCATTTCTATAACGAATGGGGGAAAATATGAAGAAGGGGCTCACCCATAAGCCTCAACTGTATTTCAAACTGGATTTTTGAGGCTGATCCAAGGTTTTGTCCATCCATGAACTCTTTGAATTGGCATGAATAGTGGAAGGGGTAATTATTCTGAAATATAATTCTGGAAGTTTAGATACTGAAGAATCCTTCTATAGTGTGCATTCCTCCTGAGTCTTTTCAAATAAATACTTTTCTCTTCCTGATGTGGGGGAAAGGGAGAAGATAATTTATGAAGCCATCAGTCAATAGAAATGGAAAATATTATTTGATAGATTTAATTTAAATGTATTTAAATGGGTAACATTTAAATAGATAACACATTCACTGGTGTAGGATATTAAATGTCGCAATGAATGTTGAATAGGTAAATATACCCATGTGTCAAGCCCTGGAAACTTCCTTCCTTGCAAAGGAAAATTTAGTATTTTGGAGTGTTGGCTCATAAAGTAGCAATGGAAACTAAATGCAACTAAAAATTGATTAATAAATGTGGACAGCAGCATCTGAAGACATCTCTAGAGAATCACAAGTGATGATCCTGCCTGTGTGTATCAACACATAAAAAATTCCATCATACTTGGTTTATTTGTCTATAGTATGGGTCAGGTTACTCATCTTGTTCTTGATGAGCAGTTCCTTGTAATTTCTCAAGGTTGTATCATATTGTTAGAGCAGGATGGGGAGGATGTGGTAAAGGCTAAAATGGTACTTTATGTTGAGAATTGCTGGTTGGGGCAATACCCTTTCTCTCAGGCATACTGCAGAGCTATAGGGAGTTGGAATGAAAAGGGCTCCCATCTGGGAGGTCCACTGGTCAGAATTTAAGTATACTATGATAGTTGGGAGATGCTTCATTTTTAAGACTCCAAAATACCAGATGTTTACAACAGATATCACTAAAAATCACTGCCTGAGAATTTACCATTAGAAATATATTTAACTTGGGGCACCTGGGTGTCTCAGTTGGTTGAGTGTCTGCCTTAGACTCAGGTCATGATCCCGGGTCCGGGGATCAAATCCCACATTGGGCTCCTTGCTCATCAGAGAGCCTGGTTCTCCTTCCCCCTCTGCCTGCCACCACTCCTGCTTGTGCGCACTCTCTTTCTGTCAAATGAATAAATGAAATCTTTAAAAAAAAAAAGAAATATATTTAACTTGACTTAAGATCTTGATTTTGCTGAGGGGCGCCTGGGTGGCTCAGTCATTAAGCATCTGCCTTTGGCTTGGGTCATGGTCCCAGGGTCCTGGAATCGAGCCCCGCATCGGGCTCTCTGCTCTGCAGGAAGCCTGCTTCACCCTCTCCCACTCTCCCTGCTTGTGTTCCCTCTCTCGCTGTGTCTCTCTGTCAAATAAATAAATAAAATCTTAAAAAAAAAAGATCTTGATTTTGCTGATATTTTTCTTAAGATGGGAGAGGAAAGGGCAATTTTAGAGCATGGACTACTTTACTGGAGGGCAGACCTTGGTATAGGGAGTTAGAGATGGCATGAAAGTATTTGTCCATAGATGAAGGGTTAGAAGGTAGACTCAGATAGAGGGAGTCAGGAATAAGCTAAGGTTAAATTTTATCTACTCCATGGAGATAAAGGCCAGTACTGATTTTTAACATCAGCAAGTGCCGTTGTCTGAATTTTCCCTCTTCATCTTCTTCAGGTGACATATACTTTTATCTGAAGGTGTTATCAGGTTGTAGGAAATTAAAACAACAGGAAAAATAATTGTGGTTCAATTTATGGAGATAGAATAGGCTGAAAAATACATTTAATCTGTTTACAATCTCAATTTTTATAATACAGAAATGTAACATTTCCATAAGATCAATGGATGAATTTGCTTTACTTAAAAAAAGATCATAATGATTGACTAAAATTTAACTTTTAAGTTAGGTGTATTGTGTCATGTAAAAGAAGGCTTTTTTGAGAAATCTCAACACCTATTTTTTTAAATTTAAATTCAATTAGCCAACATATAGTACATCTTTAGTTTTTGATGTAGTGTTCAATAATTCATTGCGTATAACAACCAGTGCTCATCACATCATGTACCCTCCTTAATGCCTATCACCTACTTATCCCATCCCCCTGCCCACCTCCCTTTCCACAACCCTCAGTTTATTTCCCAGAGTCAAGAGTCTCTCATGGTTTGTCTCCCTCTCTGATTTCTTTCCGTTCAGTTTTCCCTCCATTCCCCTATAATCTTCTGCACTATTCCTTATATTCCGCATATGAGTGAAACCATATGTTAATTGTCTTTCTCTGATTGACTTATTTCACTTAGCATAATCCCCTCCAGTTCCATCCATCTTGATGTAAATGGTAGGTATTCATCCTTTCTGATGGCTGAGTAATATTCCGTTGTATATCTGAACCACATCTTCTTTATCCATTCATCTGTTGAAGGATATCTTGGCTCCTTCCACAGTTTGGCTATTGTGGATATAGCTGCTATGAACTGCTATGAACTGCTGCTATTGGGGTGCAGGTGCCCCTTCTTTTCACTACATCTGTATCTTTGGGATAAATACCTACTAGCACAATTGCTGGGTCTTAGGGTAGCTCTGTTTTTAACTTCTTGAGGAACCTCCATCCTGTTTTATAGCGTGGCTGTACCAGCTTGCATTCACACCAACAGTGCAAGAGGCTTCCCTTTTCTCCACATCCTCACCAACATTTGTTGTTCCCTGACTTGTTAATTTTAGCCATTCTGACTGGTGTAAGGTGGTATCTCATTGTGGTTTTGATTTGTATTTCCCTGATGGCAAGTGATGTGGAGCATTTTTTTCATGTATCTGTTGGCCATTTGTATGTCTTCTTTGGAGAAGTGTCTGTTCATGTCTTCTGCCCATTTCTAGACTGGATTATTTGTTTTTTGGATGTTGAGTTTGATAAGTTCTTTACAAATCTTGGATACCAGCCCTTTATCTGTTATGTCATTTGCAAATATCCCATTCCATAGGTTGCCGTTTAGTTTTGTTGATTATTTCCTTTGCCGTGCAGAGCTTTTTATTTTGATGAAGTCCCAATAGTTAATTTTTGCTTTTGTTTCCCTTGCCTTTAGAGACGTGTCTTGAAAGAAGTTGCTGTGGCTGATATCAAAGAGGTTACTCGCTGTGTTCTCCTCTAAGATCTTGATGGATTCCTGTCTCACATTTAGGTCTTTCATCCATTTTGAGTTTATCTTTGTGTACGATATAAGAGACTGGTCCAGTTTCATTCTTCTGCATGTGGCTGTCCAATTTTCCCAGCACCATTTATTGAAGAGATTGTCTTTCTTCCATTGGGTGTTCTTTCCTGCTTTGTTGAAGATTAGTTGACCATACAGTTGAGGGTCCATTTCTGGGCCCTCTATTCTGTTCCATTGATCTATGTGTCTGTTTTTCTGTCATTACCATGCTGTCTTGGTGATCACAGCTTTGTAATAGAGCTTGAAGTCAGGCATTGTGATGCCCCCAGCTTTGGCTTTCTTTTTCAACATTCCCCTGGCTATTCAGGGTCTTTTGTGGTTCCATACAAATTTTAGGATTGTTTGTTCCAACTCTGAAAAATGTCGATGATCGATGATATTTTGATAGGGATTGTATTGAATGTTTAGATTGCTCTGGGTAGTGTAGACATTTTAACAATGTTTATTATTCCAATCCATGAGCATGGAATGGTTTTCCATCTCTTTGTGCCTTCCTCAACTTCTCTCATAAGTGTTCTATGGTTTCTAGAGTACAGATCCTTTACCTCTTTTGTTAGGTTTATTCCTAAGTATCTTAATGGTTTTTGGTGCAATTGTAAATGGGATTGATTCCTTAATTTCTCTTTCTTCAGTCACATTGTTAGTGTATAGAAATGCAACTACCTACTTTTTGTTTTTATTTCTTTGTCATAGTGATAAGAACATTTCTATCCTGATATCTGCAGTAACTAATAATTACTGGAAATTATGAGAAGATAAATGAAGCTACTTTTAGCTAGAGTCCAACAATGATAATATTTTGTTTATTTATTTATTTACTTTTAAAGATTTATTTATTTATTTTAAAGAGAGAGAAAGTGGAGGAAGGAGCAGAGGGAGAGAAACTCATGCTGACTCCGTGCTGAGAATGGATACCGACCCTCAGATCATGACCTGAGCCCAAATCAAGAGTTGGATTCTTAACTGACTGAGCCACCCAGGTGCCCCCAACAATGATAATATTTTAAATAAAAAAAGTTTTTCTTCACACTCCAGACCTAACTTTGCTTGCAACTTCCGGGTCATTCATGAAACTTACCATTTTCTACCCCTTTTAAAAAAAATTATTTATTTATTTATTTGACGGGTAGGGGCAAGTGGGAAAGAGAGGCAGAAGGAGAGGGAGAAGCAGGCTCCCTGCTGAGCAAGGGGCCCAACACGGGGCTTGATCTTAGGACCCTGAGATCATGACCTGAGCCAAAGGCAGATGCTTAACTGACTGAACCACCCAGGTGTCCTGGGTTTTCTACTCCTACATGACTTATTTTTAAGAGTCAGTGTAAGCGGGTACACTAGTTTACAAGATTAGGTACTTCATACAAAACTCCCATTTAATATCATTTCATTTTAAAAATATTATTTCATTTTAGATCATTTCATCGAAAGGACAGTGATCAATATAACACTAATAGATTTCAGGCATTACTGACAGTGCTTTAAGGAGTTAATTTTTCTTGGACTATTTCAATGATATCTATTATATCACATATTGTGTTTTATTTGTTATGGCCCAAGTAATTACCCTACATCTACCACAATTCATAAAATACAAACATGAGGAATTTCTTCCTTCATGGTGCTCTTGTCCAAGGAGGAATCACAGGGGTATAAAATTGTTTAATATGATGTTCTGAGTAGGCAGCATGGATTATTTGTTTTTGAGTAGACAAATAAAGCTCAAAACATATATAGGGAGCTGTCACTTGAGTTTTGATGAGTATGAGTGTGATATGACACAAAAATGTAAAGTAGGATTTATTTTCCGTCTGCCTGTCTTATTAAAATAAAAATCATATTTAAGCTGTACAACATGAAGATTTTATATACATATACATAGTGAAATGATTACTATCGTAGGGGCAATTAACATATTCTCTCACATAGTTACCTTTTCTGTGTGTGTGACGAATACCTAAGATCAATTCTCTTAGCAAATTTCCAATATAAGTATTACTACCTATAGTCATCATGATGTACATTAGATCTTAAGACTTATTCATCCTAAATAACTGCAACTTTGTACCCTGTAATCAACATCTTCCCATTTCCTCTGCTCCTGGTAACTACCTTTCTACTCTCTTGTTCTATGTATTTGACATTTTAGATTCCACATATAAGTGAGATCATGTAGGGTTTTTTTTTCTGTATCTGGCTCATTTCATTTAGCATAATGTCCTCCAAGTTCATTCATGTTGTTGCAAATGGCAGGACCTTTTTTTTTAAGGCTGAAAAACATTCCATTGTATGTATATATATCATAATTTCTTTATCCATTCAACAGATATTAATTTGTTTCCACATCTTGGCTGTTCTGAATAATGCTGCAATGAATATGGGAGTGCAGATATCTCTTCAAGGTACTGAGTTCATTTCCCTTGGGTATATACCAGAAGTGATCACATGAGGGTTCTATTTTCAAATTTTTTAGGAAATGCCATTTTTTTTCCATATTGGCTGCACCAATTTACATTTTACCAACATGTACAAGGGTTCCCTTTTCTCTACACCCTGCCAACATTTGTTTGTTTGCTTGTTTTGTTTATTTTTTGATAATAGCCATCCTAACGTGTGAGGTGGTATCTCATTATGGGTTTGATTTGTAATTCCCTGATGATTGGTGTTGCTGAGATATCTTTTCATATACCTGTTAGCCATCTGTATGTCTTCTTGAAAAAAATGTCTGTCCAGGGCTTTGCCAGTTTTCAAAATCTGGTTGTTTGTTGTTTTTGTTATTGAGTTGTACGCATTCTTTATATAGTTTGGATATTAACCCTTTATCAGATATATAGTTTGCAAATGTTTTTTCCCAGTCCCTACGTTGCCCTTTCATTCTGTTGATTATTTCGTTTGCTGTGAAAAAGCTTATAGTTGATATAGTCCCACTTGTTTATTTTTGCTTTTGTTGTTTGAGCTTTTGATATTAGTATAAAAAAAAAATCACTGCGTAGACCAATGTCAAGGATGTTTTCCCCCTGATTTCTTCTCAGAGTTTTCATGTCTTACAGTTTAGTCTTTAATTCACTTTTGAGTTTATTTTAATGTATATGTAAGATAAGTGTCTATTTTCTATGGACCTGGGAGACTCTAGAATGCTGAGCTAGAGAGAGCTATGGAGTTGGGTCAGAGAGCTATGGAGTCATTCCCTCAGGTGACAGCCATAAAAGTTAGGGTGCTGGATATGCAGTCCAATTACTTTATTCTCAGAGAGAAGCTGGGAGTTGTGGGTTCTCTCCCAGTTACAATTGTGTTAGTAGTGGGGATTGTGCCACTAGTGTGTCTCAGCATCTTCAACCTGTTTCAATGTGGGTATTTTCTCAATCATCCTATGTGTAGGAGTTGCTCAACTACTTTTTGGATTTCTCTTAGAGGGATTTGATCTGTATATCGGTGTTTATTTGGTGCATCAATGAGAGGAGAGAGTCAGGAGCCTCCTATTCTGCCATCTTGCTGACCTCCTTTCCCAGATTTCATTGTACACTAAAGGAGCATTTGGTACCTAGCAAAAAGGTAAAGTAGCCAAAGTTGTAACAAATACTGAGAAGAGACCACAAACAAATTTATATAGAGGGAAAGCTAAACAGGATCGACTCTTAACTGTGCTGATTGATCAACACTGGTTTTGAGGCAAGTAAATGTTTTCTCAAACTAATCATGATTAAAGAAAAGCAAAGTGAAGGGTGGTGGTGGAAATATCGTGATAGAACAGGAAAGAAGAACTGTTGAAAGAACAGATCAGGTTTTGAGAAGGAAATTAAAGAAATTTATAAAAATATATGTGTCTGAATCACGAATGAGAAAGGCATTTCTGGAATGACTTGTTCTGTTTTATTGTTTAAGAGATAAGAGAGTTGAAGCATAGAGTCTTCATTTTTCTGCTCAATGACTCTAACCTGATACCTGTATGGGTTCTGGGATTGGCAGGTAGCTCTGTTTCTGTCCTCAGTCCCTCTTGCTGCCTTTAGCACCTATTTTCCCTTATTTTGTACACTGCAAGAGAAGGAAAGTTAGTGAAAAGACAGTGATTCAAATATTTTTTTAAATTTTAATTATTCTTGTTTAATGTTCAAAACAGATATAATAACAAATTAGGTCTATGGAAAAGGCACTTCCTGAGTGGAGAAACAGGAGGAAACTCCACTCCAGTATACATCTACATGAATTCATACTTTCTTCTCTGCCATGGACAATGAAGAAGGGCCCTTAAACATTTGTGTTTCCTTCCTCTTTTGTATCAAGTCTTCCTTGCTTTCTTTTGAGCTCATATATGAAGGGTAGATTATTAATAGTAGTAAATTGAGAAAAATAAGAACAAGATACCATTACAATACCTTTCCCTTTGTGATCCCACTGAAGGCTGAGAGACCAGACGCCAAGAGGATCAAAGGCAATCAAAAACCAGAAAGTCTTCAAAGCCTCCCACACATTCCTAAACCCTTAGTCCTCAGGAAGATTGCCTCCAATTTTATTTATGTTCTAATTTGTGGAGGGGGTGCATGAAGAAAATCATGTTTGCTACCTTATCTACCACAAGGCAGAGGTCATGTTACTAATACCCCTACTACTATAGTACAACTACCAGTATTGGTTCACAAAGTACTTTCCCTGTAAGTTATCTACAGGTGAGCTTAAATGTACTTGTGAATTATATGATATTCCTCTGTTTTCTATATAAAGCTTGTCACTTAGCCCAAATCACATAGCTATAAATAAATAATAAATAAAATCATTTTTGAAATTTAGGTTCTCTGATTCCTGTTCTTTCCACAAGGACCTCTTTCTAATATTTCCTTTTGTAATGTATTTCCCCTTTTCATTATGATGGGTCTAGTTGACATATGTAAGGTAGCTTTTTAAAAACTTTCCAACCAAGTTGTCTTCATTGTTTATCATTTTACCTACCATTATCACTTACCAAACTCTCCTTGCCCTGGAATCTGAGGGTAAAATGTGAGCTCCTAGAACTGCACTGCATTATCTATAAATGGTTCTTTGTTTCAACATCTTCTGTTATCTCTGACTCTTTGCAGATTAATGATTCTCACATTTTTAAATGGGAACAGATAATGAGACATGGGTGAGAGAATTTTTTCTCCTTGGCCTGTCCAGTGACTGGGACATGCAGGTCTTCCTCTTTGTCCTGTTCTTAGTTATGTACATGGTGACAGTGCTGGGGAACTTCCTCATCATTCTCCTCATCAGACTGGACAGCCAACTCCACACTCCCATGTACTTCTTTCTCACCAAACTCTCCCTCGTTGATGTCTCTTATGCCACAAGCATCATTCCTCAGATGTTGGTGCATCTTCTTGCGGCACATAAAGCAATCCCATTTGTGAGCTGTGCAGCCCAGTTATTTTCCTCCCTGGGCTTGGGTGGGATTGAGTTTGTTCTACTGGCAGTGATGGCCTATGACTGCTATGTGGCTGTCTGTGACCCCCTGTGATACTCAGTCATCATGCATGGAGGCCTCTGTACTAGGTTGACCATCACATCCTGGGTCAGTGGTTCTGTCAACTCTCTCATCCATATTGCCATCACGTTTCAACTGCCCACATGCAAAAACAAGTATATCGATCACATATCATGTGAAATTTTAGCTGTGGTCAGACTAGCCTGTGTGGACACCTCTTCCAACAAGATCATAATCATGGTTTCTAGCATTGCTCTGCTGATGACACCTTTCTGCCTGGTTCTCCTGTCCTACATCCAGATCATCTCCACCATCCTAAAGATCCGGTCCACAGAGGGAAGAAAGAAAGCCTTCCACACCTGTGCCTCTCACCTTACAGTGGTTGTCCTGTGCTACGGCATGGCCATTTTCACTTATATCCAGCCCCACTCCAGCCCCTCTGTTCTTCAGGAGAAGTTGATCTCTCTCTTCTATGCTGTGTTGACACCCATGCTGAACCCCATGATTTATAGTGTAAGGAATAAGGAGGTAAAGGGGGCCTGGCAGAAAATATTAGGGCAGTTTTCTGGAATAACTTCAAAACTTGATGATTCTGGAGCATCACTTAGAGAAAGGAGCTTTGCCTGTGTTTTCTCCCACTTAACTCAGATATGGCAGGCATCACCTGCATTGCCCTGGCAACCAGGAAGGAGATGACGACACATGTCTTGGTGATGCTGGGTAGGAGGCTGGAGGTTGGGTTGGGGTATAGGGTGTGGATATATTTTTATATCACAGTGGCATGTTCAGTGGAGTTGAACTGCTGTAATAGAACTTCTCACTTTTGGCAAACTGTAAGAGACTCTTAATCATAGGAAACAAACTGAGGGTTGCTGGAGGGGACGGGGGTAGGTGGATGGGGCAACTGGGTGATGGACTTTAAGTAGGGATGTGATGTAATGAGCATTGAGTATTATCTAAGACTGATGAATCACTGAACTCTACCTCTGAAACTTATAATACACTGTATGTTAGTTAATTGAATTTAAATAAAACATAATAAATTCTAAAAAAAGAAAAAAAAAGAACTTCTCACTCTTATTCAATTTTCTTTCATATGGCCTGAGAGTAATTGAAGACAATACCATTTACTCTTTTTATTTGTCACATTGTTTGTAATTATGGACCTATTCATGAATTTTACCTTGGAACACAGTTTTTTATTCATCCACAGTTTGTAAAAGGTTATCAGGTTTCCACTGGGAACAAAATCATTTTCAATTTGAAGACTCACTTAAAATGTGTGGTATATGTAGCCATATTCAGTAACTGTGTGAGTCACTATTCTGAGAAGAATGTTGCTGTCAAGGCTGATGAAGATATTTATTTGTGCTACATTCACCACTACATGTGGATATAAAGACTATTTTGAGTAATGGAAATAATTAGGTGGAGAAATATCAACTAAAATTCTTGTGTTACCCTAGTGAGGATATAACCAAGGATTGTTTGTACACAATGACATTATTGGCTAAGGAAGATCTGAGATCCAGATACTGCTAATTTATTGTGTATACGTGGGCATTCATTCAAAGGCAAAAATTCTCAAATTCTGAAAATTGAACAACCTTTTTCTCTGAAACTTTAGAAATAAAGTAAGCAAATAAGCCATGAGATAAATGTGTAAGATATCAAAGATGTAGTTAGTGTAAGAAAAGCACTTTCCTTAGGCAATCGAAAGATAAATGCAGCTCTGATGTGGAGTTTGGGTTATGGAGATAGGTCAGTCTGCTGTGCAAATGTAACTTGCAAGTCTCCATATTATGAGCCTTCTTGTATCTCCCTACCCCAACACGCACCCACGAGGCCCTACTCAACTTTTGTAAATATAGTAAGCTAGTATCATTTGTGAGTGTACCTCACCTCTGACAATAAACCTAAAAAAGGTAAAAGAGGGAAGAAATGATTAAACAAGCATATGTAGGAGATGGAGGAAAAATAATATATAATAATAATAATTATATATAATATATTATTAATAATAATTGTGGGTCTTCTCACTTTTTTCAAGAACTTCAGAATGGTGCCCTCTTTCTGTCCCTTTGTCTCTCCATTGAGTCTGTTAATTCTCATTTGGTTGATTTGTATTTGGGAGTTAGTGATCAGGAGTTGAAGGGCTTCCACGGGCACCTGTTTTCCCTGTGAAACAATAGGAGGTGTCCGTTGCTGAGAGTGCAGAGGAGGAAAGGCAGGAGGTGTGGGAATGGTGAAGGTCAAAAGCCCATTTGGGGTCTAGGATAATGTGACCCATTAGCTGTGGATGCCACTGTTCGACATTTCATGCAGTATCGATTACAAGGCCATAGTGGTCAAACTTTCCCTCTGATACGAACAACTTTATTCTTAGCCTTTTCTAAAATAAAGTCACAGATGATCATTTTGTGGGCATCAGCTTTGTTAAAGACACTGCTACAGGCATTGTGGGGTACCAAAGTTGTGTTTAGATACGGCCACTGCCTCTGGAAATTTTTAGTCTCCTAGGGCAGGGGTTGGGAAACTTTCAGTAACTGGCTGGATTACAAATGCTTTAGGCTTTTGGGGCCATATAGTCCTTCACAGCTACTCTGCCATTGCAGCACTAAAAGTCATAGACAACACATAAAAGAATGAGTGGGGCTAGTACAAATAAATCCCAATTTATGAACACTGAAATTTGAATTTTATGTTATTAAAATATTATTCTTCTTTGATTTTTTCAACCATTTAAAATGTAAAACACATCTTTTTCTTGTGGGACATACAAAAACAGGCAGCAGGCCAAATTTGGCCTCTGGGCTGCAGTTTTCTCTAGTATTATAGAGGAACTGTATAAAAATGTAAAATTATAACACAAGGTATGCACAGAAAGAGCTCCGGAAATTCAAAGAGAGAGGGGATTGTGTTTTTCTGGATGTGGATTGAGGGTCATATAGGAGAAGGTTTCTAAGAGAAGATGAAGTAATTCTCATTTCAGTTTCCATTTCATAAAGCATCTTATTTCTCATAGTCATTTAGGTTCAATTACCCAAGATCTAAGGACTCCACACTAATGGGTGAATGGAGGAGATGAATCATGCATTGAGCACTATCTTAGATATCTGCTGAATGCTAACTGGATGATTTGTCTTACTTCTTTGTCCTTGAAATATTTAACAACAGTGGCAGGTCTGTAGTGAACACATTCTCTTATATTCAAGCTGAAGCTTTCATTCTACTGTCCCTTATCCTGATAAATGGGACCATCATGTGTTCCCCCATTCCATTAAAATCCAGTATTTTAAGATCTAAACCTGCCCCTATTAAATATAGGTGCACACGACCAAGTCAGTGTCCATATGGTTTGGTTGTCCCTTCTGCTCCATCATTGGGTTAGGCTGCTCTCTGTGAAATCTGATCTTCAATATCATTTTCCCTCATCTTCTAGAACATTTCTTTTATCACTTGTATGCACGTTACTCCCTGACGCCTTTGAGCCTTCTATATCTTCCTCATCAAAGTGCAACAGCATATTAAACAATAAGTGCAATCCTGGACAAGTTACAAAACTTAAATAAGACTCAGCTTTATTTTCTACAACATGAATAATAATAAACCCCTGATGAGAAGTCTGAGAGGATGGAATGAAATATTATTTGTAAAGCACTTAGTAAAATGCCTGACACACAAAAAGCACTTGATAACTGTTAGCTACTGTCATGGTTTTTTTCTAATAGAACATCTTTCCCATTCCCTCCCCACCCCTTGCCCTCCCCGACCCTCTAAAAATGTTTTAGCCCTATTAGCTAGCCCACCCAAAGCAATGTAAAGAGTCTGACATAAGAGTAGATACCAGAAAAGTGTTTAGAAAACAGACCTCTGATTTTTGGCAACAAAAATCTAGTTCTGTCTCATGCATTCTTAATGGGAGGAATATTATCCTCAAGGGGGTGAAAATTGGTCCTTGTAGAGGGAATAAAAATATCTTAATTATTGTAATGATTTATGGTCCTTCAAAGGGCCATGGTACATAAACAGATATACACTATATCTCTGGTGTTAAACCTTCATGGGGTGAGTAGTTAAGAAAAACGTATCTAAAAACTTTCCTTCCTTAGGTGAACAATAGTGAATAAAAGATTGAGAAATGCTGCTCTATCTGTAGAGAACTATTTCTTGTTTGGGCACAAATATTCGTGAGTTATAAGTGCAAAGGACAGAAGACAAATAGTCTAGGGTTAATTAACTATGGACTTGAAGATTGCCTCATCTGTATTTGCCTATTTTAGTTTCCATTCCTAGACCTTGCCTACTCTAAGCAAATTCTTCTGCCCAATTGGTTCCTCCACCTATTTTGAACTTTTATAATAACCTCATGGGTATGGACAAGAGGATGTTGCTGAGTGAGTTCATCCTGCCTTAGCACCTGAGTCACTGGAGAGTCTGTTCTGTTCCCGGCCATGTGCCTGATGTCAGTGCTGTGATAATTCATCAAGCCCTTCCGAGCAGCCTAAACACCTGGTCAGCTATTCCATAGATATATATTATATATATATTGCTATGTTTTGTGGGGTTCTATTATATGATAGCACTGTTTCACACACATTTATTCACTTTTGGGATCCCAAATATCTAGGAAGTTTTATAGGGAGTGTTAGAATTCCCGTAAGTATATAATATAGGATTTAAGTCAGATTCATAAAAATTTGAAGGAATAGAGCAATCTTAGCTAGCACCTGTGCTGCACTTACAAATTATAAGTTTTAGAGGCCTCCTAAGTCTCATAAGTTTGTGTTGACACCTCTCCTCAAAATATGAATATTAGTATCCACATGGTACAGAGGAAGAGGTTGGGACTCACACATACATAACCTGTGCGAGTGGAGACAACTAGCAGTCTACACTTAGATCCTGGATTCAGTACAGATGTGACTTGTATGATTCCAAAGGCGTCATAAATTTCAACAAGGACACCCCTCTTGGGATATCAGCTGTTTGTGGATCATTGTTTAGCCGAAGATGTGAAAAAGCCACAGAGCCATAATGTTACTATTATAGCTAGGATGGTTACAGTTCCAAGTAATAAAATCCAAAACAAACTGATATATGCAAAATTAACAACTAAGTGTAATGAACTGGTATCTGAATAGTGAATCTAGAATCCAAAGTTTTTTGAAGTATGTCTATCTTTTTGTTTTCTCCTCTTAACTTTGCTTCTTTCTGTGGGCCTTATTCTATTCTATGGTTCATAGATTTCCTCTATGAGGTGGAAAAAGTAACTTGGAGGTCCCAGATATACATTATGACATGAGAAACAAAATCCTAACTTGGCCAGCTCCAACAGAAAAGCCACAGAAATGGGTTTGAATTGGCTTAGCCTGAATAATGTGGTCTTCCCTCATACAACTAAGCTCTCTGTCAAGAGTTAGGAGGCACTTTGACCAGGTATTAACATATTTTGTTGACTTGAATCATTTTGACTTATGGAAACTTGTTTTATCTTATCATATACTCTATTTTGATAAATGTTCCATGTACTCTTGAAAAAATGTATTTTCTGTTATTGATTATTCTATAAATGTCAATCACATTGAGTTTCATAATGTTCAAGTTTTCTATTTCCTTACTGATTCCTTACTATTCCCTTCCTTATGCTTGTTTCATCAGTTATTAAGAGACAAGTATTGAAATTTCTTACTATAATTGTGGAGTTGTCTATTTCTTCTTGCATTTCTATCAGTTTTTGCTTTATGTGTTTTGAAGCTCTGTTGCTAAGCATCTAAATATTTATACTTGTTCTGTATTCTCCATTGATTGAACCCATTATCATTAGAAAATGCCTTTCCTTGTCCCTGGTACTATTCTTTGCTCTGAAATCTACTTTGACTGATAATAACATCAAAACTCCAGGTTTCTTTTAATTAGTATTAAAATGGTATTTCTTTCTCATATTTCAGGGATCACTGGGCTTCATTGCCTGATATCCAATGAAAATTGTTGTGTATATTTTGTCCTGATCTGTAGTTGTTCAGATGGGAGGGTAAATCCAGTCCCAGTTTCTCTGTCTTGGCTAGAAACAGAAGACTTTTCTTGGTTTTTAAAGCTTACTAAAACTAAATTTGTGTTTGGATTCTGGAGTCATTTTTCTTATTGTGACAAATATCATGAGGAAACATGTCTGTGAACTCAAAATACTTATCAAGGTTCTTTCACTTTTCTCTGTTGGAACTCAGGTTATCTGGCTCTAGAGGTTGTGCTCTGAACCATTGTCCCACACTGCTTCTAAAATGTTTTATTATTTTTAGTGGTGAGAAGATAGAGGTCTCACAGGAGAACCTCTACCTTCCAGGGCTTCCTAGGCCAACCGCTTTCCAGAGTTTTTTTTTTTTTTTTTTTTACCTTATCTGAAAGGTGAGGAAACTGGACTAGGAGGGAATCACTTCCATAAAGCTATGTTATTCTGTGAATTTGTGGGACTCCTATTTCCTGCAGAAGATTAATATATCAGATAAGTTTACCCTAAAAAGTTCACCATTACTTTTTGAAAAACAAATTCTGTTTGGCTTTGATTTTCTTAAGAATCAGAAGCTGTAACTGTAATAAAGAATATTTAAAAACACAAAAATTTGACTTGATTTTATTGTGATACAACAGAGAATTTTATGTAATAGTGGACAAAGATACCATGTTGTTACTTGGGAATTTTTAATAAAGGTAGGCATTTTAAATATGCTTCTGTTGTTAATTAACAGTCATTAACAAAAAATAAAAATATTATTTTTAAAATAATGTGTTCTACAAAACCTACGATTCAAGAAAGAATGGTGATTCTGGAGCTGACTAGATCTAAATCCCTAAAAATCCCGGCATGATTAGGGGCAAGGTGTTCCATCTCTCTAAACTTTTGTACAGAAAACAACTTTTAAAAGAAAAATCAGTGCATATAGATATGGGTATCAGCATTATTTTTGTTACTGTTAATTTGGGCAATATTACGTTATGTTAGAGTTTTAATTTTTGAAGTGTTTTTTTTTGTAACTATCATCTCATTCTATTTTTTTATTAATTTCCTGTAAGGACTGCAATTACAGAGTACCACAAACTGGGTGGCTTAAAAAACAGAAATATACTTTCTTGCAATTTTGGATTCTAGAAGTCTGAGATCAAGGTGTTGGCAGGGTTGGTTTCTTCTGAGGCTTCTGTCCTTTCTGCAGGTGGGTTTCTTTTCCCTGTGTTTTCACATGGTCTTCCCTCCCTGCATGTCTGTTTCTTAATCTTTTCTTATAAGGACACCAGTCATATTGGATTAGGGCCCACCTTAATGATCTTATTTTAAGTTAATTACTTCTTTAAAGACCCTGCTTCCAAATACAGTCACATTCTGAGGTTTTGGGAATTAAGATTTCAACATATGAATTAGGAAGGGACCCAATTCAGCCCATAACATTCTCATATTCAACAAAGATTATTGCTATGGCGGTGATAGCCCCATTCCTTTATACTTTATCCACTAAAGTTAGGAGAGCTGGCATTATTATTCCCACTCAAAATATGAGGAAACCTATATCAGGAGAGAATTTGGAAAGGCTACAAAGAATTTAATTTGATTGGTATTTTATTTTCTGTAAAATTACTGAGGCTAATTATAAGATAAGAAAGGTCTCTTAAAGATAAGAAAGGTCTTCTAGGTAAGAAAAAGTCTTTAAAATAAATTTCCATCACAGGCAATTTTACAGAGATGTGCTTCTGCTAAGAGCTATCAGTAGTATTAAGCACTATCTATTATTTAGGTATTTTATAAGTACTATATAAGAACTCTCTATGTGCACTTACTAAATGCTAAGTACTATTACCAGAGGTCAAGTGAAAGTCAGATTTGTGATAATCTGTGAGCACTTAGAGATCCATAAGACACTTAAGAGGAAGGAGACAGTGTGACTGAACAAGTCCCCTACACTTCTTGATTTTTCTTATATTTTTTTAAAGGAAAGGGCATGATTGAAAGGTACATGCGTATAGAAATTAGGAAGAAGAGCCAGTTTGTGCAAAGATGATAATTTGATAGTCATAAACTTATGTGTTGTAGACGTGGAATAAATGTAGACATCATGTGACCCGACTTCCTACTGTTGGTAGAAGGTTGATAACAGGGCTTATAGGTTCATAAGACAACACGGTCTTTGTTCCAAGTAGAAAAAGGCATCCCTTCAGGATAAAAAGTCCCATGTCAGCACATCCATCACCAAGCCAAACATGGGTTTGATTATATTTTCTTACTACCTCGTGTCTCTATGTTTGTGTAATGCACAACTACATACTTCAGCTCCAGGGTGCAGTACGATCAAAATGATTCTGTTGCATGGAAGTTTGATGGAACATACCCACATAGCTTATCTTTGAGGGAATACTTTTAATATAGATTTTACTTCTCTAAGGCTTTAGGATTTTTTTCAGGATATTTTATATTCCATCAGCTTTTGGTAAGTTATATTTTAACAGAAATTTGTCCTTTAAGTTTCAAATTTATTGGCATCAATATGTTCATAGTTTTGCTTATTGTCCTTTGAATGTCTACTGAGTTTGTGTTTATATCCTTTTTCCATACTACTATTATTTTATTTGTCATTTATCATTTTTCTTTCTTAAAATCATGTTTATTGATGTATATTTTACATGCAGCAAAATTCATTATTTTAAAGTATATAATTACATAATTTTTGTCAAATGTTTATAACCCCCATAAACAAGATATAGAATATTTCTAAAAGTTTCCTTTTTCTAGTTTGTGGTCAATGCCCTCTTCTTACCCCAGCCCCAGGAAACTGCTTATCTCATTTCTATGCTTATAATTTTGCCTTTTCCAGTATGTTAAAGTAAATGGAATCACATTGATGAAGCCTTTTGTGCCTGCCTTCTTTCACTTGTAATATTACCATCAAGACTCATGTATACTGCTGTATATAGCAGAATTTTTTTTTATTTAAAGATTTTATTTATTTATTTGAGAGAGAGAGAAAGAATGAGCGTGTGCCATTGGGGGTAGGGGAAGAGGGAGAGAGAGAATCTCAAGCAGACTCCAAGCTGGGTGCAGAGCCTGACATGTGGCTCACTCTCATGACCCTGATTATCATGACCTGAGCCAAAATCAAGAGTTTGATGCTCAACTGACTGAGCCACCCAGGTGCCCCTGATTTCTTTTTATTGCCAAGTGGTGTCCCATTATGCAGATGTACCACAATCTGTTTATTCATTCACCAGTTGATAGATATTTGTGTTATTTACAGATTTTGGCAATTATGAATTAAACTGATATATGTATAGGTCTCTTTGTGGACACATACTTTTAATTTTTCTTTGGTAAATTCCTAGAGATGGGTCTTGTTTTTTATCCATTCCGATACCCTATGTCTTTTGACTGGAGCATTTAGTCCTTTTACATTCAAAGTAATCATTGATAGATATGTATTTGTTGCCATTTTATTGCTTGTTTTGTGGTTGTTTCTGGAGATTTTCTCTGATCCTTTCTTATATTTCTCTCTTTCATATTTTGCCTGTTTTCTTTAGTGATGTATTTGGATTTCTTCCTCTTTATTCTTTGCATGTTTATTAGTTTTTGATATGTGGTTGCTATTAGGTTTGTATATATGGTTGCCATTAGGTTTGTATATAATCTCTTCTGCAAATATCTGCCTATATTAAGTGGATGGTCATTTAAGTTTGAACCCATTCTTTTCTCCTCTTCTCCCCATATTCTACGTATGTGTCATTATATTTTATATCCTTTTTGTGTGTGTGAGGTCCTTGACTGATTTTTAAAAGAAATATTCATTTTTACTGCTTTTGTGTTTCCTACTTTTATACTGTTACTTTTGGTTTCTCCTTTCCACTCAAAGAGTCCCCTTCAACCAACCTACCTACTTACCTACCTTCCTTCCTACCTTCTTTCCTCCCTCCCTCCCTTCTTTCTTTCTTTTCTTTCTTCTTTCTCTCTCTCTCTCTCTCTAAAGAGAGAGTATGTGCAGGGGGTCAGGGGCAGAGGGAAAGAGAGAGACTCTTAAGCAGGCTCCATACTCAGGTCACAGCCCAACATAGGGCTTGATCTCACAACCCTGAGATCATTAGCTGAGCTGAAAACAAGAGTCGGATGCCTAACTGACTGAGCCACCCAGGTGCCCCTCCCCTTCAATATTTTTTGCAGGGCTTGTTTAGTGGTTATGAACTCCTTTCATTTTTGTTTGTTTGAGAAACTCTTTATCTCTCTTTCTAGTCTGAATGCCAGCCTTGCCAGATAGAGTATTCTTGGCTGCAGATTTTTCCCATTCAGCTCTTTGAATATATCACGCCACTCTCTGCTGTCTTGCCAAGTTTCTGTTGAAAAATCTCTAGCTATCCTTATGAATTTTTCCCTTGTAAATTAATGACTTCTTTTGTCTTGCTCCTTTTAAGATTTTTTCTTTATCACTATATTTTGCAAATTTAATTACAATATGTCTTGGTATAGGCCTGCTTTTGTTGATTTTAATGGAAGTTCTTTGTGCCTCATGGATGTCTGTTTCCTTCCCCACATTAGGGCAGGTTTCAGGTATTATTTCTTCAAATAAATTTTCTGCCCCCTTTTCTCTCTCTTCTTTTTCTGAGACTCCTATAATATAAATGTTATTACATTTGATGGAGTCACCTAATTCCCTAAGTCTAATCTTGTTTCGCATAATTCTTTCTCTTTTGTTCAGCATTGCTTTCCATTATATTGTCTTCTAGGTCATTAATTCATTCCTCTACTTCATCCATCCTGCTATTCATTGCATCAATTGTATTTCTAATCTCGTTTATTGTACTCTTCATCTCTGATTGATTTTATAACTCTTTTATCTCTGTGGTAAGGGTCTCACTGATATCTTCCATTCTTTTCTCAAGTCCAGTGAATATCCTTATGGTCATTACTTTCAATTCTCCATCAGGCACTTACATCTGTTTTGCTTAGATCTCTGTCTGTGGCCTTATCTTGTTCTTTCATTTGGGATAAATTCCTCTGTCTTGTCATTTTGTCTAAGTCTCTGCCTATTTCTCTGTGTTAGAAAAGCCAGTTATTTCTCCTGTTCCTGAAAGTAATGGCCTTATGAAGAAGAGGTGATGTAGTGCCCAGGGCCTGAGGCTTCAGGGAGTATCTCCTGTGTGTGCTGCATGTGTTCTGCTGTTGTGTTCTGGCTGCTCTATCCTTCAGGCCCATTGTCTTCAGAAGCTCTCCTTTCCTGCTTTGGGTAATGTTTGGTCCCTGGCCTGCATGTGGTGAGTTTTAACTAGGTGTGCTGTGTTCTGCTTGTGAGATGAGACTCATCACTACCTCCCCTGTAACTGAGGCCCTGAAAAGCTCTCTGACTGGGAGATGTGGTGTGGGCAGGGTTTGTGCTGGTCTTCTGGGGGAAGGGCTCCCCAAACTGGGACTGAGGCAAGTATAACTGAGAAGGGCATTTCCACCAGACTGCAGCAGGGTGGGGCTTAGTGTAAGCAAGTTAGGAAGCACTGCTTCCTGCATATGGCTCTGTGTTTATGCTGAGGGGTGGTAGAGGGAAATGGCACCAGCCAGCTCCTTTGTTCTCAGAGAGGTCTCTCTGTGAATGCTGCCTCTCTGGGGCATGCTTCTAGAAGGGCAGATAATCTCCACACTGTGTGCCCCAGGTACTGTTTAGATCACTGCTTCCATGCTGTCTGCCTCCAGGTTGTTTGCCCGCCTTCTCTCCACAAGCAGTGCAATGCCCTCAGGGCTTTATCCCAGCCAAGCCTACAGACCTCTAAAACTCCAGGCTTTAAGCCCCACTGTGAGAACTCATAAAATTCAGCTCCTCTTGTTTTCAAAGCCAATAGCTATGGGGAAGTGTTCTTGTGCATTCCCCTGTGTCCTTCTCTGTGTGTGTGTGTGTGTGTCTCTCTCTCTCTGTCTCTGTCTCTCTCTCTCCCCTCTCTTCTCTGAGTCCATGGCTCCCTCCCCTCTGCAGCAGCTGTAATCTGTTTCTCTTCTAAGCCCTGTCTCCACACTTCCTACCTTTTTCGATGTGGCCTCTTCTCCCTTTAGCTATAGAGTTTGTTTTGCCAGTTTTCAGGTCGATTTCTCAGGTATTTAGGATGATTTGATAGTTATCTAGTTATATTCATGGGATGAGGCAAGTCTATGATCCTCCTACTCTGCTGCCATCTTTCTCAAGAGCCTTCTATTTATTTTTTTTTATATAGCTGGATACATTTTGCTAATATTTTAAAAAGTATTTTTGTATCCATGATCATGAGTGATTTTGATCTATAGTTTTTTTAATTTGTGATGTTTTTGTCTTGTTTTGTTATCAGTGTAATGCTTAGATAATTAATTGGGGAAAGTTACTTCTGTTTCAATTTTCTAGAATATTTCTTCCTTAAAAGTTTGGTACAGTTCACCAGTGAAGCCATTGGCCTATTGTTTTATTTGTGGGGAGGTTTAAATTGTTTTTGTTCTTTTGATGTGTTTAAGATCAGTGGTGATGTCACCAATTTCATTTTTTATATTGATAATTTGTATCTTCTTTCTTGATCAGTCTGGATAGAAGTTTATCAATTTTGTTGATATTTTCCAAAAAAAAATCAGCTTTGTTTCTTTTTTTTAGCTTTTGTTTTCTTTGATTTTCTCTATTATTTTTGTTTTCTATTGATTTTTAATTTTCTTTATTATTATTTTTCTTAGGTTTATGTCCTTAATTTTGCTTGAAATGCTTTGTCTACTGACTATAAATACTTTTATCATGTACATGATGAATACATCTTTATTTATCTTTCATTTTTTGAAATTTTTTTCTTCTTTTTTTTTTATTTTCACTGGCATAGAATTCTTGGTTAACATTTTTTTCTTCCAGTTCTTCTGTTATTCTTATCTTTTTTTCTCTGTATGTAGTGCATAATTTTTCTACAATTTCTTTAATAATTTTCTTTTTATTGTTGCTTTATTAGATATAGTACTTTAGTATTTTTTTAAATAATTGGGGTTTGTTAAGCCAATTGAATATGTAGATTCATTCTTTTCAACATATTTGGAAGTTTGAGGTTAATATTTTTAAAATATTGGTTATATCTTTCCATATACCTCATCTTCCCCTTTTCCTTTTGGGACTTTGATTTCATGTTTGTTATTTCTCATAGCTTACTGAAATATTATTCAATTTTTTCAGTCTTGTTTTTTTCTCTCTTCCATTTTGGGTGGGTTGTATTACTATGTCTACAAGTCTTCCAAATTCTTCTGCAGTGTCTAGTCTGCTATTCATTGCATCCAGTCTATTTTTCGTTTTAGATATATATTTTATCTCCTTATAGTTTAAATTGTTTTTATATCCTTGGTTTCTTTTCTCATTGTGCTTGGGTTTTCCTCTGTCTTCTTGAACATGGAAAGTATATTTGTAATGGCTATTGTAATGTGCTTGTATCCTAATTCTATCATCTGTATCATTTCTGTATGTGTTTCCATTGACTGATTTTTCTCTTCATTATGATTTGTTTGGGTTCCCTTTCTTTGTGCTATGATCTGGAAACTCTCCTGCCTCTTTGCATGTCTGGAATTATTTTTATGAATTACAAATATAGTGAGTTTTATGTTTTGGGGCTTTGGGTAGTTTTGCTTTCCTTTAAATATTTCTGCACTTTGTCTTGGGAAGCAGTTCAGTTGCTGAGAATTTGTTTGATCTTTTGAGGCTTTCTTTTAATTGTTAGGTTGGCTCCAGAACAGGCTGAAGTGCAGTTTGTACCATTACCAAGATTATATTTTTCTGAAGACTCTACTCAATGTCTTGTGTGTTAGACGTCTTACCATTTGGCTAGTGAGTACTTTTCTGGGCTTTGTGTCACCTCTAGAGATCGTTCTGTTTACTTCTTTCTGGTGGTTCTTTCCTTGGCCCTTGTAGGTTTCTCACATTCATACAAAGATCAATAATCAGCAAAATATTTAAGGATACCGATTTTCAGATAACACAAGTTCTCTCTCTTTGCAGCTTTCTCCTCTTTAGTACTCTGTCCCAAAGTATGAACTGTCTTTTCAATTTAGGATGACCACAAGCTATGCTTCGGTTCCCTCTCCTCATCCTGTGGCCTGCAAACTCTCTAGGCAATGAGCAGGGGTACCTGTAGTTCACCTTACTTGTTCTCTTCTCTTGGGCATCTCTGTCTTGCACTACCTGTTGTACAATCTATGAAAACCATTGCTTCATATGTTTTGTTCAGTTTTCTAGTTGTTTAAGGTAAGAGAAAAAATACCATCCCTGTTATTCCCTTATCACTGGAAACTAAATTCACAATGACTTTTGACATTGATTTATTTAATCTAAAAACTGCCTAATTATTAATTGTAATAATTTATAGATTTTTTGGATGCTTTACATAGAAAATTATATAATCTGCAAATAAAATAATAGAATCATTACTTCTTTTCAATCCTCATAGTATTATATTTTTCCCACTGTCTTCTTGCATTGTTTAGGACCACCAGTATAATGTTAAATAGAGATGAGTATAAGTAGCATTATTTTTTTGTTTCTGAACTTCAAGGAATACTTTGAAAATAATCACAATAAGTATGTTTACTCTATATGCATTTTATCAGATTAGTAAGTTCTCTATTTTTTATTTTTTTAAATTTTTTTTTAAAGATTTTATTTATTTATTTGGGAGAGAGAATGAGAGAGAGAGAGCATGGGGGGGGGAGGGTCAGAGGGAGAAGCAGACTCCCCGCTGAGCAGGAAGTCCGATGTGGGACTTGAACCCGGGACTCCAGGATCATGACCTGAGCCAAAGGCAGTTGCTTAACCAACTAAGCCACCCAGGTGCCCCAGTTCTCTATTTTTTAAAATCATGAGTTGATGTTACATTTAAAATTATTTTCTATATCCACTAATATCATATGATATTTTTCTTCTCTTAATTTATTAATGAAGTTAATAACATCAATTGTTTTCTTATATGAAACCAACATTTCCTTCTTGAATAAAACTGACTTTGTTATGATGCAGTTTTATAGATTGATAGATGTAGTTTGCTATTATTTTATTTGAGAACTTTCTATCTGTTTTCTTGAGTCTGCTCAAAGTGTAATTCTCCTTTACTTTCCCAGTCAACATTTGCTATGATGGCCATCCTAACCTTGTACAATAAGTTAAAGCATGATCTCTTATTTTTCTCTTCTCTGGAAAGTCTTGTGCAAATTTGAAAGTATATGTTCTTTTAATATTTGATAGAATTTCCAGTAAAGCCATAAAATACATTGCTGAAGTCAAATCCTTTTCAGTGGTCCAGAATTCCTCTTGATAAAGAAGGTAAGGTCAATTTGATATATATTTTTTTCTTAGCACATGTATTTCTCTCTCGTTTTGAAATTTAGAATATTTTCCTACCTTCAGTGTAAGTGATCTTATTTGTAAGATTTCTTAAAATTCTTAGAAATGGCCCTAATATAATAGCTATGGTTCTTTTAGTGTCCTAATAATTTTCTGTCCTATACCAAAAATAGCTCAGAGGAGCTATGTATTCTCTTATTCTCTTCATATATATTTTGGGATAATTTTTTTTTAAAGATTTTATTTATTTGAGAGAGAGAGAGACAGAGATAGAGAGAAGAGAGCATGAATGGGGAGGAGAGGGAGAAGCAGGGTCCTGCTGAGCAGGGAGCCTGATGCAGGGCTCGATCCCACAACCCTGGAATCATGACCTGAGCCGAAGGCAGACACTTGACTGACTGAGCCACCCAGGCGCCTCTATTTTGGGATAATTTTTAATGATGTTTAATTTCTTTTATACCCTTATGATTTATCTTCATAAAGGAGGAAATATTTGTCTTTTACCAATTAACTATTAAATGATGTTTTCGAAGGGATGGGACTGCCCTCTTCTTTCTTGCTTTCCTTAAATGCAAAATGATATTAAAAATATTTTATAGCAAACACAACATATCACCAAGACTAATAAAAAAAGAGAGAGAAATGAAGGAATAAATAATGTCAGGAAAGAAAAAAAGACATTACAGGTTCTATATACATTAAAAATATGTAAGAAGATATTAACAAACTTAGGCTGTAAATTTTATTTTGTTTTTTAAAAAGAAGTTATTTAGTTATTTGAGAGAGAGAGAGTGTGTGTGCACATGTGTGCATGAGCAGAGGGAGGGACAGAGGGAGAGGAAGAGAGAATCTCAAGCAGAATCTGTGCTGAGTGTGGAGCCCAACCTGGGGCTCCATCTCACCACCATATCATGACCTGAGCCAAAATCAAGAGTTGGACACTTAACTGACGGGGCCATCCAGGTGCCCCTATTTTATTGTATTTTTTTTTTATTTCAAGTTTTTATTTAAATTCTAGTTAGTTAACATATATGGGTTGGCTAGTAATTTTTAGAAATAAACATTTAGATGAAATACACCAATTCCTAGGAAAAATAAACTTACCCAAATGGACACATGAATAAAAAGAATAGTCCTATATACTAAAAACTTTAAATCTATATTTAAGAATTTTCCACCGAACCACTTGGAGTGAATTCTACCAAATATATAATGAAGAAATGACACCATTCATAAAGTAATTTCATGTATACATATTTACTATATAAAAGCCAATTATACTTTTACATAATTTAAAAAATACTAATTAAAGTAGCTTTCAAAGCTTCATACTGGACATAAATCTAATCAGAGATATGCACACTGCTACATAGAAAAAAAATAACAGATATTAAATAAATGGAAGAATATATCTTTTTGTGGATTGAAATACTCAAGAACATAGAGAAGTCACTTCTCATTTATTTTTAAAAAAATTTTTTTAAAAGATTTTATTTTTAATAGTAACCTTACAGGCATTACAATGGCACTAAATTCATATCTTTCAGTAGTTACCCTGAATGTAAATGGGCTAAATGCCCCAATCAAAAGATACAGGCTATCAGATTGGATTAAAAAACAAGACCCATTGATATGCTGTCTGCAAGAGACTCATTTTAGACCCAAAGACAACCCCAGATTGAAAGTGAGGGGGTACATAACCATTTATCATGCTGATGGACACCAAAAGAAAGCTGGGGTGGCAATCCTTAGATCAGACAAATTAGATTTTAAACCAAAGACTATAATAAAAGGTGAGGAAGGACACTATATCCTACTTAAAGGGTCTATGCAACAAGAAAATCTAACAATTATAAATATCTATGCCCCTAACATGGGAGCAGCCAATTAAAAACAAAACCAAAGAAACACATTGACAACAATACAATAATAGTGGGAGACTTTAACACCTCCCTGACTGAAATGGACAGATCATCTAAGCAAAAGATCAACAAGGAAATAAAGATTTTAAATGACATGCTGGACCAAATGGACTTCACAGATATATTCAGAACATTCTATCCCAAAGCAACAGAATACACACTCTTCTCTAATGCCCATGGCACATTCTCCAGAATTGATCACATCCTAGGTCACAGATCAGGTCTCAACTGGTACCAAAAGATTGGGATCACTCCCTGCATATCTTCAGACCACAATGCTTTGAAACTAGAACTCAATCACAAGAGGAAAGTCGGAAAGAACTCAAATACATGGAGGCTAAAGAGCATCCACTAAAGAATGAATGGGTCAACCAGGAAATTAAAGAAGAATTAAAAAAATTCATGGAAACCAATGAAAATGAAAACACAACTGTTCAAAATCTTTGGGATTCAGCAAAGGCAGTCCTAAGAGGAAAGTATATAGCAATACAAGCCTTTCTCAAGAAACAAGAAAGGTCTCAAATACACAACCTAACCCTACACCTAAAGGAGCTGGAGAAAGAATAGCAAAT
Organism: Callorhinus ursinus; assembly: GCF_003265705.2. NCBI lineage: Eukaryota > Metazoa > Chordata > Mammalia > Carnivora > Otariidae > Callorhinus > Callorhinus ursinus. Next base: position 80,211,636 of record NW_027397074.1, read on the forward strand.
AAAGCCTACACCCAGCAGGAGAAGAGAAATAATAAAGATCAGAGCAGAAATCAATGAAATAGAAACCAAAAGAACAGTAGAACAGGTCAACGAAACTAGGAGCTGGTTCTTTGAAAGAATTAACAAGATTGATAAACCCCTGGCCAGACTTATCAAAAAGAAAAGAGAAATGACCCAAATCAACAAAATCATGAAAGAAAGAGGAGAGATCACAACCAACACCAAAGAAATACAAATAATTATAAGAACATATTATGAGCAACTCTATGCCAGCGTTTTAGATAATCTGGAAGAAATGGATGCATTCCTGGAGATGTATCACCTACCAAAACTGAACCAGGAAGAAATAGAAAACCTGAACAGACCTATATCCACTAAGGAAATTGAAGCAGTCATCAAAAATCTCCCAACAAACAAAAGCCCAGGGCCAGATGGCTTCCCAGGGGAATTCTACCAAACATTTCAAGAAGAATTAATATCTATTCTTCTGAAGCTGTTCCAAAAAATAGAAATGGGAGGAAAACTTCCAAACTCATTTTATGAGGCCACCATTACCTTGATCCAAAACCAGACAAAGACCCCATCAAAAAGGAGAATCACACACCAATATCCTTGATGAACATGGATGCAAAAATTCTCACCAAAATACTAGCCAATAGGATCCAACAACACATTAAAACTATTATCCACCATGACCAAGTGGGATTTATCCCTGGGCTCAAGGTTGGTTCAACATCCTCAAATCAATCAATGTGATACAATACATTAATAAAAGAAAGAACAAGAATCATATAATCCTCTCAATAGATGCAGAAAAAGCATTTGACAAAGTAGAGCATCCTTTCTTGATTAAAACTCTCTATAGTGTAGGGATAGAGGGTACATACCTCAATATCACAAAAGCCATCTATGAAAAACCCACAGTAAATATCATTTTCAATGGAGAAAAACTGAGAACTTTCCCCCTAAGGTCAGGAATGTAGCAGGGATGTCCACAATCACCACTGCTATTCAGCATAGTATTAGAAGTCCTAGTCACAGCAATCAGACAACAAAAAGAAATCAAAGGCATCTGAATTGGCAAAGAAGTCAAACTCTCACTCTTTGCAGATGATATGATACTTTATGTGGAAAACCCAAATGACTCCACCCCAAAACTGCTAGAACTCATACAGGAATTCAGTAAAGTGGCAGGATATAAAACCAATGCACAGAAATCAGTGGCATTCCTATACACCAACAACACGACAGAAGAAAGACAAATCAAGGAGTCGATCCCATTTACAATTGCATCCAAAACCATAAGATACCTAGGAATAAATCTAACCAAAGAGGCAAAGGATCTGTACTCAGAAAACTATAAAATACTCATGAAAGAAATTGAGAAAGACACAAAGAAATGGAAAAA
>NW_027397074.1:80218043-80244729 GCF_003265705.2 Callorhinus ursinus
AAAAGAAGAAGAAGATAGCAGGAAGGGAAGAATGAAGGGGGAAAATCGGGGGGGAGGGAGACGAACCATGACAGACTATGGACTCTGAAAAACTGAGGGTTCTAGAACGGAGGGGGGGTGGGGAGATGGGTTAGCCTGGTGATGGGTATTAAAGACAGCACGTACTGAATGGAGCACTGGGAGTTATATGCAAACAATGAATCATGGAACACTACATGAAAAACTAATGATGTAATGTATGATGATTAACATAATAAAATAAAAATAAAAAACAAAATAAAAAATAAAAAATAAAAAAAAGATTTTATTTTTAAGTAATTTTGACACTCAACATGGGGCTTGAACTCACAACCCTGAGATCAAGAGCCACATGCTCTACTGACTGATCCAGCCAGGTGCCCCTCCCCAGATTTATTTTTAGGATAAATCCCAACTAAAATTTCAGCAAATTTTTTTCCTAAAATTTTCAAGATAGTTTTAGATTCAGATTGAAAATTCAAATGGCCAAGAATAGCCACACCCCACCCCCCAAAAGAAAGAAAATGTAGAATCAAGTTGGAGGATTTACACTATAATAAAAACAGGCTTTATTATAAAGCTACAGTATTAAGGCAATGTAATATTTTTATAACAACAGACAAATAGACCAATGGGTCAGAAAAAAGAGTCTAGAAATCAGCCTACACACATAAATCAAAAATTGATTTAGGGCAACACAGGAGAACAGTGAGGAAAGAATGGTCTCTTGATAAAATTGGATATCCACATAGAAAAACAATAAATTTGGGCTCCTATCTCATAAAATACCCAGACATAAATTCCAGATCTATTGTTGTTTTCAATGTGAAAAGTAAAGTATTAAAGCTCTGAAAGATTACATTGAAGAATAACTTTGTGATTTGGGAGAGACAAAGATTTCTCACTCAAGACACAAAAAAGCAATAACTATATGAAAAACAATAAATAGAACTACATTAAAATTGAGGGCATCCCTTCATCAAAGGCACCATTGTGAGAATGAAAAAGCCACAATGTGGGAGAAAATATCTGTGATCCATATAAACAACAGACTCATATTAAAAATACACAAAGAACTAAAATCAATAAGAAAAAGAGAGATAACCCAATAGAAAAACAGGCAAGAAACTGAACACACACCTCAGAAAATGGAATCTTCAATGACCAATAAGTATTTAAAAATATGCACAACCTCATCAGTCATCAGAGAAATGTAGGATATAATCACAATGAGATACTATGTGCCCATTGGAACGGCTACAATGACAAAGACTGACAATCCGAGGATAAAGTCTAGAGCAAAAGCAGTCCTCATATAAATGTAGTTTGTGGGGATATAATCAGGACAACTGTTTTGACAAACTGACAATATTAGCTGAAGACAGACCTGCACATGATGTGATGCAGCTATTCCACTCTAGGTAACAGAAATGGATATATATGACAAAAGGTTGAGTGAGAGTGTGTGTGTGCATGAGTGTGTGTGTGTGTGTGTGAGTGTGTGTGTGTGTGTGTGTGCGTGAGTGTGTGTGTGAGAGTGTGTGTGTGTGTGTGTGCGTGAGTGTGTGTGAGAGAGAGAGAGAGAGGAAGAGGCAAGGCAAGGTGAGGGGAGGATGTTCACAGCAGTATTGTTTTTGATGGCCACAAACTGGAAACAATCTAAATGTCTATCAATAGAATTATATGTAATTTGAGATACTCAAAGTGGCTCATGAATTTGTTGTATTTACAGAATATGAGGGCAGACATCTAGCTACAAAAATAGTTAAATAATTTGATAGTGCCCAACTGAAAGCCTTCCAATAGTGAGACAAAATGGGGAAAAGTCTCACCAAACAGCTGTATCAGTTGTGAAGAGAATATCTGACTATAGCTCACTTCAGAATCATGTTACAGGGGATGTTGTTTGAAGGGCCACCAGGTGATCCTTGAGTGATTGGGCACTTTGGGTTAAATGGTCTCAGTCTTGAGTACATGGACAGAAAGCCATGGGCAAGTTGTAATTTCTCAAACAGAAACTTCAGTAAAGGCAGGAGAATGTCTCCAAGGGAAACTGGGGCTTTGGTTTCTCTTCTCACGTTTCTGGGTCAGGAAAAACTAAATTCTGATTTGTAAATTCTTTTAAAAAATAGGTAAGAGTTTCAGGTGAGGTAATCACTCTTCAGAGAAGAAGTAACAGAAGCCTAATAAGCACAGCATAATTGGCCTGTAGAGATTGTCTCTCTGAGGGAAAAGAAAGTTACTTCTTCCAAATCCCCCATCTTGGCCATCTCTGCTCTTCCTGGGGCAATGATGACCTCCCGTCCCAGAGGTAAGACACTCATGCTCAGAGGTGTTCCCCTGGGTTCTTAGGACCAGCATCAGGAAGCCAGGGTTTCCTTCACACACAACTTCTTCCTTGGCTCATGTGGCAATTGGATTGAATCTGGCTACTGGAGAGATAAATGTCCCATTTTGGCAGTTGGTTTAAAGAAAACATATATATTTTAATTTTATTACATTTTTAAAAAAATTATTAAGTTTTTAATTTAAATTCCAGTATAGTTAACGTACAGTATTATGTTAAAATAAAACATATTTGGGGTAGCCAAACTGGGGAGAAAGTTCTTTCCGGTACCTCTGAGAAATGCAGCACCTAGCACAGGGCTTTGGCTGCAACTGTAGGAAGCACTGGGCTTAGCTACTACAGGTCATGTCCCCTCCACCACTCTGTACTCCTCAGCGCCTGCCCACTCCTGGAAATCTGCACCAGCGGACAGGTTTGTGCTGACCAACATTCTTAAATGATGACGGTCGGAAGGTGATATCATCTGGATAGCTGGCTTCAAACTTTCTGTTGACCTAAGCAGTATAGGTATGCATAGGGAAGTGGGGATGGGGTGGAGAGAGCAAGTTAGCCAATTAACAACTTCTGGGAAATATCACACTTTCCAGGTGCTTCTTTTTTGAGAAGAATACTTGTGATGTGTAATTTCAGGGAGCTTGAACCACAATTCCAGGAAGTAAAGGTGATGCACGCTTGCTGTTTAATAGGTTACAACACCTCCAACCTTACTTTTGAATTCCCTTTAAACTTTTATTTACATATCAAATTTTCAAAACTGTTTTAAACTTTTATTTTTAACCTCTTTTTTAACCTTCCTTTTCTTATTGATTTTATGTACTTATTCCACCCTTGTCTCTATCTCCCTCCCTCCAGTGAATTAGGATAAACCTGAATGTATGATTCCTTTAGACAGATGAAGAAACTAGGTAATGAGAATTGAACTGGGGAATGCATGTTTATTGGCAAAGCAGTTCATTCATTCCCAGAGAGAGGCACTTTAAAAACCATGATGATGATACAGAAATATGATATGCTAACAATGTTTCTTTTTTTTTTTAAGATTTTATTTATTTATTTGAGAGATACCATGAGCAGGAGGGAGAGGGAGAAGCAGACTCCCTGCTGAGCAGGGAGCTTGCCACAGGGGCATCTCAGGCACCCTATTGATCTGTGGTTAGCTGCCCTTACTCTCATGAATGCCCTCAACACAAATTGGGATTTTCATAACATATTCAATGGTACTATCTGATCACAGACAGCAAGCAGATAATATCTCCGTGGGACAGCTGTGAATGAGTTTCACTTTCTCCATCCAAAGGGCAGAGTAATTAGAGGATGTGGGAAGTTGAGAGTGGACTTTGTTTAGTCCATGAGTTTTTTAGAAATCACTTGTGATTGTTTTTTTTTAATTTTTTAAATTATGTTATGTTAATCACCATACATTACATTATTAGTTTTTGATGTAGTGCTCCATGATTCATTGTTTGCGTATAACACCCAGTGCTCCATTCAGTACACGCCCTCCTTAATACCCATCACCAGGCTAACCCAACCCCCCGCCCCCACCACCTCCCCTCTAGAACCCTCAGTTTGTTTCTCAGAGTCCATAGTCTCTCATGGTTCATCTCCCCCTCCGATTCCCCTCCCTTCACTTGTGATTTGACTTAAGGTGCAAATAAGATTACTAAGAATTCTAAAGAGAATTTCTGAATACTAGAGCCTTTGAACTTTCTGAAATACTAATACATCAGCAGGATTAGAAAATTTAGAGATGTTATTGAGCAGACTAAGGTATCACCTTCTGCTCATATAAGTTATGGTAGAGGGAGCATTAACACAAGGATGGACTATGGACTTTTCTAAGATGGGAAAATAGTCAAATATTTCAGATGGAGATAAAAGTAAGAGGAGATCAAAGGTAAAGATAATCAACAGTCTTTTCACTGAGTTAATTCCAGTTAATGATGTTCCATCACACTATCATCTCCAAACCATAACTCTCACTACCCAGGATACATACAGAGTCAGCAAATGTGCAGCCAGTTTTCCATTTTGTCTTAGCTAATAGGCAAATATGTGTGGCAAGTATCTGAGCTCCTATCATTTATTAGGGAAGCCAGTTAATGCATCTTTGACTTTGATTTCTTTCTTCACAGACATACCCTGCCTATCAGTGCTATGCTCCTCTTCCAAAGGAGGATGAAAATAACATTACAGATTCTTTCCTCTTATCCTCTCCACTGATAAAAGACAAGCAGGTGAAGATTTTTCAGAACAGAGGCTGATCGCCCCATGTCTTCATTCTTTACTTCCCTGACCCTGAAATGTAATTTTGACAATTTGTTCCTATTGAAAAATCTATCTTATATTTGCTACCTTCTAACTTGCAACCTAAAATTTCTGATTTTAAAAGGATGGAAATTTAGTATTTCATTTTCATAGAGACTCCAGAAGTAAAATAGTAAAAAAAAAAAAAAAACAACCCAAAAACAGTTAATACCTGTTAGGCTCCATTCAATATGGATTTTGAGGCTGGAAGAGGGAAATACTTGCATCCAACAAAGAAGTAAACAAACTCCATGCCTTGGAACTGGCCCTAGATAGGAGAAGCATGTTTTACAGTTAATCATTTCATCTCAACTGTCTAAGCATTTTCATAAAACCTTTCCTATTTAAGGAAGGAGAAGAGTTTTCTCCTTCCTTGAATCTGAGCCATATCAATGGGTTCTATTGTGGTCCCAAACCCTGAAGGAGATATATAATCTGGGAAAGCACACAGTGCGATGTTGCATGGCTGTTTGGTCGGAATGACCTCGTCAGGCCCCCTGCCACCTTAAGTATCTGGTGTTCATTGATTTATAACTTGGATTTGGTCCTCAGAGTCTCATGGGCAGAGAAAACCAGACATGGATGAGTGAGTTCATTCTGCTGGGGCTGTCCAGCTGCTGGGACACTCAGCTCTCTCTATTTGTCCTTTTCCTGGTCATGTATCTGGTGACCGTGCTGGGGAACTTCCTCATCATCCTCCTCATCAGACTGGACAGCAGGCTACACAAACCAATGTACATTTTCCTCAGTGTCTTGTCATTTGTGGACATCTGTTATACCAACAGCACTGTCCCACAGATGCTTGTTCACTTCCTGTCAGCCTGGAAGTCCATCCCATTCCACAGCTGTGTGTTCCAGCTCTTTATCTCCCTGGCGATGGGCAGCTCCGAGTTCTTCCTGCTGGGAGCCATGGCTTATGACCGCTATGTGGCGGTATGCTATCCGCTGCACTACACGGTCATCATGCATGGAGGGCTGTGCCTGGGGCTGGCTGCCGGCTGCTTGGGGGCTGGTTTCATGAATTCAGTGGTGCAGACAATCATCATCTTTCGGCTACCTTTGTGCCATAATGTTATTAATCACTTTGCTTGTGAGATGTTGGCTGTGCTGAGGCTGACCTGTGTGGACATCTCCTTCAACAAGGTCATGGTGGCCATCTCAGGATTTCTGGGGATCATGCTTCCCTGTTTCCTGGTTCTGTTCTCTTATGGTCGTATAGTTACTGCCATTCTGCATGTTCGCTCTGCCGAAGGACGCTGCAAAGCATTTGAGACCTGTGCTTCCCACCTCACTGTGGTTTCCATGTGCTTTGGAACAGCCATCTTCACATACTTGAGACCCACTGCTGGTTCCTCAGCAGAGCAAGAGAAGATGGTTGCCCTGTTCTATGCTGTGGTGACCCCAATGCTGAATCCCTTAATCTACAGCTTAAGGAACAAGGAGGTAATGAGTGCCCTGAGGAGACTGTTGGGAAAACTTAGTGAAAAAAGGTAAAGATTCAAAAAATTTCTCCTTCCTTCCAGTAGCCCAAATAACAATATTTCAAACAAAGAGGAAATGATTGACATGCCCTTTTCCCTGGATTAACCAATAAGGTGGATCATGGTGAGCACATTTTTGAAGACCAACTTTTCACATTAGTCCAGATTTTCACTATGTATTACTGCCCTACTATACCTATGGTGAAAAAAAAAAAAAGCCTTCAATTATTAAGCTTGGACCTGCTGGGTTAGCTGTCCTTCTAGAGCTCACATTCCCCCTTCTCCTTTCTTATTCCTCCTGCATTTGCCCCTAGGAAATGCAGTGTGAACAGTGAAAGTTTCAGAGTGAGGACAGCCATGCTTTACATGTTGACCCACCCCTCACCAGCACTGTGGCTTTGACAGATGTGTTTAATATCTCTGACCTCCAGTTTCCTCAAATATAAGAAGTAATAATATTCAGTATGTGTGATTGTTTTGAATATTATAGATAATCTATGTAGAATACTTGGTAGACTGGTGGTATAGATAGTCAACTATATTTAAAAATAGTTTTTAGGACACCATTATAGGGCCAACCATTATGCAAACTTTTCTCTATATATGATTATTAAAAGTGAACTTTTTTTTTTTGGAGAGAGAGAGAGTATGTGTGTGAGTGGGGAGGGGCAGAGGGAGAAGGAGAGAGAATCTTAAGCAGGCTCCATGCTTAGCATGGAGCCCGACTCAGGGCTTGATCTCAGGATGCTGAGATCATGGCCTGAGTGGAAATCAAGAGTCAGATACTTAACTGACTGAGTCACCCAGGGTCCTGGAAAGTGAACTTTTTTTCTCTATTCCACGGCTTTAGTAGATCCCTGTACTATGTCTGCTCTAGGGTATCATCTTACCTAGAACCACGACATCTATCTATAGATCTCTCTCTCTCTGTCTCTCTGCCAGTCTCTGATCTTTCAATATCTCAATCTCCATCTGTTATATATTTTTTGCTCCAAGACAGATGAGACCTTTCTCATAAGTTCCAAGCACATATATCCAGTTGCTTGCTTAATACCTTCACTCACATCACCTGATTTGCATTCTTAACAATAGAATGATTTTACCTGCTTCCTCTATCCTAAGCTACTCCTTTCCTCTTGCTCTAATACACCTTCACTATAGTAGCAAAAGGAACCACATACACTCAGAATAATTCTTGATTCCTTTCTTTTATACCCGTTCTGTCAATAGAATCCATTAGCCTTATCAACAAGATATATCATCAATCTGGTCTTTCTGCACCTCTGCTTTCTACATTTTGTTCTTCATACAACAGTGTACTTAAAACTTTTTTTTAACTTTATGTTGTAAAATAAAACACAGAGGCAGAAAAGCACACTACACAAATGCGTAGCTGGGTGAACCATGATAAGACAACCCTTCTTATATAAACCATTTGAGTAAAAAAACAGAGCTGCAAGCTACTAAGGAAGTCCCTCCATGTGTCCCATCCCAAGCACAACACCTTTTCCCCCAAAGTAACTGCTATCCTCACCACTGCAGCAATCACTTTCCTGCATTACTGATGACTTTGTGACCCAAGCAAACATCCCTAGTCGCTGTAGTTTGGTTTTGCCCATTTTTCTTCAACTTGCTATGTCTTTGAAGTCTCTTTAATCTGTAATTCTGTCCAACTCTTTCTTTATCCTGCAATTTATTTGAGTGGCCCAGGTCATTTGACCTGCAGAAGGTGCCTTTGCTTAGAAAATATATCTGGTCACATCTTTATCCTGCCTAGGATAAAGTCCAGCTGCACATATGTAGCCGGACATGGTCCAGCTGCTTCTGCAGAGATAATTGGTAAATAATATTCCTTAGTAGATGGAACATTATCACCTGCAGAAGGACCCTGTTATTAATTGTTAAACAATTAATTCTCTGCAGCCACTGTGGAAAACAGTATGGAAGTTCCTCAAAAAATTAAAAATAGTACTACCATACGATCCAGTAATTCTGCTACTGGGCATTTACCCAAAGAATATGAAAACACTAATTTGAAAGTTTATATGCACCCCTATGTTTATTGCAGCTTTATTTATAATAGCCAAACCATGGAAGCAAGTGTCCATCGATAGATGACTGGATAAAGATGTGTATATATACATATACAGCCCTAAAAAAGAGTGGAATCTTGCCATTTGCCACAACATGGATGGATCTGGAGGGCGTAATGCTAAATGAAATAAGTCAGTCAGAGAAAGACAAATGCCATATGATTTCACTCATGTGTGGAATTAAAGAAACAAAATGAACAAACAAAGAAAAAAGAGACAAACCAAAAAACAGACTCAACTCTAGAGAAGAAACAGTTACCAGAGGAGAGGTGGGTGGGGGGATGGGTGAAATAGGTGAAGGGGATTAAGAGTCCACTCGTCATGATGAGCACTGAGTAATGTATAGAGTTGTTGAATCACTATATAGTACACTTGGAACTAATATAACCATGTATGTTAATTATATTGCAATTAAAATTTTAAAAAATTCTCTTTTATCTCAGTCTTTATTACTTCCTTGCTGTGTGGACAACTATTCTAATATGTTAACTTTATTCATGGAGTCCTTTGTTGAACAAAAACCCTTCATTTTTATATGATCCGATTCATCATATTTTTGTTCTATGATCCATGCTTATGAACTTTTTCTAAAAAAAATTCCTGCAATCAGAGTCATAAAATATTTTCCTATTTAATCCAGTTTTCTACTTTTACCTTTCACGGTTATTTCTTTAGTTTATCTGACATTCTTTTCTGCATATATTGTCAAATATGGATCTGGTGGGTGTTCTTCCATGTTGTGGTCCATTTATTAAACAGTCTATCTTTTAGCCATTGATCTGCATTAACTTTTATGTACATTGAGCTTACCCATTTACGGATCTGTTTTTGAACTCTGTTCTTTTCTCTTTGTTCATTTGTTTCCTCTCCCATCATATAATGCTATTATTCTCTTTTTAAAAGTCATTTTGGCTTGTAATAAGTCTTCATTTGTCATGTGTAGTTTATCAAATAAGATGAGCAAACTCATCTTCTTTTTCAAAGTTATTAAATATATAGTCAAAGTGGCCAGCTAGTCTATTTATATTTATTGACCTATTTTATTTATAGTCAATATAAAATAGTCAGCTATTTATAAAGTGATGTATTCCAAATAAATTTTTGAGTAATTTTATTAAGTTCCCAAAAAGTTCATCTAAAATTTTGATTAGGTTTGCATTGAATATATAGATTCATTTTGGAGCATTGACATCTTTATAATACATTGTCTCATCTGAAGAATGTCTTTGAGGTTATTCAGATAATCTTTAATGTGCTAAAGTTTTAATATTTTCTCCATATTTGTTTAACAAATATTTGTTAAACATATTCTATGGCAGACACTCTTCCAGGTATTGTGGATACAACAATGAAAAGCAAGCAAAGTCTCTGCCTTCATGGAGATTACATTCTACTTAAGGGAAATAAACAATAAATATAAGAAACAATGTATATAGTATATTAGAGGTATTAATTGCTACAGAGGAAAATGGGAAAAGAAGAGGAAGAATATTGGAAGGACTAAAAGTTTTGGCAAAGACTCCATAGAAATCATGTATTCTCTCTGCCGAGAAATTCCTAAATACTTTATAATTTATGTTGCTATTATAAATAGAATTTTATTTTTTTCATTGGTTATTGCTGGTGTATAGAAACACTATTGATTTCTGTGAGGTGATCTCATATGTAGTTCTTTCTTATTAAATCTAATTGTTGGAAAAATTTTTTCAGATATATAATATCATCTATAAAAAATGATAGTTTTCCTTATAATTTTGTATGTCTCAATCTATTTCTTTTCTCATATCGTAGCTCAGGACCTCTAACGTCAGGTCAAACAATAGCTGTGATAGCAGGTATCCTTCTGGTTCCTGATCCAAGGAAAGCATCTACAGATTCTCTATTAGGTATAATGTTTGTAGTGGATTTAGGGCATTTAACTTTTATTAAATTTAGTTTTTAAGAAAGAAGTGTAATAAAGTGAGAGAGTACCTGCCCTCATATACATCAAAGCAGATTATATGTAAGTACAATTAAAACTGTAGTATTGTTGTAGAAAAATTCATGAGCCAAAATACAATCCCAAAAGAAACTTTTACATATATGACTTTAGTATATCACAGATGTATAATTTCAAGGTAATATAGGAAAATATGTACTACTAAATAAATGATGTTGGGACACATGACTATACTAACAGGACAAAGAAATGTCATCTTTCCTATTAATAAGCCATGAAAAATTCCAAATATCTAAAGGTGAGGAAGTGATTTTACAAATGAGTTTATATTTGCTCCCTCCTAAAAATGTACTAAATAATGGTAAAAGGATAAGAAAAAAGATAATAAATCCATAAAGCAAAGAGGACAATAAATTTAAAAAATATATTTTATGAGAAATGCCAACAACATTTTGGAAGCTAGAAAGCAACCTTTTTTCTCTTCTTTTGTCTTTTTAGGGTCCAGAGCTAACAGGCTCTACTCCATTTGCCCTCCCAACTCCAGCACTCACATAGGCAGCACTCTGCAGGCACATTATTTTGTTTAGAAAGTGGGTCTCAGGGGCACCCAGGTGGCCCAGTTGGTTGAGCTTCTGACTCTTGATTGTAAGATTGGCTCAGGTCATGATCTCAGGGTTCTGGGATGGAGCCCCACGTTGGACTCTGCACTCAGTGGGGAGTCTGCTTGAGGATTCTCTCTCCCTCTCCCTCTGTCCCCTGCTTGCTCTCGCTCTATCTCAAATAAGTAAATAAATCTTAAAGAAAAATAAAGAAAGTGGGTCTCAGATCATTGGCTGGGAGAAGATGCTATTGTCAAAGCTCCATTCTCCCCAACTTATTGGGGAGAATGAATCAGAATAAGTTGGGGAGAATGAATCACAAGCCCGTTCCTGGGGCAATGCCATGTAGCTGAGCAGAGGGTGAGAGCAGCCTAGTCACACTCACAGGGACAAGGCACACGAGTGGAAATCTCCCTCACTTTTGGAGAAGGGAATACATTGGGCTTCTATAGGTTTCACTACACAGTGTTTAACATCCTCACTCAAGTTTCCCCACACAGGATGGCTGCACTTTTATTAAAGATTCTGAACACTGAAAATCTCTAAGTATAAACCAGGGTATGGAAGATTATCTCCCTTAAAGGAAAAGTGAAAAGTCTAAGAAGTTTACAGGATGGGGTGGTAGAATTCCAAACCTAGAGAGCAGCCCCACCCTAGGCTGCATCTCTCTAGGGACTGGCATAAATAAGTCTCTCTGCCCACACCCAGAGCAGACAGTGAAGCACAAAGCATCCCATTGGCCCCCTGTGTTGCCTGGCTGGGGGCTATTGTTCAAAGGAATGTGGGGATAGGTGAACTGCAATGAGGAATTTGAGATGTAATCACATTTTCATGCTCATAAAGTGGAATAGAAATTTCCACCATGTAAAGGTGGTGTCACTGAAGACTCAGATGCACCCCATCCCCTTGAGAAATTAAAGTTTGGAGAGCTCCTTCTCATGCTCTGGGGACAAGGAAACAAAACTTGGGAGTTGTAAAGTTGAAATGTAGGTTAGGCTGTTTGATGCAGAAGTGACCAGACAGAGGGGGAGGGAAAATAAAATAAATCTAACAATCAAAGCATAATTGGCCCCTTGAGATTTCATCACTAAAGTTAGAGAAAGTTACCTCTTTCAATTGCACTTGCTTCAAATTTCACAAATTGCCCACCTCTGCCATCACACAGGATGGCTTCTTCCACGCTCCAGAGGTGAGTCAGCCATTGTCAGTCTCTTTTTAACACATATTTAGCAACATGAATTATGAACCCAGGTTCCTGTAATCCATAGTCCCTCCTGTATTCTTCAAGCCTAAGAGCATGGCAGCTTGACATAGTTGTCCTCTCCTGGAGATTTGTCCAAAGAACATGTGTTCTGGCTATTCGAATTAAGAAGCCAGAATTTTCAAGTGATTTAAGGGTCCCCCACCTGTGGTGGCCTGAGCCTGCTAACAAGTTGGTACCAGTCTTCATCTCTGCTTTTCACCCATCGACTCCTGGAAAGAGGGTCCAGGTGCCAGGTCTGTGCTGATGGGCCTTTTCTTTGCTGATGCCAGTAGAAAGATGACTCCCCCAGAGACTAGCTCTTTCCCCTCCACATGAAATTTCTGTTTGGAGAACAAGTCTTTAGAGTAACATCCTTGTCTGAAATGCTTCCCACAACTGCCCATCTGGGGCTTGTCAGAAATCTAATACAGCTTTGCTAGGTCTCACTGTCCACACTTGCATGCTGAATAGACTGCTTAACTGATGCATGTTGTTAAAATAGTAATTTTCAAGTTTATTTCCATTTGTTTATTAATTTAATAAAGCATTTTATTATGTTTTTTATTGCTGGATGACTATGTGTATATTCCTCCAGGAAAGGCATAGTTTATGCCATTATTTTTATTTTACAGATATGAAAACTGATGTGCTAGGATTTTAGAGGAATATATGCTTTTCCATAATTCTTCATTCCAGTGGAAGGGGTCTTTCAAAATGAAAATCAAATGCTCAAGCTGCATGAAAATGATCCAAAGATGCAGAGCTGTTGGTAATGATAAATGCAGCTATTCTGCTTGAAATAAAAATTTGTGTGGGTTACTCGCCATGCCTGGTTCTAGCTTTTTTTTTTTTTTTAAGATTTTATTTATTTATGTGAGAGAGAGAGCACGCATGAGAGGGGGAAGGGTCAGAGGGAGAAGCAGACTCCCTGCTCAGCAGGGAGCCTGATGTGGGACATCAGGATCATGACCTGAGCCGAAAGCAGTCGCCCAACCAACTGAGCCACCCAGGCACCTGCCTGGTTCTAGCTTAAAGCTCATTCTCTAAGTAGTCTGGGGCAAGGTAGAGAAAACAGTGTAACATTGGAGCAGGGCTAGATGGGAGGTGAGCAGAGGGGAGGGGAGGGGAGGTGAAAGGAAGGGAGGGGAGAGGGGTCCTTACTTGTAGGAGGCAGCAGACGAGGAGTCCTACCTTCTCCTGTTCAAATCTGTGCCATCCCCCTTCTTTCTTTCCTTTTACTTCACCTTTTCTTTGCCCCGTGTCCCTCTCCTTTCAAAACTATTCTAAAAACTCAGAGGAAAGGGATATGGGTTTCTGATCATCTCCGGTGTGCTTTGGCAATGCCGATATGACTCTGGTAAAGTATTTGCTCCTCTTTGCAAAGCAGATTATGATAAAGTGGCTGAAGAACAGAAAGAATTCAATAATGCCTTAGCTAAGTGTCTTTGAGTCTTCTATCTTTTGGCGAGGAATTTGGGGTTTTTCAATAATGTAACCAAGGAAAAATTTGTCCTAAAGAGGTGTGTGTGGGGGGGGGGAGGGGTGGGTGGTGGGAGGATTGTCCTGAAAGATCTCACTGTTCATATTTTCTGAGAATTCATCAATTTCTCCGGTAAATGTATTTTGAGCAGGATTTCTACCATGATAGAACCAAATTCTAGAAAATTTCACTGCAAAGGACTAAAAATGACACTCTGGGATTGAACACTAAGATAAATAAAATATGGGAATCTCTGGTATATAAAATATTGGATAATTTTAGCAATGTGTTAATTGATTAAATGTCAAGAAAAGGACATCGATAAATATTTATTTTTTCTTTTCTCCCATTTTCGTTGTTCCATTTCTTCCTCATTTGATTTCATTTCAATTTCCTTGGCTTCTTCGCTGTACTCTTTTATTAATTTTGTCTTCCTTTCTGGTTTCTTTTTTCCTTTCCGACCATTAATTCTCTCTCTGACTTTTTTCCCTTTTTCCCTAGAGAGCTTGTCAATGACTTTGCTCATTTATTTATTCTTATTTGTATCTCAGTATCCTCTCCTCTTCCTCTGCTTACCTTTTGCATACCTTTCTCCTTCAGATATTTATTTACTACTTGTTTGTTTAAGTTTGGGCTAGTTTTAATTTTTTTAAAGAAGGTATTTAATGAAAGACATTCAATGAAGATTTTTCAAATTGGGTTATAATTCATATCACACAAAATTAAGCATTTGTAGTGCATAATTCAGTGTCAGTACATCCCAGAGTTGTGATTTTATGTTTTGAAGGTACAACTAAGTAGTTATGAAAGAATTGTGAACAGCTTGGGCATGAGAGCGTGTATTTGTGCGTGGGACCGCAAGGGGGCACTCTGGAAGCATTCCTCTGACTGGAAAGAACTGCACCTCTTCACCTGTATAATGACTTGGGCTTACCTACATGGACACTCAACATTTTACCTTTCTGCCTTGGGTGTGATTACCAAGTGACCTGGAAACGTAGCCCACTTTTTATGTTACTGTGACAGTAACTATTTACACAAACAGAGGGGGGAATATGTTGGCACTGTTTATAAGCACTCACCACTAAGGAGAATAGAGTCCAAATTACTTGTGGGATGCAGATCAGAAGGGACAAATCTCCCAACCAGACAAGACTCATCCCCACAGTCCAGGATCCTTTGTCATGACTCATCTTTTCCTTGTTAGGGATAGTCCTTTGGCTAGACAAAATTATACTTAGGTTTAATCATCTTTTGCAAGCTGGTTTTAAAAAATTAGCACATACCTTCATCCATTTCTGATATTAGGTCACTTTTGTGTGCATTATTGTCCATAATCATAGCTCTTCATTTTTCCTAAGGGAGGAAGAAAGGACTCCCCGCCATGGACCCATCTTGTAGTCATCACCATATGAGACACAAAGTAGAAGCATGATCACCTTTCCAAGTCTGTAAAAGAGGCCAGTGAATCATGTTCTGCAAGAAGAAGAGAGTTTCTAAATGAGGGAGATGTGGTTTGTTTCTCCTTGTCCTGTTGTTGGCGAGGACTGAAAGCCAGACTTCAACTTCCCAGGTAAGCGGGAGGCACCTACTCTGTTCCACCAGGACTCAGAGGTGAATGGAATCAAAAGTAGGAACTCAGTCCTCTTGACATGTCTTGATTTTTTTTTAAGACTTTATTTATTTGTCAGAGAGAGAGAGAGAGAACACAGGCAGGGGGAATGGCAGGCAGAGGGAGAAACAGGCTCCCCGCTGAGGAAGGAGCCCAATGAGGGACTTGATCCCAGGACTCTGGGATCATGACCTGAGCCGAAGGCAGACGCTTAACTGACTGAGCCCCCCAGGCATCCCAGTATGTCTCCTGCTTTTATGTTAGGTGAATCCGTAGCCTTTAAGCAGTGACTATCACTGTGCCCCACATGCATTATGTTGTGCATAGAAGCACTAGGGATGTGCCCCAGGTTATCAGGTAACCCTGTTTACCTGGTCACTCCTCCTCTGTCTAGTCTCTTCATCTCCTTTGATGCCTGCAAATAATAGGCCAAATTTCAGGGTGGTGTTGTCAAGATTATTACATTATTTATTAGATATATAAAGTATTTAGTATAATTTGGTACGGAGTAAGGAATAAATAAAATGTTTGTTTATATCCACTTGATATAGAAACAAGTACAGTTACAGTTTTTAATTCTTCTCATAACATTTTTCCCACCCAGGGAATTTTTGCACTCTGGGTGGGCAAGAGTGTTTCAGGAGCTTGTTTTCTTCCCACCATCTGCCCCCAAAAGAACAGATAAGATTAAGATTTTCTAAAACTGAACTGACTATTCTGCGATTCACAGGGCAGTTGATTTGGGTAAGTCATTTGAAACAATTTTACAAAGAAACAGGATTTACTTTGACTTTAACACATCACTTTTTTTTAACACACCACTTTTTAAAAATATCAAATATATTTTATTTAAAAAAACAAAATCACTCACATAAATTATGTATCACTTAGAGATGACTACGTTACTGAGCAAGCATAACATGGCTGTAATAACAAATGCCCCCCCTTTTGGATATGTTTTTGGAGACAGGTAGGAAAACACTACTTGTTTTGTTATTGTTTGATTTGTTAAAGCTGACATTTGAGTCCTGGTTATAGAAGCGCAAAGAGTGTAAATGGATCTACCATGACCCATCACCTTTGCATTTCCACCACCTGTGTGCACATACACACCTTCTGATATAACTTGGAAAAGTGGCTGCATCACAGTTATATTTGAGCCCTCATCAGACAGGACTGAAGAGAGGTTATCTGGAGTAAGTCTTACATACAATGTGGTACAAATCACTGGCATTGCTTTAAAGAACAGGTTACAATAGAAATACACCTTGGAAACAATTCATCCCACTTTGGTATATTTCAGGTTTGTTTGTTTGTTTTTAAGATTTTATTTTTATTTATTTGACAGAGATAGACACAGTGAGAGCAGGAACACAGCAGGGGGAGTGGGAGAGGGAGAAGCAGGCTTCCCGTGGAGCAGAGAGCCCAATGTGGGGCTCCATCCCAGGACCCTGAGATCATGACCTGAGCTGAAGGCAGACGCTTAACAACTGAGCCACCTGGGTGCCCTGGTATATTTCAGGTTTTATTAAGTGTGATTTATACAGTTGTTTGGTTTATTTCATGAAATCCTAACACAAAGCAGTAAGCATGAAATACTTTTTTCAACATCTACCTTTTCAGCAATTCTTGAAATATATATGTATATGTATGTACACACGGGTAGAAAGAGATAATTCTCTTCAAAAACTGCAGATTTGTGGATGTCAGAGAGAGACCTGTGTTTTCTAGTGTTATCTCCTTAGCTATTGGTGAATCTCTAAAAAGCATTGGAGTGCTAAAAATACATTTACATAAGGATAGGAAAGCACTATAAACATATCAGTCCGTATTTTTATCAGGGTTTTCATGACTAGGAAATTTTCTAACCAGTATAATGACAATATTTTTTATTCAGTGTAAAAGATGACAAAATGAAAAGAAGCTGATGTACATATAGGTATAGTGCAACAGAAATTACAAGCAAGGGAACAAAAAAGAATTAAGACTATGCTATTGGTTTCTAGCCATGAGGCTAAACAACCTATTAATTTTCAACATTCTGGAAAAATGTAACTCTTGAACTACCTATTTGTCATGAAGATTTTGAATCCTGTATCTTATTACACAGTGAGGAACTTTACTTACACTTTAAGAGTTGTGAATCTCTTTGCCAATCTTGTAGCTAAGTATCTTGTTCCAGTTAATTCTGGTGTGAATGACTGGAAGCTTCCAGTGCAAGGTCTTGAATGGGTTTCTGATATTGTTTGATCGTTTGCACTATTTTCTGTGTAACACCCAGTTTCCGAAAGCTCAGTTTTTAATAAATTCCTTGGCATTTTGGATATTATTCAAAACAATACTAAATCCTGAATATTTAATGACTAATGGTCTGAATATTGCTCTTTTCATGACAATGAATTTTAATCTTAAGTCCCATAACCCCTTATGTTAGAAGAATTATGACCTCTAACAACTATTCTAAGTTTTTAGGCTGAAAGTGGAAGTTTTTAATAAAGGCAGTTATAGTCTGCTGTCCATCAATAATTATAGCATGAATATAGCTTAGGCGCCGTTGGAGTAATAATCTTTTTTTTTTTTTTTAGTTTTTATTTAAATTTCAGGTAGTTAACATAGAGTGTAAAAGTAATACTCTTTTACATAGATCTTTCATGTACCATCACTAAAATAGTCTCTAAGACTTCAGACTCCTATCTGTATACTTCAGTTATGGATCACTTCTTTCTTTCTGTAGGTGAGCAAAAGAAAGAAAAAAACAAAAGAAATTTTGTTTTTGGGTCAAAGAATTACTGCTTATGTCATCATGTTCTATAATTAACACCTGATCTTCTATCCTATCTTCACTGGTGAGGACTGATCAATGTTGTATTGAGAAATGAATGAACTGTTCCTTCCTTGAGAAAGCATCATTGTAAAGTAATAATCTCACATCATTAAACACTTTATTAAACTCCCCTTGAGGGGCACAGGAGATGAATTTTAGCAGCTATGTATACTTTCTCTTCATGCAACACCCGATTCTTGAAGTTGGCTATCTTGGGTTGATCACACCCCGTGCAGCCACTGGTGTGACATAGGTAGAGAGGAGACCTTCTACTTGACCGTCTCAAAATGACAAGTTACAGCAAATACATTCAAAATCATTTATTAATAAAAATATAAGAATATTATTTAAAATATCCAGGGTTTCATGGATGCATTCCACTGAGGAGTGGTAAGTAGGGTTGTGTCTGAGATATCTAGAGGGGAAATCCAATAAGCAAAAGGAAGTTAAATAGGACTGGACATCATTCAGGATTCAGAAAAATATCTTTCATGTGAACCAAAAACTTTTTCACCCAAAAGACATGAATTCTCTATAATAACTACTAAATTGAGTAGGATTTAAGTCTAAATACTTCATTAATTTCCTTCCTCCATTTAAGAGCAGATGTTTCAGAAAAGAAATTATGATCTAATAAATTGAATTATAAGAATGTAACTTCTTTACTCCTTGATTTCCAGCTGCACAGCTGGGTCCCATTGTGCTCCTCCTCTATGGATATGTTCAAGCAGGGTTTGGATGATGATTTGGCTAAGAT
This sequence comes from Callorhinus ursinus, assembly GCF_003265705.2. Lineage (NCBI taxonomy): Eukaryota > Metazoa > Chordata > Mammalia > Carnivora > Otariidae > Callorhinus > Callorhinus ursinus. The sequence continues at coordinate 80,236,744 of NW_027397074.1, forward strand.
GTTCTAGAAGAACTTTGGTTCAGATGGGTAGGCTCTCTCTATATGGTCTAAAAGTCACCCTTCTAATCCCGAGTTTTTGTGATTTGTCTTTTCAACATCTTTAGAGTTTGGTCCTCAGAAACTCATGGGCCAGGAAAACAAAACCCAGACATGGGTGAGTGAGTTCATTCTGCTGGGGTTGTCCAGTGACCCGGAAACTCAAATCTTCCTCTTTGTCCTGGTCCTGACCATGTACTTGGTGACTCTTGTGGGAAATATCCTCATTCTTCTTCTGATCAGACTGGACAGCAGATTTCATAACCCCATGTACTTCTTCCTTAGTGTTTTATCCTTTGTGGACCTTTGTTATGCAAACAGTTTTGCCCCACAAATGCTGGCCCTCCAGCTCTCAGGCCAGAAGTCCATCCCATTCTATAGCTGTGTGTTCCAGCTCTACATCTCCCTGGCATTGGGTGGGTCTGAGTTCTTCCTGTTGGGAGCCATGGCTTATGACCGCTATGTGGCAGTATGCCATCCGCTGCACTACAGAGTCATCATGCATGGAGGACTGTGCCTGGGCCTGGCTGCTGGCTGCTTGGCGGCTGGTTTCATGAATTCATTGATGGAAACAATCATTACCTTCCAGCTTCCCCTGTGTCACAATGTGATTAATCACTTTGCCTGTGAGACCCTAGCAGTGCTACGGTTAGCCTGTGTGGACATCTCCTTCAACAAGGTCATGGTGGCCATCTCAGGATTTCTGGTGATCATGCTTCCCTGTTTCCTGGTTCTGTTTTCCTATGGTCGTATAGTTACTGCCATTCTGCAAATTCGTTCTGCCCAGGGACGTAGCAAAGCCTTTGGGACTTGTGCCTCCCACCTCACTGTGGTTTGCATGTGCTTTGGGGCTACCATCTTCACCTACCTGGGTCCACGGTCAGGCTCCTCAGTGGAAATGGAGAAAATTGTTGCTCTATTCTATGCTTTGGTGGCACCTATGTTGAATCCCTTGATCTACAGCTTAAGGAATAAGGAAGTTATCGCTGCTTTTCAAAAGGTTCTAGAGAAATTCAGAGATAAAGAGTAAAGACTGTTACTAATGATGATGATAGTAACTTCTTGTTAGCTATCATCAAAACCAAAAGGGAGATTGGCTGAGGGTATACAGGACTCCCTTACTTACACTAAGGAAGACAAACATGGCCTTGCATATGGATAAAGCATCCCTCCACCTGATTAATAAATTTCCTCATATAGGCCAGTGCAAGATAAGTCACATGTCAGTGATCCATGAGAGGGCCTCTTCTTAGATCATCTTCTCTTAGATATCCAGTGGTATTTAGACTTCATCTGCCTATTTTTAAAATTTTATTAGCATATCAGTGTATAAAGAAATGATCTGCAGCTTTGTCCAGCAGACCTGGTATGGAATGAATGGAGAGATAAATTCCACCAATTAGGTCTGCTTTTACCTGGTGGAGCAGAATGGAGAATGTATTTTCCTCTTTCTATATGACAATGCTCCATTTATTTGTAGAACAACCTTATTTCCTCCGGGATAAACACAAATGGTTTCTTTAACTCTTTCTCAAATGATGGTAGTTGTAGAACTTCCAACACCATTTGTGCTTTAGTCTAGAGTGTGATATCATATTCTGAAATAAATAATATATGATGCTATATTTGTTCACCCCAGTATGTTGGTTCTCATTTTCTTTTTTTTTTTTAAGATTTTTATTTATTCATTTGAGACAGAGAGATACAGAGAGAGAAGAGCATGAACAAGGGGAGAGGCAGAGGGAGAGGGAGAACCAGATTCCACGCTGAGCAGGGAGCCTGACGTGGGGCTCCATCCCAGGACCCGGAGATCATGACCTGAGCCAAAGGCAGATGCTTAACCATCTGAGCCACCCAGGTGCCCCTCTTATGCTTTTCAAGGATCAAATTTGTTTGTAATATGCAAAATATCTGTGGCTTCACTATAGTCTTTTTTTTGTTGTAGCAATAGATATATAAAACATTAAAATTTGCCAATTTAGCCATTTTAAGGGTACAATTTGGTGACATTAATTACTTTCTCAATGTTGTGCAAACATTACCATTATTTTCAAAATTATTCATAACTGTAGTTTTTTATTTAACTAATTTCCCAAGACCTATAAACTGTTCACAAAATCTCCATACCCACGGCATTCTTATTTTGTTAAAGCTTAAATGAAGACACTTGTATTTAGCTCTGCTAATTTTTCTTATTGATTTTCATGCATTACACCAACCCACCAAAAGTATTTTGTTTTTGTTTTTTTATATGATTTTTTTATTATGTTAATCACCGTATATTACATCATTAGTTTTTGATGTAGTGTTCCATGATTCATTGTTTGTGTATAACACCTAGTGCTCCATGCAGAATGTGCCCTCTTTAATACCCATCACCAGGCTAACCCATCCTCCCACGCCCCACCCCTCTAGAATCCTCAGTTTGTTTTTCAGAGTCCATCGTCTTTCATGGTTCATCTCCCCCTCCGATTTTCCCCCCTTTCATTTTTCCCCTCCTGCTATCTTCTTTTTTTTTTTTTGACATATAATCTATTATTTGTTTCAGAGGTACAGATCTGTGATTCAACAGTCCTGCGCAATTCACAGCGCTCACCATAGCACACACCTTCCCAACGTCTATCACCCAGCCACCCCATTCCTCCCACCCCCCCACCACTCCAGCAACCCTCAGTTAGTTTCCTGAGATTAAGAATTCCTCACATCAGTGAGGTCGTATGATACATGTCTTTCTCTGATTGACTTATTTCGCTCAGCATAACACTGTCTAGTTCCATCCACATTGTTGCAAATGGCAAGATTTCATTCCTTTTGATGGCTGCATAATATTCCATTGTATATATACCACCTCTTCTTTATCCATTCGTCTCTCGATGGACATCTTGGCTCTTTGCATATTTTGACTATTGTGGACATTGCTGCTATAAACATCAGGGTGCACGTACCCCTTCGGATCCCTACATTTGTATCTTTGGGGTAAATACCTAGTAGTGCAATTGCTGGATCGTATAGTAGCTCTATTTTCAACTTTTTGAAGAACCTCCCTACTGTTTTCCAGAGTGGCTGCACCAGCTTGCATTCTCACCAACAGTGTAGGAGGGTTCCCCTTGCTCCACATCCCCACCAACATCTGTCGTTTCCTGATTTATTAATTTTAGCCATTCTGATTGGTGTGAGGTGATATCTCATTGAGGTTTTGATTTGGATTTCCCTGATGCCGAGCAATGTTGAGCACTTTTTCACATGTCTTTTGGCCATTTTGATTTGCAAAAATGTCTGTTCATGTCTTCTGCCCATTTCTTGATTGGATCATTTGTTCTTTGGGTGTTGAGTTTAAGAAGTTCTTTATAGATTTTGGATACTAGCCCTTTATCTGATATGTCATTTGCAAATATCTTCTCCCATTCTCTTGGTTGTCTTTTGGTTTTGTTGACTGTTTCTTTGGCTGTGCAAAAGCTTTTTATCTTGATGAAGTCCCAATAGTTCATTTTTGCCCTTGCTTCCCTTGCCTTTGGCGATGTTTCTAGGAAGAAGTTGCTGTGGCTGAGGTCAAAGAGTTTGCTGCCTGTGTTCTCCTTTAGGATTTTGATGGACTCCTGTCTCACATTGAGGTCTGTCAACCATTTGGAGTCTATTTGTGTGTGTGGTGTAAGGAAATGGTCCAATTTCATTCTTCTGCATGTGGCTGTCCAATTTTCCCAACAGCATTTGTTGAAGAGACTGTCTTTTTTCCATTGGACACTCTTTCCTGCTTTGTTGAAGATTAATTGACCATAGAGTTGAGGGTCCATTTCTGGGCTCTCTATTCTGTTCCATTGATCTATGTGTCTGTTTTTGTGCCAGTACCATACTATCTGGATGATGACAGCTTTGTAATAGAGCTTGAAGTCCGGAATTGTGATGCCTCCAGCTTTGCTTTTCTTTTTCAACATTCCTCTGGCTATTTGGGATCTTTTCTGGTTCCATACAAATTTTAGGATTATTTGTTCCATTTCTTTGAAAAAAGTGGTTGGTATTTTGATGGGGATTGCATTGAATGTGTAGATTGCTCTAGGTAGCATTGACATCTTCACAATATTTGTTCTTCCAATCCATGAGCATGGAACGTTTTTCCATTTCTTTGTGTCTTTCTCAATTTCTTTCATGAGTATTTTATGGTTTTTTGGAGTACAGATTCTTTGCCTCTTTGGTTAGATTTATTCCTAGGTATCTTATGGTTTTGGGTGCAATTGTAAATGGGACTGACTCCTTAATTTCTCTTTCTTCTGTCGTGTTGTTGGTGTATAGGAATGCCACTGATTTCTGTGCATTGATTTTATATCCTGCCACTTTCCCGAATTCCTGTATGAGTTCTAGCAGTTTTGGGGTGGAGTCTTTTGGGTTTTTCACATAAAGTATCATATCTACAAAGAGTGATCTACTTCTTTGCCAATTTGGATGCCCTTGATTTCTTTTTGTTGTCTGATTGCTGTGGCTAGGACTTCTAGTACTATGTTGAATAGCAGTGGTGATTGTGGACATCCCTGCCGTGTTCCTGACCTCAGGGGGAAAGCTCTCAGTTTTTCCCCATTGAGAATGATATTCGCTGTGGGTTTTTCATAGATGGCTTTTATGATATTGAGGTATGTACCCTCTATCCCTACACTATGGAGAGTTTTGATCCAGAAAGGATGCTGTACTTTGTCAAATGCTTTTTCTGCATCTATTGAGAGGATCATATGGTTCTTGTTCTTTCTTTTATTAATGTATTGTATCACATTGATTGATTTGCAGATGTTGAACCAACCTTGCAGCCCAGGGATAAATCCCACTTGGTCATGGTGGATAATAGTTTTAATGTACGGTTGGATCCTTTGGCTAGTATTTTGGTGAGAATTTTCGCATCCATGTTCATCAAGGTTATTGGTCTGTGATTCTCCTTTTTGATGAGGTCTTTGTCTGGTTTTGGATCAAGGTAATGGTGGCCTCATAAAATGAGTTTGGAAGTTTTCCTCCCATTTCTATTTTTTGGAACAGTTTCAGGAGAATAGGTATTAATTCTTCCTGAAATGTCTGATAGAATTCCCCTGGGAAGCCATCTGGCCCTGGGCTTTTGTTGGTTGGGAGATTTTTGATGACTGCTTCACTTTCCTTAGTGGTTATAGGTCTGTTCAGGTTTTCTATTTCTTCCTGGTTCAGTTTTGGTAGTTGATACATCTCTAGGAATGCATACATTTCTTCCAGATTATCTAATTTGCTGGCATACAGTTGCTCATAATATGTTCTTATAATTATTTGTATTTCTTTGGTGTTGGTTGTGATCTCTCCTCTTTCATTCATGATTTTGTTGATTTGGGTCATTTCTCTTTTCTTTTTGATAAGTCTGGCCAGGGGTTTATCAATCTTGTTAATTCTTTCAAAGAACCAGCTCCTAGTTTCATTGATCTGTTCTACTGTTCTTTGGTCTCTATTTCATTGATTTCTGCTCTGATCTTTATTATTTCTCTTCTCCTGCTAGGTTTAGGCTTTATTTGCTGTTCTTTCTCCAGCTCCTTTAGGTATAGGGTTAGGTTGTATATTTGAGACCTTGCTTGTTTCTTGAGAAAGGCTTGTATTGCTATATACTTTCCTCTTAGGACTGCCTTTGCTGCATCCCTAAGATTTTGAACAGTTGTGTTTTCATTTTCATTGGTTTCCGTGAATTTTTTTAATTCTTCTTTAATTTCCTGGTTGACCTCTTCATTCTTTAGTAGGATGCTCTTTAGCCTCCATGTATTTGAGTTCTTTCTGACTCTCCTCTTGTGATTGAGTTCTAGTTTCAAAGTACTGTGGTCTGAAAATATGCAGGGAATGATCCCAGTCTTTTGGTACTGGTTGAGACCTGATTTGGTACCTAGGATGTGATCAGTTCTGGAGAATGTTCCATGGGCACTAGAGAAGAATGTGTATTCTGTTGCTTTGGGATGGAATGTTCTGAATATATCTGTGAAGTCCATTTGGTCCAGTGTGTCATTTAAAGTCTTTATTTCCTTGTTGATCTTTTGCTTAGATGATCTGTCCATTTCAGTGAGGGGGGTGTTAAAGTCTCCCACTATTATTGTATTGTTGTTGTGTTTCTTCACTTTTATTATTAACTGCCTTATATAATTGGCTGCTCCCATGTTAGGGACATAGATATTTACAATTGTTAGATTTTCTTGTTGGATAGACCCTTTAAGCAGGATATAGTGTCTTTCCTCATCTCTTATTACAGTCTTGGTTTAAAATCTAATTTGTCTGATATAAGGATTGCCACCCCAGCTTTCTTTTGGTGTCCATTAGCATGATAAATGGTTTTCCATGCCCTCACTTTCAATCTGGGGTTGTCTTTGGGTCTAAAATGAGTCTCTTGCAGACAGCATATCGATGGGTCTTGTTTTTTAATCCAATCTGATAGCCTGTATCTTTTGATTGGGGCATTTAGCCCATTTACATTCAGGGTAACTACTGAAAGATATGAATTTAGTGCCATTGTATTGCCTGTAACGTGACTGTGACTGTATATTGTCTGTGTTCCTTTCTGGTCTATGTCATTTTAGGCTCTCTCTTTGCTTAGAGGACCCTTTTCAATATTTCTTGGAGGGCTGGTTTTGTGTTTGCAAATTCCTGTAGTTTTTGTTTGTCCTGGAAGCTTTTTATCTCTCCTTCAATTTTCAATGACCGCCTAGATGGATATAGTATTCTTGGCTGCATATTTTTCTCATTTAGTGCTCTGAAGATATCATGCCAGTCCTTTCTGGCCTGCCAGGTCTCTGTGGATAGGTCTGTTGCCAGTCTAATGTTTCTACCATTGTAGGTTACCTATCTCTTCTCCCGAGCTGCTTTTAGGATTCTCTCTTTGTCTCTGAGACTTGTAAGTTTTACTATTAGATGTCGGGGTGTTGACCTATTTTTATTGGTTTTGAGGGGGGTTCTCTGTGCCTCCTGGAATTTGATGCCTCTTTCCTTCCCCAAATTAGGGAAGTTCTCTGCTATAATTTGCTCCAATATACCTTCTGCCCCTCTCTCTCTTCTTCTTCTGGGATCCCAATTATTCCAATGTTGTTTCGTCTTATGGTATCCCTTATCTCTCGAATTCTGCCCTCGTGTTCCAGTAGTTGTTTATCTCTCTTTTTCTCAGCTTCTTTATTTTCCATCATTTGGTCCTCTATATCAGTAATTCTTTCTTCTGCCTCATTTATCCTAGCAGTTAGAGGCTCCAATTTTGATTGCACCTCATTAATAGCCTTTTTGATTTCGACTTGGTTAGATTTTAGTTCTTTCATATCTCCAGAAAGGGTTTTTCTAATAACTTCCATGCTTTTTTCAAGACCAGCTAGTATCTTTAAAATGATCATTCTGAACTCTACTTCTGACATTGTACTAATGTCTGTATTGATTAGGTTCCTGGCAGTCAGTACTGCCTCTTGTTCTTTTTGTTGAGGTGATTTTTTCCTTCTTGTCATTTTGTCCAGAGGAGAATAGATGAATGAGAGAACAAAATGCTAACAGGGTAACAACGTCCCCAGAAAATATACACTAAACAAATCAGAAAAGACCTGAAACCGGGGGAAAAGAAAGGGAAAGAAAGAAAAAAGTAAAAGAAAAAGATAAAAAACAGAAACAAAACAAAACAAATAAAGCAGAGTATGATCAAATATGATCAGGCTGGTGCATAGATTGGTGCCACACATTAGATTTGGGCGTACTTTGGTCTATTAGAAGAACGTGCCTCCCAAAATTTTAAAGAAAGAAAAACTTATGTATGTACAAAAATAAGTGTTAATACGATGAAGGGTTGGACTATGACTGTAAAGATGAAAATTATAAAAGATTTTATAAAAGGAATTGATAAGATAAGAAGTTGTTTGAAAAAAGAAAGAAGAGGATTTAAAAAAATAAAAGGAGAGAATGTGATCAGTCAGGAGACTAGAACAAAGCCATACACTAGAG
>NW_027397074.1:80244829-80245908 GCF_003265705.2 Callorhinus ursinus
CTACTATGAAGGGATAGAATATGACTCTAAAAATGAAAAATAAAAAATATTTTTTAAAAAAGGGATTGATAAGATGTTTGAAAAAGGGAAAAAGAAAAATTCAAAAGAAATGAAAGAAAAGACAGTTAAAAAAATTAACTTTGAAAGACTAAAGAATCATGGTAAAAAAGCCATGAATTCTATGTGCAGTATTCCCCTAGCGCTGGAGTTCTCCCGTTCTCTTTGATCGGTAAACTTGGTCTTGGCTGGCTGTTCTTGCTGATCTTCTGGGGGAGGGGCCTGTTGCCGTGGTTCCCAAATGTCTTTGCCGGAGGCAGAATTGCCCCGCCCTTGCGAGTCAGGGCAAAGTAATCTGCTCAGGTTTGCTCTCAGGAGCTTTTATTCCCTGCAAGCTTTCCGTACAGCTTTGGAGGACGAGAGTGAAAATGGTGGCCTCCCAATCTCTGCCCCGGAGGAGTTGAGAACTCGGGGCCTGCTTCTCAGTGCGTCCCCAGAGAAAAGCAGTCAGTCACTCCCGTGTCCCCGGTCTCCGGCCGCACTCCGTGCTCACCCGGCCTGTGATTGAGCGTTTCTAGCTGTGGCACCCGACCCCACGTGGAGTCTCCAAACCCGGCAGATCCCTGCGGTGCGCTCCCGCGCTGCTCCTCCCGGGGGAGGAAGGGGAGGCTCCCCGGCTCTGCCGCTTGTTGGGTTCCTGCTGGAGGAGCAGTGGCCCAAGTGGGCCGCGGATCACAGTTTATGGCCACCCCGAGCTGAGAGCCCACTCCTTGGCTCCATCTCTGCAGCCGGCTTCCCCACTCCGATACCTGGCAGCTCTGCCGCACTCAGGCACCCCCGGTCTTTCTGTGACCCCGAGGGTCCTGAGACCACACTGTCCCGCGAGGGTCCCACCCCCCCCACTTAGCCACTGGAGTGACATCCCTCAGTGGAGCCGACCTCTGCAAGTTCCGATTTTGTGCTCCGCTGCTCTGTGACTTGCTAGAAGCGGCCGATGGAGGCCCCAACCCCCACCGTCTATTCTCCTGAATATCACTTTGGATTCACTTTTCTGCACGTCCTACCTTCCAGAAAGTGGTGGC